>NC_048224.1:10660890-10983141 GCF_002007445.2 Ailuropoda melanoleuca
TTATTCCCCTTTGTTTTATTTTTAGTGATCTGTGGGTGATGTATTCTTTTGGCTTTTGTCTCTAAAGAAGTCTTTATTTCACAAGGTATTTTTTGCTGGGTAAAAATATTTTAACTTGATGATTTTTTCTATTTAACACTTGAATGATGTCATTTTCATATTTCCTGTATTTTCTCATCTTTAATATTGATATTAGTTGTTTTAAACTCTTATTCTCTCTGTTCCCTCACTCAGTTTTTCCTCTCTTATTCTGTCTTCACCAGGGTTTTGCCGTTTCTTATGGTGTGAGGCAGGGATCTTTTGTCATTCTCCTTCCTTCCTCCCTCCCCTCCCCTCCTCACCCTCACCCTCACCATCTCATCAGAACTTCCAGAGCCGTCTGTTCTCTGGCCTAGAAAAAACTGCTCCTTTGGAGGAACCCTGCATTTCCCCTAATTCTTCTCATTCATTAAACTGAATGTAGGTTCTAACAGGGAACACAGAGACTCAGGTTATCTCTGCTCCCTGAAAGTCAGACCATGAGGAACTTGAGCCTCTGTCTTCATCCTGAGCGTGATTCATCACCAGCTCAACATNCCTACTTGGTAGTTTACTAATCAGCTCTATTTGTTTTTTTGTTTCCGCTTAGTTGATTTCTGCTCATATCTTAATTCCCTGTCTTCTCCTTTCTCGATTTATTCTCTTGATTTTGTCCTCCTTAATGAATTAAAATATTGGTTTCTTTTAAAATCTTTATTATTTTTTATTAAAGGCATTTAAAGCTCAGAATTTCCTGCTATTATTGGGTTTTTAAAATATTTTTTTATTATATTATGTTAGTCACCATACAGTACATCCCTGGTTTTTGATGTAAAGTTCGATGATTCATTAGTTGTGTATAACACCCAGTGCACCATGCAATACGTACCCTCCCTAAAACCCATCACCAGTCTATCCCATTCCCCCACCCCCTCCCTCTCAAGCCCTCAGTTTGTTTCTCAGAGTCCATAGTCTCTTGTTTTAGGTGCATAAGTTTTAGGGCACAACAAGTGCAAACAACAAGTTTGCACTTGTTGTGCCCTAAGGATTTTTAATTCCTTTTAATTTATCTTCCTGAAACCACAAGTTGTTATTCATTATTATTTTTTTTACATCTGTTATGTTTTGGATATGTGAGATATCTAGTTATCTTTTATTATTTGTTTCTACCTTTATTGTATTGAAGTAAAAATATAATTTGATGTTTTTTGGGTAATTTGAGGATTCCATTGTGGTCCATGAATGATCAGGTTCTATGAATATCACATGAGTGCTTAAGAAGAACAAATAATCTGTGCTTTTTAAGTTTTATGTGTTATTATTTGGTATATTTACATTTTTTTCTATCATTTCTGAGAGGGGTGTGTTAATATTATATGTATCATTTAATCATTTATTTAAATCTTCTATTTGCTTCTGTCAGGGAGCATATTAAATTAGCCAGTGAAAATAGTTGGTTTATATATTTATCCCAGTAGATTGGTCACTTGTATCCTTATATATTTTGTGGTCATATTTTTATGTACATATATCTCTAATTATATTTTGTTCTGCATCAGTCCTTTGATAAGTAGGTAAATTCTACTCTTTGTCCTTTATAATAGTATTGGCTTTAAATTCTATTCTGTCTGATAGTAAAATTGCTATCCTGGTTTTCTTCCATTTTATTCTTCTCTAACATGTTTTTTGCATACCTTAATGTTGACCGTTTGAGTCATGGTTTTTAAAAAGCCCAATCTGAGAGTCTGTCTTTTGGTGTTCAGTTCTATCAGTCTGTTTTTATTATGGTTACATTTCTATCAGGCTTATTTTTTCCATCTTATTTTGTGTTTTCTCTTTTTCATGCCTGTTTTCTTTCTTGCTTACTTGCTTTCTTGCTCTGCTTTCTTCTTTTTTGTCTTCCATTGGCAACTCTTTTGATCCCATGGATTATTTTTAACCCTAGTTCTTGGAAATTTTGGACTGTTATTTTTGTTATTTTCTTGCATCTGTTCACTTTTCTGTATTCTTCTGTGATGCTTAAATTTCTACCTCTAGCCTCCAAATTTCTTATATTTGATTCTTCCTCTTCTTCCTCCCTTCTAGATGCCATCTGGAGAGTTCTTTGACCTGCTTTTCTCAGATACTATATTCATCGCTTGGGCTTTTTTCTTTCAGTCATAGTGCTTATGTTCCTGAGTCACCTTATAATTTTCTCTGAACTCAGTTTTAGTTACTCTGGAATTGTTACCTGCCTTAGTGATAATGTCTACCTGAAACTAGAAAACTGTGATGGAAAAAAAAAAGGGAAGAAAATACAAGAAAAGATAATTACAGGCCAGTGAACAGAGATATAGAAAATCTATACATGATGTTAGCTAACAGAATCTAATTGTGTTTAAAATACTAAAACCAATAATACATTCTGACCAGGCAGAGTCTCAGGGGTGCTGCTACACAGCGTTTTCTTATTAATGTTTTTTACTGACAACTTACATCGAGAACCACTTAGCCTTTCTCCAAGTGGAAAATTAGGACCCTTTCTGAAGCAGAAGTTGTGTGACTCTATGGGAAAACTCAAATTAGTTTTGTCCAGTAGGAGGAAAAAGGAAAAAAAAAAAAAAAGAATTCTCACAAATTGAGTTCTTTCTGTGTGGTAAAGGCACCAGCCCACAGTTTTCTCTTTTAATTCCAACAGAAGTCCTCTGAGGGATAAGTAGCTACCGCTCCCTTTTTACAAATAGGCCTAGAGAGAGTGACGGGCTGAAGGTGCTAAATAGCAGACTTGGAAACTGAATGTGACGCAGAGTCACCAGCTTTAGAAACTCTTGACAAGAGAACCACGTGAAAGTTGTCGTGCTGGAGACGATGCATACACTGGGTATGATGTGTGGGATGGGGTAAAGAAAGACCACTATGCTGAAATGATCTGTTGCTCAAAGGAACTTAACTTATAGAAGCAAGCCTGGAGGATCAAAGTGGTTCAGTAGCAGGGCAGTGAATTGGGCTTGTCCTATAAAAGAACAGAACAGATACTTCTTTGGTGTACATTCATGGGGACCTTCCCCAAGAGGCTGACATGGGGTGTCCATGATAACCCAGCTTCAAGTAGGTAGAGGACATCAACTTAATAATAAAAGAAGTGACTAAGAAGATATTTTTTAACCCTGAGAAAAGTAGATATGCAATTTATTTACATAGCCAGGCTTCTGTCATTATTCGTTCTGCATTTTAAGCTTTGACTTTTCCTTGACTCTAATTAGCAACTTGTTGCTAGAAGGTGTTAAGCCAAGGAGAAAGCCAGCAGACTGTGGGATGGCAAGCAATCCAGAGTCAAATGAGAATCCTTTCCCCAATCAGAAGAAAACCAGGCTGGAAAAGCTAATACTTCTCTGGCTGCTCTTTTCTGCTCACCCCCAACCCTTGCTGCCCTGCTAAAAAATTAATTGTACCTTCTCTATGTCTTTGTTTGTATATCTTTCATAATCTCTCTTTACTACGGTGATTGTAGCATATTTCTCTTGTGGGTTTCTGCACTGCTTCCCCTAAAAAACTTCAAGAGAGAATGAGGATTGTTTTTTGTTTTTTTTCCTTTGTGTTCAGTGAAGCTTAGTTATGCAAATGAGTAGATAAGCAGTAACTGAAAATGTAGCAGTAGATATTTTTTGTCTAGACAGTGGAGGTTTTGGAGGCTTTTAATTTGTTATAAGTGAGTTTTGTCCCTGAGCCAGTAGCCTGTCAGGCTAGTCCAAAAGTGTAGATTAGGGTTCAGAATGAATAGAATTTAATGATGAAAGTAATACATGTAATGTCTAGGAATCTCATAAGAAAAAATAAGAAAACTTTTAGAAAAAAATTTATGGAAATGAAGTTGTAGGTAAACAGGAGTTTAATCACCACTGACCACACTAACCAGTGGTGTGTGTGAACGAGAAATGGTATGCCGAGGGGTGTGAGGACACACTGTTTTGTGACAAGAGTATAATTCCCTCTCATAAGGATGCTTTAAGTCTCTAATAAAGAGAGAAAAATGAAGTTCTAATAAAAAAAGAAAAATAGGGGTGCCTGGGTGGCACAGGGGTTAGGCGTCTGCCTTCGTCTCAGGGCGTGATCCCGACGTTATGGGATCGAGCCCCACATCAGGCTCCTCTGCTATGAGCCTGCTTCTTCCTCTCCCACTCCCCCTGCTTTTGTTCCCTCTCTTGCTGGCTGTCTCTATCTCCGTCGAATAAATAAATAAAATCTTTAAAAAAAAAATAACAGGGTGTGGTAACATGGACATTTTCCATCAAAATTGTTACTTTTACTGACAGAGACCTGCCGCTCCTCCAGGATGTGATAGGAGCTCTGCGGTGAGAGGGAGTAGGTCCCCGAAGAAGCTGTGGTTCAGTGCTCTGCTTGTGTTCATATACCAACCAGATTTCTGCCTTTCTGTAAAAACCCCTTAGGAGAGGGAGGTGATAAAGAGGAATTGGATCAGCCCGCACTATCCGTTTTCTCTGGAAATGCTTTGGACACCTCAGAGGCTTTAAACCAGGGTCCGTGAGTGGAAAGCTATAAAGGGTAAAAGAAAAATCACAACCCAACAGGTCAGAAGACTCTCATTTATGGTAAAATAAGTGTCTAGATGATGTTTCATTGTCTTTCAGAATTCACGTGATACTTCCTTTATCCAGTCACTATAGAAGGAGGACAGCAAGGAGCACACGTTCAGGGTTTCTTCGCTCCCTCTCCTGGCCCCCTCTGCTATAGGGACGTTGGTTCTTTTACTACATCTCTGGCTCTGCCTCCCTGATCATGCAGTTTCTGAGAAGCAGTGATATGAACTGAGTCTAACATAACACAAAACAGCATGATTTGGCATTTCAAAAGATGTATTGTATGATGGATTGACTTACATACCCTGTGAGTCTGAAAAGGTAATTTTCAAAAGTGATTTGAGGAAAATTTGTTTTACATTGTACCCTAATTACTGAAAACCATGAGAAACCCCAAATAGTGCTTATTTAAATATACCACTTACAAATGAAATGTTTTGTATATATAGTGCCGAAGTGAGGACAAAAGAAATTTTTTCAAATGGTGTTTGGAGCATTTTTTCTTTATTTTTCCCATCAGCTGACCTAGATGCTGTTTCATAGTCCGGACCTACCCCCTCTGGCCTTCTAGCCCCATGCACAGCTTTTGCACACGTGGAACGTAACTGATCCATGAGATGTAAACCTCATGATCTGAGGGCCCCTGTCCCTCAGTGATTGCCTTCAGGCAGTGCTCCTGCCTGCGTCCCAAGAAGAGGATGAAGGGGTTCTGGGTTGCTCTACACAGAGATCTGCATTTTTTTGACCTGCAGAAAAGTACTGTGAGAAAAGACCAACCTGGCATATTTTCATTTGGGATTGCATTTGAAGTGGCTCATCTCTTCAGTTCTCTGGTTTAGTGCCCTGAAATCCTTTTGGGAGTAAAGTATGGCTGTGTATAAGCTACGTATAAGCTCTTCCTTTTACCATTTCTATGTTCTGGCTTTTAGTAATAGGCTTTTATTATGTTAAAGTTTTTGGCTTATGTGCCACATAAAAATATATGCATGCTCTGACTAGGGCTAAGAGTGTCCATATTCAACAAATTTTAAATGGTTTGGCATGTCTGCAGATATTCTGTTATAAGCTAAGCTTAATTTCAAAAGCGGTAAAAATACTACCATAGCAATACTTTAAACTTCAACGTGGCTTTGAGGTAACATTAGTCTTAATTTCATGGGCCAATGAACTGCTCAGTACAAAGGAAAGGAGTTCTGATGATGTTAATTGTATGGTGATTTGTTCCCTGTGTGAAGTATATCATAATTATGTCATACTTGGAAGGGAGAAGATGGACTAGAGAAAATTTGTGATCACATTCTAGCTTCTGATAAAAAAGCTGAAAATCCCTCAAAGATAAGTTTAAAACTCCTGTTCTTTGGATAAACAGTTCTTGTGTTCCACCCAGAAGCCTCAGTCACATGACTTTCATGGTCAGTAATCTCCTTTGCTTTTAAGAGATGGTCCCTGCTGATAGTGCAGTGTGAACAGATATCAAAGTTGCTGGGATTTGAATTTGTTCAAATGTAGGACAAATGAAAAAAGCTCAACCGGATGATATTTGAAAGAGAAAATTTGAGGAGTTCAAATGAAAAAGTGGGATGAGGGGTTGGAGAAGAAATGTAGACAAGGGTGCAAACCCACACTTCCTGCCTCCCCCCCCCCAGCTCTTTAAGCAAAGTGACTTGGTGGCTGCCTTACTGAGAAGCAGTGTTTTAGTTTGTGAAAGAGCTAGACTAGTTTAGAATTCAGTCTTCAGATGGGTTTCTTTCTTTCCTTTTTTTATTAAAGATTTTTATTTATCTGAGAGAGAGAGAGAGAGAGAATGAACTGGGGGAGGGGCAATGGGAGAAGCAGGCTCCCCACTGAGCAGAGAGCCTGATGGGGGGCTGGATCCCAGGACCCTGGGATCATGACCTGAGCCAAAGGCAGACGCTTAACTGACTGAGCCACCTAGGCACCCCTTCAGATTGGTTTTCTTTTTTTTCTTCTTAATTTTTTATTATGTTATGTCACTATACAGTATATCATTAGTTTTCGATGTAGTGTTCCATGCTTCATTGTTTGCTTATAACACCCAGTGCTCCATGCAATACGTGCCCTCCTTAATTCAGATTGATTTTCTAAAAATTATTTGTCACTTAGGCAATATTAAATTTCATTGTTTTCCACCTAAATTGTGTTTGTAGATCTGTGTACAATATTATCTCACTGATCATTTCTATTGGGGTGTTTTAAATTTTAATTATCTTGATGGACAGATTTGCACTAAGGAAGTTACCCATAAATAGGAGAAGTGTTAATATTCTTTAATACGTACTGTTTTTCAGGTTAGCTAACTGATCAATATCATAAAGTCAGTAGTGACTGGTCTTATAAAAGAGCCATTTTGTTGAAAGTTGAATTTTTTGCCTATATCCAATATTGGATAATAACTTAGATATTGGACCATAACTTAGAAATAATTGTGTGCCTTGCTTTGTAGATTGTATGTATAGACTTGCCTATGATAGCTTGGTGAAAATTGTTTGTTGTATTTGCAATACCATATGTTCTCAATAATAAATAATAAATTGTTGAAGTATGTGCCTGTGATCATTACCTTTTAAGTTAATCCTGTTCATACTTCTAGTCATGCAAAGAAGAAATAACTGCTAGGGGTAGCTATTTAAATTACATTCAGATCTCTTGAGGAACATGTTTGAACATCTTTTATGCTTATCAAAAAAGGCTTTTCACTGGATATCCTCTCGTTTGCTTAAAACATGTATGTGATTAGCTGACAAGTTAAATAGACACAATTAGGTTAGGAAAGGAGGATTACAAGAGGTAAAACAGCTTTTTAAAAAAATTTATAGTGAGGATTGAAAAACTGATTTCATTTAATGATTTCATTGAAAAATAATCATTGGATGATTCCTAACTGGTTCAAGGGTAGAGTAACAAAAGTACTCCCTGGTATTATAAATGTATGCACAATCTTAAATTATAAACAAAAAGTGACCTTTCCTGGAGAATGATCGTGAAATACTGTCTAAACCTCAAAGAAGAATGTAACTGAATAAACTTACGCACACTGAATTTGTATTTCAGTTCAGCGCTTTTCTCTTTTAGCGCCTACTAGTTGCTGGGCACTTCGTGTTGCGAGTTCGTGTGTTAGGTGATGTCTAACACATAATCCTGCCTCCTGGGAGCTTCTTGTTTAGTCAGAGAAAGAGATGCATGGATAGGCCATTTTAAAATACTGTAGTAAACACTGTGGTAAAGCTGTACACTGACCAGGTGTAAAATATGGAGCAAGAAAAGAGCAAGATTCTGGGAGCAGGTGGTCCTCTCATCCCCCTCTTGTCACACCACGTAGAGATGAGATGTCTGGTCTTGGCAGGAGACGGTCGTACAACCCACATGGGCAGGCTGCTGGATTCTGATGTCAGCCCTTGTAATTACTTGTGCCTTTACGTAAGATACTTACCTCTCCATTTCTTCCTCTGTGAATTCGGGATAGAAGTTAAAATACCTACCTCACAAGGCAGTTATGCAGACCAGAAAGGACAACTGTGCCTGAATGAGCTTTGCAAACAGGGAAGCAGCATATATGTGCTAATTGCTAATATTTTTGGCATTCACTTTATGACTTTTGGCTACTTAACCCCTCTGTGCACTGGATTTATCATGTGTAAAGAGGTATAAAAATAGTGTCTCTGACATAGAGTAATTGTAGGGATTACATGGATTAAAATTTGTAAAGCCCCTGTAACAGTGTCTAGCACACAGAAAAATTGGTTACTATTTTAATTATTATTCTTGCAGCAGAAGAAGGTAACCCTTTCTGTGATTCTGGTGGAAGATTTTCAACATATTCAGTTTACAGTGCTCTTGACATTAAGATTCCATGCAGTTTTAATGGCTTAAGAAAAAGGGTATGATTTTGGATGGCTGTTGTAAATAAGCTTCCAGAATTGAAGTAACTAATGATAGCGGTGTAAGAGGTGAGCCAGAGCTCCATATTAATTCACATGAATTGTTTGGAAATACCACATTCTGGTATTCAGAGCATACTCTGTATTGGCTGCAGAAAGTTGGTTTAATGAATAGTAATTAAGATATTGCCCTTTTGACAGTTATTAATAAATCATTAATTAAAAACCCCAGTCTGGAGTGTCTGCTGCTGTTCCTCAGAAGAGTGGCCACTTATAAGAGAAAACACTTCACATTTCTTATGGGACCTATATAGTGTCAGTGTCAGTTTCCTCCAGATACTGTTTCCAAAGGAAAAAGAAAAACCTGGATGTATTTTGTTTAGACAGCTATAACAAGCTGTGTAGCCATTTGTGATACCCTGTCTTTTTTTAGTGAATTATAATCCTTCCTCTTTCATTTCTCCTAGTGGCATATTTTAATTCCCTTCTCCTTTGGGATGTCTGATAAAAAGCTTTATTTCATCTGAATTTCACTGGATCATCACATTGGATGTATGAAGGAAAAAAGTTTTATCATAACAATAAAAAACAGTAACAATATTGCTTACGTTTACTATATAAGTATATAAACTGGTGGTATATATACATATAAGCTATAATGTTTACCAGCCACAGTTCTAGACTTTTTTTAAAAAAAAATTTATTTATTTGCCAGAGAGAGAGAGAGAGCTCGTGAGCGCACAGAAGCAGGGGGAGTGGCCGGCAGAGGGAGAAGCAGGGGGCCCAATGTGGGACTTGATCCCAGGATCATGACCTGAGCTGAAGGCAGACGCTTAACCAACTGAGCCACCCAGGCATCCCAGTTCTAGACATTTTTAATACATTATCTCATTTAAGTCACTTAAGAACATTGTTAGATATCCCCATACAATTTTTTTACTTAAACTGGATGTTTTGGGGTGCCTGGCTGGCTCAGTTGATAAGAGTATGTGATTCTTGGTCTTGGGGTCTTGCGTTCAAGCCCCACCTTGGGCAGAGAGCTTACTTAAACAAACAAATACAAACAGCAAAAAAACCTGCATGTTTTTTCAAAGGTGGTATTAAGCTGTGCTCGCATAGTAAGAATTCTGTCGTGTGTTTATTGGGAAGGGAGCAGTTGGAAATTATGGGAAGGGGTGTAGCTTAAGTCCTCCAAGGTCTTCCTTTAGATCAACACCCCTTTCCCTGCCACAAGGTACTGGAAAAATCTGTAAGAAAAGGTCCTTTAGATGAAATCTTTGTATCTTTGGGAGCCCCTGCTTAAAATGCAATTGTCCATGGAGGAGTAACTGATTAAATAGGAACTCAGTTATGAAATTTTCCTCTTCTCATCAAGAATGGAACTAAATGAAAGTTCAAGTGACTTCCAATGGGAGAAGGAAAAAAAAAAAAAAGGCATGAGAGGTTTCTTCCTAGAGAATTAACTGGAGTTAGAACTGGGAACCCAGAGAGGGAATGTAGAGTAAGGAGGGAGAATGGGAAAGGGGAGAACGAGGATGAGGTCAATGACTACTGAGGTCCCTCCTTGTATTTACACTGGGATCCCAAATTATGAAGAAAAATGCCTGTTTGGCTGTGATCACTCCCTCAATGCTTTGTTTCTCTTTGACCCTCCCCTGTGTGTTCCTGGGAGGAGAACTCAGCCCTATCCAGGCTCAGCAGGAGATGAGGCAGCTCTAGGACAGCAGCCAGCAAAGCCATTCCTGAGTCACCTTGTAGGATGGGAAACTGGGACATAGAAGTCATCCCTGCAATGTCAGCCCTTGAAGTAGGTGGAGATGTGTGTGTGTTTTCACACCAACATATTCTCACATCCCACCTCTCACATCTGGGCTGGAGAGACATTAATGAATGAGTGGAGGTCAAGAAAAGACAGATAATAGTTAATCTCTGGGCTCTATTTTTTAGATTCAAGGAGAGAACTCTTAGTCCTTGTAACTGAGAATTTACATGTCCTCTAGAATCCAAGTTAGAATCTGGTAGTGAAATAGAAATGAGTTTACTCTTGGAGTTTACTGATTATTTCATCAGATAGAGTTTAAAATTTGTGTTATTTGTTTGATAAAATTTGAAATCAGCTCACTTTAGAGGCACAAGATATCTTGACGACATCCTCCAAGCTAAACAAAAAGCAGTTTGGAAGTCAAGAAATATCTCACTTCCAGTTTAAGACTCACTGCTTGAGAGTGCTTCATCTCCAATAAGAATGGAAGACAAAGTATGATTTTCGTAAAACTGCATTCTTGATATGACTTCAGGCCAGAGTCTACTAGTCTCTGTGACTGACTTTGCCCAATCTGTAAATGTGGATAATGGTACCCCTGAGGGTGGTTATAAGGGTTAAATGACACAATATGTTGGGGCTATTAAGTAAACGGGCTTGAATTCAGACTCTACCATTTGCTAGCTGTGCGGGGAACTTCATTTAATCTGTGACTTACAGGTGCCTCGTTAAAACCCTGGTTGTGGTAAGAACTTAATGAAAGGATATATGCAAAATGCCCGGCTTGCATTAAGTGGGCCTGCCATTCAGATGTGGGTTTTTTTTGGCCAGGACTGTTTTAAATTGGAAATAATTGCTAACATTTAAATGTCAGAAGAAATCTGGGTATCAGAAATCAGAGGCTCTGGCAGCGTTACACCTGCGTCTCTGGCTGGCTGTACTCCTCAAGCTGTGTGCCTGGGAGCCTCTTTGGGTAGAGCACTGCTCCCTGCTGACTTATACCTTCCCTGCTCATTTACTTAAACGTTGTTTAGCCGATCTCGTAGGCATTTTTTTCCCCCAAGAGATGGAGGTTTTGGTTAGAAAGTCCATAGCACTGAGTGGGAAATATCCCACACAACACATGCTCAGTAAATGCTTCACTTTTTCTCTGTTGGACCACTGGTGATGTAGTGAAGAGAATCAAGTTGAATCCAGATGATTTCAGCCCTGAGCTAGGATCTAACTTAGCTGACTGACTGGTGACCTAAGAAAACCCCTTAACGACTGCGTCTCACTCAGCATTTTCCGAGAACACTGGAGTATTTGGACCATCTGATTCTGAGTTTCTTCCAGTGGTGAACTGCCTGAAAAGTGGTATATATCACACTTAAACTTCTCCAGGGTATTTGAAAAAAATCTTCTATGATGTCTTCTAAATAAAATGGTGAAGTATGGATTGTAAGGACAATTAAGTGAATTAGAAAGTGACTGAAAAATACTGTTCCAAGTCATTGGGAATATACCAATCTGGTCAGCTGGAGGAGTAAGTCTTTTAGCTCTGTGCTGTGGAAATTTTCATTGTTTAGATAAAGCTATTGAGGGCAGGTCCCTCAATGTAGCAGCTCACACGAAGCTAGGGCAATCGTCATATGATGGATGACAGGCCCAGAATGGAAAGATAGCTTTACAGAGTGGAGCAGTAGACCGTAATTGAACAAAGATAAATGTGCAACGCTGTAATTTGAGATTGAAAAACTAACTGCACAAGTAAAGATGGGGAAAGAAATATTTTAAGAGTAGATAAAAGAGAACTGGGTTTTTGGATGGAATGCTCAACCTCAAGGGCTATCCGTGGCCAGCACCGTTACATAAAGAAAATGTTGGGACTTCTATTCCTGTTTATTTAGACAAGCATCTTTTCAAAAAATCTATTTTTTTTGTATATTGACATACATTGTACATGATAATATATGAATAAAAAATACATTTGGGGTACAGGCTTTTTTTTAAACTAATAAGGGTGAGTGTGATCAAGAGTTTGGAACCTGCTGGATAGAAGCCCTGTTTGTTGCAAGGTAACTTAGATTAGTGGAAACTATAGACCTTGGAGTCAGATATTCCTGAATGCTTATGACTTTGCATAGGTAGCAACTTCTTTGAGTTTCACTTTTTTTGTTAAGTGTAAGATGTGTTAGAATATTTCCCTCAGGGGGCGCCTGGGTGGCACAGCGGTTAAGCGTCTGCCTTCGGCTCAGGGCGTGATCCCGGCGTTGGGATCGAGCCCCACATCAGGCTCCTCTGCTATGAGCCTGCTTCTTCCTCTCCCACTCCCCCTGCTTGTGTTCCCTCTCTCGCTGCCTGTCTCTATCTCTGTCGAATAAATAAATAAAATCTTAAAAAAAAAAAAGAATATTTCCCTCAGAAGTACGGTTGGAATAGTTACAACGAGATGATTTTCCTATTGTTTTTCAGTTATTGATTTCTAGTTTGATATGGTAATAGTCAGTGAATATACTCTGTATAATTTCAGTTCTTTTAAATTTTGTGAGCATTTGTTTATGAGAATTTGATTATGATGAATCTTGGTGAATATCTATGGGCTCTTGAAGACAATGTGCATTCTGCTCTTGTTGGGTGGTACGTTCTAGGTCAGTAAGATTCTGTTGGTTTATGTGTTGTTCAGTTCTTCTGTATCTGCTAATTTTCTGTCTAGTGGTTCTGTCAATTGCTGAGTATGAGATAGTGTAATTCCCAGGACGAGATGACTTTTTATAGTGTGTCTGGCCTGGTGTGCCCAGAGTAGTGAGTATGGTATAGCGGAGAAGAGTTAATGCACATTCGTGGTATTAGGTCTCCAGATATTTGCAAAGCTGCTTAATGGAAAACGGTTGTACCTCCTTATCGTATCAAAAGATTGAACAAATGCAAAGAAGCTGTATGGGAAGAATATTTGGCTCTGTAAAAGGGAAGTGTTCTTATCTTACAACTTTCCATGAATTTAATATCTGAGTCTGTCAATATTAGCATCCTGGGGTTTATAGAAATACTATTATGCTTTTGTCCCTCTCATGGTTATTAAGCAAGCTTGAATACCAGAACCCTCCAATTCCTTCTTTATAAAATGAATTGGATCGGTTAGGCTTCTAGTTTTTAGTGACTTTCAGTCAGATACAGACTCAGTATTTGGCCGCCCTCTCTTTTGGTGTGTGAGCACATAGAATGAACATGTCTTCACATTTCATAGCAGCACATGTGAAATTATATGCTTTCTGTTCTTTGGCCAAATCCGTTCTTAATAAACCTCTAGGGGAGGATATATTCTAATCAAAAGAAAGAAGTTATATGTTAAGTGACAAAAAATAGCCTCAGGCTTTGTGCCTTAACAAAACAGTCATTTTTAAAAATCACATTTTATTTCTTTATGCCTCATTTTCTGGAGAATGCTGTCAACTTGTTTGGGCTCTTTCTTTTTTCCCCCGGGGTTAAGAGAAATGAAAGCAGCTAAGTATCTGTTGGTGTCAAGAAAGTTGCATAAATATGATCTTCTTCGAAACATCAATATTTAGTAATAACCGCAGCAAGGCCACATCATGGTGTTTAGATGTGTTTCTTTAAAATAACGTTGTTGGAATTTTAAAAAAACCTGACTGAATATTGATATTTAGCTGGTGATTTTTATAAAGAACAGTTATATTGACTGTGATGACTTTTATATTGAGATTTATTTCCCCTGTAGGTTTTTCTTCCCTGTTCTCAATTTACTTTTTTTTACCCACTAGGCACTAATGCTTTTTTTTTTTCCTTTCCCTATATTATATGAATTAAATTTATTTTTTTCATGCTTTTCCTTCCAACTGGTTTGGATTGTATGCCTTTTATTTCTGTTAGACTTAAATTTTAACGTATGTACTCTGATTCATTTTACAAAAGATGAATCTATTTTCTAGCAAAGCTTGTGAATCAAAGAAGTAGGAATTTATTCTGGTCTCAAAAAACATGACCTCTCAGGGGTTTGAAATACAGTTTCATTGTTGTTGTTTTGTGACTGTCGCCTGACGTTTCATAGTTACTTGTTAATTCTTACTAATAGTTCTGGGGAATGATCCATCCTAGAGATGTGAAGGCTGCCGTAAGTCTAGGGCGTGATTTAATGCATACCTCAGCACTGCAGACTTACTGTTAATGGAGCTGTAATTAAAAGTGAAGTTGCTGCCAGTGACTGAACTTGGGTTGGAAAATGAAAGACAATAGCAAACAATCAAAAGCAAAAATAGACTATGGAACCAGACCAGCTACTGGAATAGCATGAATGAAAGACTTGCCATTTCATCAGTGAACTGAACTTTTTTCTTTTTTCCAGGTGTGGAGAGATAGACTCCTCTAATCACCATGTCTTGGTTGTCACCACCAGTGATAGTTTTAGATGAAAAATGCTGAGGAGGAAAAATACTGAAACAGAGAAATGTCATTTTTCAAAACTATATTTGTCCTTTGGAAATAGTCTTTGGTGTTAGCTTTACTGTATTTATGTTCAAAAGCTTTCATTGAGTATGACCAAATGAAGTTGCTTGCAGCTAAAGGAACAGCTGTTGGAGTGCTATTAGGCTTAAATCTCTGATTAAAACATTGGAATTGTGTTTCTAATCTCCTTTGGGTAAAAATGAATTCCCATGAATATGTTAGCAAAGTGGGCTTCCTGTTACTATTTCTCATAACATATGTGGTATCCAGAAATGTGTTGATGAAAAACAAAATCAAATCAAGGCAATTGTGATGTGGAAATTGGATCAGGCTTCTGGAATTTTCAGTTCTTGGCTTGCTTTGTGTTACTTACTCTGAGATGCCTGCACAATCCTATATCTTTGCTTTAGTTTGTTGCTCTTTAAAGATGAAAATTATAATGCACTTGAACTTGTGGTTGTGAGACAGTCGAGAGCTTTGAAAAAGGCAAAGTTCTGCATTTGAATGAATCGCATATGACAATATATTAATATCAACTTTATGAGTTACAAACTTATTTCACAAAGGGAAAATGACATTGATTCTATGATTGTATAGAAAATTCGGAAGTCTTTTTTGGAAACAGTTAGGAAATGTTTTCCAACTCCTTCCACATATAATCTTCATTTCTAACCCTTCTTCTTTTCCCTTTAATTATTTCAACTGTCCCAGAAAATGTGACATTCCAGGGGGAGAGTTATTCAAAACACAGGAGATTTAAGAAATATAATATAAAATTTACAATATAAAAATATTTATATTTTTTGCTTTGATTATATTTTAAGATAATTTTAAGTACTTTTTAAATTTGAAATGATGTCAAACTTAGCGAGAAGTACCGTGGTTACCATAAAAACTGCCACATACATACTTTACCCAGATTTGTCAGAGTTTAACTGTTTGCTCCATTGGTTTTATCATTAGCTCTTTCCCTCTTGTATACTTTTATTTTCTGGAACTATTTTAAAGTTAGTCATAGACTAATCTTTAAATAGCTAAATACCTATCTCCTAAGAACAAGGACATTTTCTTACATAATCTTTGTACAGTGATAAAACTCAATACATTTTACATCTAGTCTGATTTTAAATTTTGTCAGTTGTCCCAATAATGACTTTTATAGCATTTTTCCCCATCCTGGGTCCAAGATCCATTTGTATGGATAGTATTTAGTTCTCATGTCTCTTTGATTTCTTTTAATTTGGAACCATTCCTCATTCTTACTTGTTGTTTCATGACCTTGATATTTTTGGAGAGTGCAGGCAAATTATTTCGTAGAACATATCTTAACTAAGATTTGTCTGCTTCTTTGTATTGTATTCTAGAATTTGCTCATTTATTTACTCATTCGTTTACATTCATCATGGATTTATTCAATGGTTTATAAGCTATTACTACCAGTATTTATTTTGATGTTCAAAGTTGTCCCAGATTGGGTCAATGGATACTCCTTCAGATTGGCTCCTTCGCCTTTTGACATGTCTTCATCATAATTTGAGTATTCCTTATTTTCAGGCACAACATGATGGTCCAGCCTTTTTGTACTTTCTCTACTTCAGTACTGGATTCAGCCAGTTCACCAAGGAACCCTAGGTCCTTTTTGTGGAGAGTGGTATTTAGATCTTGGTGCTAAGTGTGTGCCCATTGCTACTAGAGTGTCATAACTTTTAGGCCTTCTTGGAGGTCAAAGCTAGAAAGAAAGGAAGAAAGAAAAAATATATATATATACACCCACTGCTTATGGTAAGTGTGTATACATGTATACATCCATCTACCCATCCATCCATCCAATAGAAACCACGAATTCACACTGATACTTTCAGTTTCAGTCTAGTACCACAGAGTTCATTCTAGAATTCGTCCTTTCTGTATTTGTAACTCATTTCACCATGGCTTCCATTATTCTCAGTATAACTATTTGCTCAATCCAAAAGAACAAAGTAGTTTTAGAATTTCTAACCTATATTACCATGAAAAAGAAAGCTAATCACTAGAGTTCAATATTTGTTTATGGTTCATTTTGTCTTTTGACTGAGTCAACGTATTGTGTTCAGAAGATACCTGGGCTAGTTCTGTCTTTCTTCAATGTGACTATATTCTTTATTTGACATACAGTTGGTTCATGTTTCTGTAGTATTCCATTTTAGGATCCCTCTATTCATGCTTGTTGGTTTTATTTATTTATGAATATATTTATGAATATATAAAACATTAATATGGATTCAAAAGTGAAAGGTATACTCAGAAATGTTGTAACTCCAATTCTTTTCATGTCATTCCCATCCTAGTTCCTAGTACATATAGGTAACTAGTCTCATTAGTTTCTGGTTTATCCTTCTTTTATTTCTTTTGCAAAACTATGCAGGTACATGTATATTTTCTTTTTCCATTCTTTCATGCACGAAAGGTAACATACATTATATATTTTTCAACTTTTCTTTTTTTTACTTAACAGTATAGTCTCTGGATGTCATTACGTATTAGTTCCATAGAGATTATCCTCATTCTTCTTTATAGTAATATATTATCCTTTGTCTGGATACTACATAGTTTATTCAGCCAGTTTTCTAATGTTGATATTTAAGTTGTTTCTGATATTCCGTGTCAGAAACAATGCTGCAGTATATATCCTAATGAAAATATATTTTCATAATGTTAGAGATGGATATTTAGGGTAGATTCCTAGAAGGAATCTACATTGCAAGGACACAAGGTGTATGTATGTATATGTATACACACACACACACACACACACACGTAATATGTATATATTCATATAATATGTATATATAGAATATGTATATACAATATGTATATATAATACATATATATTTACACACAATACATATCCATATATATATATATATATATATATATATACACATATATGATTTTGTTAGATATTGTCAAATTCCCCTCCATAAGGACTGTAGCAGTTTTCATTCCTACCAGCAAGCTGTGAGAAGGCCTTTCTTCACAGCCTTAGCTAACACCCCATGGTAACTACTCCTTTTCAGTATTTTTCTAGGATGGATGGGGAGAAACAACTCTATTATGTCATTGGCATGTTTTGTCTAGTTTATTGAATTGCAAATGGGCCATCAAATGGCACATCCTCTGTTTCCCCAACTTCAACTATTTTTTCCAATTTAATTTGAAAAATAAAGTTATGGAATCAGATTTTATTCCTCTCCTACTTACTCAAAACAATGGGACTTTTGTATATATTGGTGCTTATCAAACTTTAGTGGGCATCCGCATCAATTGGAGGATTTGTTAAATAAGGATTGGAGACCTGGGTGGCTCGGTTGGTTAAGTGTCTGCCTTTGACTCGGGTCATGATCCCAGGGTCCTGGAATGGAGCCATGTGTTGGGCTCCCTACTCAGCGGGGAGTCTGCTTCTCTCTCTGCCCCTCCCCTAGCTTGTGCTCTCACTCTCTTTCTCTCCCTTTCTCTCAAATAAAAAAAATCTTAAAAAAAGAAACCCCACAAAGATTAATGGGGCTTACCAGATTATCTGCATTTCTACAATCCCAGATGATGCTAATGCTGCTGGTCTGGGGTCCCACACTTTAGGGACCTCTAGTCTATATTAATGGAATGGCTTATGGAATATCTCAGGTGAGTTGTTCGATCTTATGACTGAACTGTTTTTAAGAAATTGTATAGGACAGATATCATCATGTCTGTACTGCTGAAGAGACAAGTTATCTTACAGACCTTTAAATCTTAGAGGTAGAAGGAGATCGAATAGTCTAACTTTAAGTCATTCATTTATTAAATCATTCATTTATTCATCAGATTTCTTGGCTTCCAGGCTATATTTGTCAGGCAGTGCAAGGGCTTCTGTTTTACATACTGAGGAATTTCATAAGACAAGTTAAGTATGTTTTCTGAGATCCTGCATTTTAAAAACAAAAGCCCTTGACTTCAGGATGCTTTGAATAACCTTGGCAGTTCTGTGCCTATTTCTACACATAATTGACTTTTAATGTAGTGAAACTGAAAGTTAAAGCTGAAATTTAATTTCATAAACTTAATAATGACTTTTACAATTGATAATGATATCTTGGTTGCCTTGAGATAACAAAACCTTTAGCTAAAACACTATTCTTGAGGTATTTATCTTGCCTCTTAACAACTGTGTTACTTCATTGGTGATAATACCATACCTTCACTGCAATGAAACTACACCAGTTCATTAATCCCATTTAGGTCAGTGTGGAATTGACTGGGCTACTCACTGACTAAAGTGAGAGTGTGGTATGTCACAAGAGACCTAATATGGAAACTGACCTCTGCAACCTGGTACCTTATTTTTCCCTAAATTTGCTCTGGCATGTGAAATAGTTATTTAAAGATCCTTAAAATGCAGATACTGAATTTATCTTGTTGTTAAGATGATATATAGAAATTTCTGGCTTGGCAATAGTTAAAATTGGGAGCAGAAAAGGAAAATTTGAAAAATCTTGGTTTCCAAGCAACTGGATGCATAATATCAGACCCTTGTACCACTTGCCTAATGTTGAGATGACTGAAGTGTAAATAATTGATTGAATGGAGACTAAAACAGCCATTATAGTCAACTGAATTCTAAGCTATTTGACTTGAGCTCATTATGGCCAGGTTAGTGAATAGGATGGCCAATTCTTCAAGAAAAGGAGCCCAGATACAATCTCTGGCATGTCCGTGGATCTCAAAAATTAGTCGGAATTAAATAAGCATTTAGTTTTCAAACTCTGATTTAGGGAATGTGGGAATCTTGAGTGATGACCCATCAGGAGGTGAATGAGCTATAACAGAGCCTTGTGTTCTCTCCCTTTACCTCCCCCAATATAGAGGACCTTAAGGAATAATTATTCTTTTTTTTTAAATTTAAATTCAATTAATTGACATATAATGTATCATTAGTTTCAGAGGTAGAGGTCAGTGATTCATCAGTCTTATATAATACCCAGGGCTCATTACATCACGTGCCCTCCTTAATGTCCATCACCCAGTTACCCCAGCCCCCAACCACCCCTCTCCTCCAGCAATCCTCAGTTTGTTTCCTGTATTTAAGAGTCCCTTATGGTTTGTCTCCCTGATTTCATCTTGTTTTGTTTTTTCCTCTCTTCCCCTATGATCCTCTGTTTTGTTTCTTAAATTCCACATGAGTGAGATCATATGATAATTGTCTTTCTCTGATTGACTTATTTTGCTTAGCATAATACCCTCTCGTTCTATCCACATCATTGCAAATGGCAAGATTTCATTTTTTGATGGTTAAATAGTATTCCATTGTGTGTGTGTGTGTGTGTGTGTGTGTGTGTGTGTACACACACCACATCTTCTTTATCCATTCATTTGTCAGTGGACATCTGGGCTCTTTTCATAGTTTGGCTATTGTGGACATTGCTGCTATAAACATTGGGGTGCAGGTGCCCCTTCGGATCACCACATTTGTGTCTTTGGGGTAAATGCCTGGTAATGCAATTGCTGGGTCATAAGCTAGCTCTATTTTCAGCTTTTTGAGGAACCTCCATACTGTTTTCTAGAATGGCTGCAGCAGCTTGCAAGGAATAATTATTCTTAGAATGCAAACAGTAATATGCCTTACATTCATTAAACTCTATAGTAACATTCACTTCAAATTCTACCTGTGATATTCCTCTTTTCACTCTAGAAACTCCCTGATTGAATCATCTCTGCTTGTAGTTTTAATTCTTGTACTTATACTGATAGCTTCCAGATGTAAGCCCTTAGCTTTATTCTCATGCTTGAGAATTTAGATTTGTGTATTCCAGTACATTCTGGGCATCTTAACTATCCATTTATGAATCAAACTTGAAATGTCCTACAAAGAATTTCTCTCTTACGTTCTCCTCATGGTCTCTCGCCTTGACCCTGACTGGTCTACCTGTCCCTGGATGTGGCCATCCCAAGTATCTTCTGTACTGTAACCATAATCTTTTAGAAACACAGTTCTGCTTATGTTACTGCCTTTTCAACATTTGGATGAGACTTGATCACCAACAGGATAAAGTCTAGACTCCTTAGTTTGACCTGATAGCGTGGTATGCTCTTACTGTTGTCTGCTTCTCCAGCTGCATGTCTTGACCTTCTCTACACGTATTCGAAAATGCAGCTATTTGAAACTGCTTTCAGTTCTGTAAAGACACCATGATGTTTCAGGCATCCTCACTTAGGATTGTGCTAGTCTTTCATACTGACCTTTGTGCTCCCTTTTGATTCTTTTGCTTTCAGGACTTTGCTCTAGCTCCTCTAAAATGCCTTTCTCGATTTCTCTTGCTCACCTACCTACTACCATCCCAGATTTATGACCGTTGACCTTTCTCTGTGGTCTCCATAGGATATCCCGTGTATGTCTCTGTGGTAGAATCTTGTCCACTTTATTGAAATCATCTTTAAGTTCCTTGAGTGAAGGGTCTCTGTTTATTTCTCCTTATATTCCTCTTGCTTAGTATGGCTCTTGAAATCCTTATGAATTGATCTGTGCATTTGCCTTATGAAGATATGCAGAATTAACCAGATAATAATAGCAAGGAGCATCTTTGCCTTTTCTTTTCAATGCCAATGAGAAGTGGTGACATATTTTTGTATTTACCTTGGGTATCTATTGTTACATAACAAAACACCCGCAAGTTTTGTGCTTAAATCAACAAACATTTCATCTGGTCACTGTTTTCTTTTTTTTTTTTTTTTTTTAAGATTTTGTTTATTTATTTGACACAGAGAGACAGCCAGCGAGAGAGGGAACACAAACAGGGGGAGTGGGAGAGGAAGAAGCAGGCTCCCAGCGGAGAAGCCTGATGTGGGGCTCGATCCCAGAACGCTGGGATCACACCCTGAGCTGAAGGCAGACGCTTAACAACTGCACCATCCAGGCGCCCCTGGTCACTGTTTTGTTAGAAAAATCGTGGAATCCTAATTGGGCTGGGCTCAGCTATATGTTTCTTCTTTTGATCTTGTCTGGGGTCAGTCGTATATATTCATTCATCTGGTGACTTAACTGGAGACGGATGGCTTACCATGCCCTCACTCACATGTCTGATAGTTTGCTGTTGGCCCTCAGCTCTGCCCCTCTCTCATATTCAACGCAACTGGCCCAGGCTTCTTTACATGGCAGTCTCAGAGCTACAAAAAAGTGAGGGCAGAAGCTGCAGGCCCAGAAATCACATGGTACAGTTCTTTCACATAGTAGGTCAAAACAAGTCAGTAGGCCAGCCCAGATTCAGGTGTGGGAAAATAGATTCCGCTCTTGCTGGGAACAGCAGGCATGTCACACTGCAAAGGAATGTGCATACAGGGACGGAGGAATTTCTGACTTTAAACCATCAGCACAGTATTCCTTGTTAGAATTGGATTGACTTCTTTACTGTTTGAGTTCTTTTTGCACATTGTGTTACTGCTATGGTCTTACATGCTTTACATTTCATATGTCTTCCTCCTTTAGAAGGCTGTCCTTTTTTTTTTTTTTTCCACTTTGGAAGAACGTGATAAACATTTGTATCCCCCCATAGTGCGTACCAGATTTTTTTAGTTTGGCAGGGTTTCAATAAATACTTATGGAGCGAATTATCTTTTTCCGGTTAAGAAATATTTCAAGTACTGTTGGCCCTTGAACAGTGTGGGAATTAAAGGTACTGATCCCTCATGCAGTCAAAAATCCATGTATAACTTTTGACTCCCCCAAAACCTAACTACTAATAGCTTACTGTTGACTGATAACCTAAAAAGTCAATTAACAAATATTTTGTATGTGATATGTATTATATGCTGTATTCTTAGAATAAATTAAGTTAGAGAAAAGAAACGTGATTAAGAAAATCGTAAGAAAGAGAAAATACATTTATAGTTCTGTACTGCATTAAAAAAATCTGTAAGTGGACCTGTATCCAGTTCAAACCCACTGTTCAAGGTCAACTGTATACAAAAAGAAAGAAAATAAAATAAAGATTTACCTACTCACCACCTGAACAGCTTTCCTGCGATAGACATAGTGCGATGAACTGATAATTAAAATAACATTGCCTTCTTAGTTACATTTTGAGTTGTAAGCTGTGTTAGCTGACTTGAGCTTTTAACAACTATTTATGACCTTGTCTCAAAAGGAGAATGAATTCTATATTTCAGGCACTCTGCCTTGCAAATTTAGTTGAGTTATAATTTGGGGATTGCTTTTAAAGCCAAGGAAATAGCCCTGCATGTGAATATTGCAAGCATCTGGGTAATGTCAGTATCTATTTGAAAAGAATGAGCTAATTACGGCGTTCTTTAAGTTGTATAGAGGTTATTTATTTTTTTTCCTGGAACTTCAAAATTCTTTGTCTCTTACGAGGTGCTTTAAAGATGTAGACATGGTGTTTCTGGTACTGTTACTTGTCGTCAGTAATACCCTGCTAAAAATCCTAACGCTTTTACTTGCATATTGGATTTGCTTCATGGATGACCAGTAAAACCCAGTAAAAATTCTAAAAGCTTTTATTTGTATGTTGTATGTGTTTCATGGCTGGCTTTTCCCAGAGCACTTAGAAACTGTATGTGTACTAAAGGGAGCTGTAGAGTGAGAAAAGGCAAAAGGTTTAGTTAGAAGAACAGGGAGAAATACATTCTAGTTTAGGGACTGTGCATACTCTTCAGTTTGCTTTGCCCTGCACTCTGAAAAACATACACCTTGCTGTTAATCTTAACTCCTGATCTTAGTCTCTGGCTCCCCACACCCCTTCTTTGCCTCCTTTTGCCTGATTGTACTATAGAAATACTTATGCTTTTAGAATGGAGAGAATTTTTTTTTGCCAAAAATTTGAAAACTATATCACAGATCTCACTACATTTTCTTCCTTAATACATAATTGTGCATCGCTCAAAGTGACACTTTCCCACATCATCTCAATATAGGTTTCAGAGCTCAGGTTTGTGCTCTGAAAATGAGAGTGATGGTACCACTTTCATTGAATAAATAGGGTGTAGTTAAGAAGGCCTGAGGCCTAAAAGATGCTTCCCTAATTGATTTTTCCGTCTTCCCTGTTTTCCTTTCTGTCCTTTTTAATTTTTCCTGTTCCTTTTCTTTTTTTCCATACTTCTGCCTCCCTGTTTTTTCTCTTATTGGCATTTCTACCCCATGTGCCAAATATCTTAGCTCCTCTGTCTTGGTTCCTTCCCAAAGAGACTGACGGAGGCCATTGCAGCAGCAGGGCTGCCCAGAGGGATCACAGGCCAATACCCCAATGGAAGCATTCAGAGAGGGCCTCCCTCTTCCTCATTTGCTCTCCGTCCTTCCTGTGGACTTACAGGTCTCTGCTGGCATGAGCATGAGCTTCTGTCTAAAAAGATCCCACATTTACACTCTGACTTATTCTCTGCAAAGATTTTTAAAAACGTTTTTTCTGAAAAGATACATCCATGCCCATTTGTCAAACACCTGAATCTGTTCATTATTATCTTGTTTTGATCATTTCCATGTTCATATTTACTGAATTACCTTGTTTTTGGCTTATTTGACCTTTATGCATACAACATGGATTAGATAATTTTCTGGTGATGCAGTGCTCCGACGTTGTGAAGGTGATATTTCAATATTGATTGTTCTAGTGAATGTTTTGAACTATGATCATTTGGAAGCTTTTAGCAGTTCATAACTTTCCACCAAGTATTTATTTGGGGTCTACAGTGCTTTCCTTAATGTGTCAAATGAACGAGTTATTACTTCACACAAGTCACACCAAATCTCTTAGCCTCTCTTTCTTCCACAAACTTCAAAGGAATCAAAAGTGACAGTACCAGGGAAAAATAGGTAGAGATTTTTGATGGAAAGTACCACAAATCATTTTTAGGATATGTTGCATTCCTCTTAAGCATAGAACCAAAGAGGAAGATAAGTGGCAAAAACAGTATCCTAGTATAATTTGTACAGGATTGGAAGCCTGTACTATAGGAATGGTGAGTGGTACTCTTGGAATATTACCAATTCTTGTCTTTTTTTGTTCTGTTTTTCTTTGTTCCCATTGTGTTGTCCTCTCACAACTTATCTGAAAAAACACAAGCACATTTCTATACCTGCTTTAGGCTTTCCTGTGATGCCCCTGTGTGTCTCTAGGAGGTCTGTTGACCGAAGTGAGGAAACTTGGTATCAAATGGGAGATATGTTTGTCCTTTGCAAAACCCATTTGGTTAAGATGAGTCCTAAGAGGCTGCATTTTAACTAGAGTCCCAAGCACTTGCCAACATAATTCTGTTTAGCAGATAGACATGATATATGTGCATTTGTGTGTTCAAAGTTCCAGAACCTTTCATGTTAATAAAAACAAAAACTCATGAGAATGGGGTTCTTCTAGGAGGTAGGAGGCTGGAAGGAGTATTGCCCCTGTGCTTACAACAGTGAAAAACCAGGTAGTCCACAGAATCATAACTTTTTTTAATCCATCAGAGAATTTAAGTCACAGCTAGCCTGAAATCTAAGGAAAGTCATGCTTCTCTAAATAGTGACAGGAGGAGATGTTTCCTTATCTAGGGAAATGCTGGATACCGTATACTTGGTAAGAATTCAGCTAAAATTTTCTTTAAAAGTGCTAAAAGCTGAATGTATGCTAGCATGGGAGTGGCAGCTGCAAAGAGAATTTGCATTCCCCTATAGACTTTTCTCCACAGACGTCACCAGGTGCTCATGGGAAAAATTGGGGGCAGGTCAAGTGACTGAAAAAAGCCCCCTTTGTGGATCAGGCTTTGGAGGAGGTGAATAGCAACCAAATAACAAGAAAGGTATGAAACTCTTCTCTGTTACCTCTATCCTTACATGGAACAAAAGCCTTAAGCTCCTGGGGGAAGGGGAGCAAAGCCTGTAGCCTCAGGGCACAGGTGAAGATCTATTGCAGCTGGGTCACAGGAACAGGAAAACCCCTCTACCTCTGGAGGAGGGACAGGAAAATATTCTCCACTTGCACTATTAGAACCCCTAACATTGGGGGGAAGAACAAGATTACTGGGAAGACCACAGCACCATACATACAAATCCTGCCTAAGACGGAGGCTACTAGAACAAAATAATGTCCTCTTACACACACACATGCACACATGCACACATGCACACACCAGTTTCACATGAACTGAGTAGCAACTGACAGTAGTCTACTGCTGGGAAAGGGGGAAGAATGTGGGGTAAGACCCTCTTTGAGGTGCAAGCACAAAGGGAAGATCTAAAGCTGAGGGTACAGCAGAACTGAAAAAAATTATCTGGCCAACCAGTCCCACCTTAAGTACAAGATAACAGTAAAGCCATATAAAACCTGTAATGAACAGACGGTAACTATAGCAACAATAAAACTCATACCCAGTCTCATCTCATGTGTTGACTGAATCATCTCCGCATACTTAAGGTTAGCAGAGACATGATCATTTCCAGGCATAAATGTTATATTTACCTCAGTCTCTCCTGTTCTACACAGGATGCCTGGCTTTCGTCCAGCAATTACTGAGACACACAAAGAAGCTAGGAAAAGCAAAGAAGCAAAGCAATCAATAGAACCAGACACAGATTTGACCCAGATGTTAGAACATCGAGAATTTAAAATAACTGTCATCATTAAATGTAAGCCTCATGGTAACCACAAAGGAAAAACCTATAGTAGAAATACAAAAGGTAATGAGAAAGGAATCTAAGCATAGCACTAAAGAAAGTTATCAAACCACAAAGGAAGAAGGCAAAACAAGAGGGAACAGAAAATGCAAACAGCCAGGAAACAATGAACAAAATGGCAATAAATACATACCTATCAGTAATTACTTTAAATGTAAACGGACTAAATTCTCCAATTAAAAGACATAGGGTAGCTGAATAAATGAAAAAACAAGACCCAACTCTATGTTGCCTCCAAGAGACTCAGTTCAAATATAAGGATACACACAGTCTGAAAGTGAAAGGATGGGAAAAGATGTTCTATGCAAATGGAAGCCAAAAGAAATCTGGGGTAACTATACTTACATTAGATAGACTTTAAAACAAGGAATATAGTAAGAGACAAAGAAGGTCATAATGATAAAAGGGTCAATCCAAAAGAAGATATAAAACATTTGTAATTACTTATTCACCTCACATAGGAGCGCCTAAATATATGAAGCAAATATTAACAGACCTAATGGGAAATAGCAGTGCACTAACAGGGGAATTTAATACCCACTTACATCAATGGATTGATTATCCAGATCAAAAATAAATAAGGAAACATCAGGTTTTTTAAAAAAAATTTAAGTTTTCATTTAAATTACAGTTAGTTAACATACAGTGTTATATTATTTTCAGGTGTACAATATAGTGATTCAACACTTTCATACGTCACCCAGTGCTATCACAACTGGTATACTCCTTAATCCCCATCACTTATTTAACCCATACCCCCACTCACCTCCCCTCTGGTAACCATCAGTTTGTTCTCTAGTTAAGAGTCTGTTTTTTGGTTTGCCTTCCTCTTTCTTTCTTTTTTTTTTTTCCATTTGCTCTTTTGTTTTGTTTCTTAAACTCCACATATAAGTGAAATAATATGGTATTTGTCTTTCTCTGACTTACTTGCCAATCGTAATACACTCTAGCTCCATCCATGTTGTTACAAATGGCAAGATTTCATTCTTTTTTATGGCTGAGTAATATTCCATGGTGTGTGTGTACACATCCATACATCTCTTCACATCACATCTTTGTTATCCATTCATCTGTTGATGAATACTTGTGTTGCTTCCATAATTTGGCTATTGTAAATAATGCTGCTATAAACATTGGGGTGCATGTATCCTTTCAAATTAGTATTTTTGCTTTCTTTGGGTAAATACCTAGGAGTGCCGTTGCTGGACCCATAGGGTAGTTCTGTTTTTAATTTTAATTTTAATTTTATTTCTACCTACTGTTTTTCAGAATGGCTGTACCAGTTTGGATTCCCACCAATAGTGACAAGTGTTCCTTTTTCTCCACCTTCTTGTCAAAACCTGTTGTTTCTTGTGTTTTTTATTTTAGCCATTCTGACAGGTGTGAGGTAATATCTCATTGTAGTTTTGATTTACATTTCCCTGATGATAAGTGAGGCTGAGCATCTTTTCTTGTGTCTGTTGGCCATCTGTATGTCTTGTTTGGAAAAATGTCTGCTCATGTCTTCTGCCATTTTTAGTTGGATTATTTGGTTTTGGGGGTGTTGATTTTTTTAAGTTCTTTATATGTTTTTGATACTAACCCTTTATCAAATATGTCAGTTGCACATATCTTCTCCCATTCTGTAGGTTGCCTTTCAGTTTTGCTGATTGTTTCTTTTGCTGTGGAGAAACTTTTTATTTTGATGTAGTTCTAATAGTTTACTTTTGTTTTTATTTCCCTTGCTTCAGGAGACATATCTAGAAAAATGTTTCTATGGTTGAGGCCAGAGAAATTACTGCCCGTATTGTCTTTTCTAGGATTTCTGTGGTTTCAAGTCTCACATTTAGGTCCTTATTCCATTTTGAGTTTATTTTTGTGTGGTGTAAGAAAATGGTCGAGTTTCATTCTTTTGTATGTAGCTGTCCAGTTTTTCCCAATACCATTTGTTGAAGAGACTGTCTTTTTTCCTGTTGCATAGTCTTGCCTCCTTTATCAAAGATTAATTAACTATGTAACTGTGGGTTTATTTCTGGGCTTTCTTTGCTGTTCTACTGATCTATGTGTTTATTCTTATGTTAATACCATATTGTTTTGATTATTATAGCTTTGTAATATAACTTGAAGTCTGGAATTGTGATACCTCCAATTTTATTTTACTTTTTCAAGATTTTTGTGGCTCTTCAGGGTCTTCTGTGGTTCCATACAAATTTTAGGATTGTTTGTTCTAGCTCTGTGAAAAGTGCTCTTGGTGTTTTGTTAGAGATTGTATTAAATGTGTAGATTACTTTGGGCAGTATAGACATTTTAGCTATAAGTATTATTCTAATCCCTGAGCATGGAATGTTTTTCCATTTCTTTGTGTCATCTTTCATCAGTGTTTTATGGTTTTCAGAGTACCGGTCTTCTACCTCTTTGGGTTAAGCTTATTCCTATGTATCTTATTATTTTGGATGCAATTATAAATGGGATTCTTTTCTTAATTTCTTTTTCTGCTGCTTCATTATTGGTGTATAGTATAAGAAGGGCACGTACTGCAACGAGCAGGGGGTGTATATGCAAACAATGAAGCATGGAACACTACATCAAAAACTAATGAAGTACTGTATGGTAACTAACATAACATAACTAACTAACTAAGTAAATAGAAATGCAAGATTTCTGTACATTGATTTTGTATCCTGTGACTTTACCAAATTTGTGTATCAGTGCTAGCCGTGTTTTGGTGGCATCTTTCAGGTTTTCTATATATACTATCATGTCATCTGCAAATAGTGAAAATTTGACTTCTTCTTAGCTGATTTGGATGCTTTTTTATTTCTTTTTGTTGTCTGATTGCTGTGGCTAGGACTTCCAGTACTATGTTGAATATAAGTGGTGAGGGTGGACATCCCTGTCTTGTTCCTGACCACAGAGGAAAAGGTCTCAGTTTTTCTCCATTGAGGAAAACATTAGCTGTGGATTTTTCCTATATGTTCACTTATGTTCCCTCTAAACCTACTTTGTTGAGGGTTTTTTATCATGGATGGATGTTGTACTTTTTCTACATCTATTGAAATGATCATATGGTTTGTATCCTTTCTTTTATTAATGTGATGTATCATGTTGTTTTATTTGTGAATATTGAGCCATCCTTAGAACCCAGGAATAAATCCCACTTGATCATGGTGAATGATTTTTTCAATGTATTGTCAGATTCGATTTGCTAGTATTTTATTGAAAAGTTTTATATCTGTGTTCATCAGGGATATTGGCCTGTAGTTATCGTTTTTAATGGCATCTTTATCTCATTTTGGTATCAAGGTAATGCTGGCATCATAGAATAAATTTGGAGTTTTCCTTCCTTTTCTATTTTGTGAAATAGTTTGAGAAGAATAGCTATCAACTCTTCTTTAAATGTTTGGTGGAATTTGCCTGTGAAGCCATCTGGTTCTGGACTTTTGTTAGGACAGTTTTTTTTTTTTTTTTATCACTACAGAAACATCAGTTTTAAATGACACATTAGACCAGATGGACTTATCAGATATATACAGAACATTTTGTCCAAAAGTGGTAGGATACACGTTCTTCTGAAGTGCACATGGAATATTCTCCAGTATAGATCATATGTTAGGCCACAAAACAAGTTTTAGTAAATTTAAGAAGGTTAAAATTATATCAAGCATCTTTTCCAACTACAGTGGAATGAAACTAGTTATCAATTAAAAAAAAACTGGAAAAGTTGCAAATATGTAGACATTAAACATACTACTGAATAATCAGTCAATGAAAAAAATCAAAGAAGAAATAAAAAAAATACCTTGAGACAAATGAAAATGGAAATAAACCTACCAAAACTTATAAAACTTAAAGGTTGCAACAAAAGCAGTTCTAAGAGGAAAGTGCATAGTGATAAATGCCTACCTCAAGAAGCAAAAAGGAAAAAAAATCTCAAACAAACAGCCTAACTTTAAGGAACTAGAGAAAGAAGAAAGAAATGAAGCCCAGTTAGTAGAAGGAAGGAAATAACAAAGATCAGAGCTGAAATAAATGAAATAGAGACTAAGAAAACAATAGAAAAAAATCAATGAAACTAAGAGCTAGTTCTTTGAAAGGATAGAGAAAACTGACAAACCTTTAGCTAGACACACTAAGAAAAAAAAGAGGATGCAAGGAAATAGAAATGAAAGAGATGATACAACTGATGTCACAGAAATATAAAAGATCCTAAGAGACTTCTGTGAACAGTTGTATGACAATGAATTCAGCAACTTAGAAGAAACGAATAATTTCCTGGAAATATACAACATATAACATATAGCCTTCAAAGACTGGATCATGAGGGAATAGAAAATCCCAGATGTACAGATGACTAACAGACACATGAAAAAATGCTTTGACATCATTAATCATTAGGAAAATGCCAAGCAGAAGTACAATGAGATGCCACCTTACACCTGTCAGAATGGCCAAAATAAAAAACACAAGAAATAACAAGCATTGGTGAGGATATGGAGACAAAGGAACTCTTGGACGCTGTTGGTGGGAACGCAAATTGTTGCAGCCACTGTGGAAAACGGCATGGAGGTTGCTCAAAAAATTGAGAATATAATTATCATATGATCCAGTAATTCCACTGCTGAATATTTATCCAAAGAAAATGAAAACACTATTTCAAAAAATTATATACATCTCTGTGTTTATTGCAGTATTATTTATATATCAGCTATACCTCAATTAAAAAAATTTGTGAGCCTGTATTTCTAAAAGTAAGGAAAGCAATACAAAATTTAGGCTTGATGTGAGTTGGAAACAAACAAAAATAAAATAAAGTAAAATAGCAGTGTTCAATATGTTACAGGTTCTCATGAAAAACGTAGACAATATGCATGAACAGATGAGGAATTTTAGTATAGAGGTAGAAATGATAAGAAAAAATAAAAAGAAAATACTAGAGTGGCAACCATAGTAAATGAGGTGAAAAATGCCTTGGAGAGCTCATTGGTAGAGTTGATACAGTTGAAGAAATCATCACTGTAGTTGAATATAACTCAAATTTCCTAGACTGCAACAGAGACAGAAAGAGGGAAAAACAAAAACAACAGAATTAGGCCTCCAAAGAGCTTTAGGACAGTATTAAAGTTTACAACATATATGTGAATCCCAGGATGAGAAGACAGTAAACCAGACAGAAAAATATTTGAAAAGATAATGGCAAATAATTTTTTAATATTAATGGTAGATACCAAATAACCGATCCAAAAGCTCAGTAAAGAGAAAGCAAGAAAAATGTATAACACACACACACACACACACACACACCATAGTCAAACTGCAAAAACAAAACAAAACAAAAACAAAATCTCAAAAATTGCTAGAGAAAAAAGATACATTATATACAGAAGAACCAAAGATAAGAATCAAAGCAGATTTGATTAAAATGAGGCAAAAAAGAAATGCTAAAATAATGAATTGTCAATCCAGCATCTCATACACAGCAAAAATATCTTTCAAATGAAAGAGGAAGAAAGCAAATCTACCAATGACATTATTCCTCATTTCACCGCCAGCTTTTAAATGTCTGTGGAGAGGAAGATAAGCATCTGGTCTCAGCCACTTCGAAATGAACTGACAGTTGTGATAAATCACACGTGTGTTTTCATCACTACGTTTGCCTATGACTTTTGAGTTTTTCATGATCCTAGTATATGGTTGCAGCTTTGATGGCTTATAAGGGCAATGTGCTTGATATTGGTATCAGTCGGGGTTCTCCACAAAAACAGAACCAAAAGGAGATTGTGTGTGTGTGTGTGTGTGTGTGTGTGTGTGTATCCATATGGAGTGTGTATTTGTATGCATATCTCAAGAGAGTTATTTCAAGGAATTGACTTATATGATTGTGTAGACTGACAAGTCCAAAATCCTTAGTCCAGGCCAGGATGGGACCAGAATGGATACCTGTGGGCAGGAGTTGATGCTTCTGTCTCGAGGCAGAATTTCTTCTTCAGGCAAACAGTATTGGCTTTTAAGATTTTTCGGTTCATTGGATGAGACACACCTACGTTGAGAATAATCTTCTTTTAAAGTCAGCTGTGTGTGGATATTAGCCACATCTACAAAATACTTTCACAGCAATACCTAGATTAGTGTTAAATTAAATAACAGAGTATTTAAGCGTAGCCAAGTTGACACAGAACTAATCATCACAGGATCCATTATGAGAATTGTAGGAAGATTGATAATGGAATCTTTGCAAAGGGTAGAATTGTGTTTTTGGCGTGGTAATAAGAATGATCATAGACTGAGGCACCTGGGTGGCTCAGTCAGTTAAGCGTCTGCCTTCGGCACAGGTCATGATCCCAGGGTCCTGGGATCAAGTCCCGCATCGGGCTCCCTGCTCAGCGGGGAGTCTGCTTCTCCCTCTCCCTCTGTGTTCATGCTCTCTCTCTCTTTCTCTCAAATAAATTAAAAAAAAGTGATCGTAGACTGAAGATACACGTTAAGTAAGTTAGTAATAGTAAGAATTAAAGATACAAACTAGCATTAAAGACACAAACTAGTATTAAAACTTCCAAAGCCTTTATGGGGCACCTGGGTGGCTCAGGCAATTAAGTGTCTGCCTTCAACTCAGATCATGATCCCAGGGTCCTGGGATCAAGCCCCTAAGCTCCCATCAGGCTCTCTGCTCAGCGGGGAGCCTGCTTCTCCCTCTCCCTCTGCTCTTCTCCCTGCTTGTGTGTGCTCTCTCTCTGTCAAATAAATAAATAAAATATTTAAAACAAAACAAAAAACCAAAAAAAGCAAGCTTCCAAAGCCTTTAAGTTTGCTCATATGTAGTAAGTCTATGCTTTGATTTTCTTTTTCTTATTTTCCAGCTTTATTAAGATAATCAACATAAAACATTGTATAAGTTTAAGGTGTACAACATAATGATTTGATGTATGTATGTATGCAAAATGATTTCAGTAAGTTTCGTTAACACCACATTGATTATCTTAGGATCATTTTAATGTCTAGAACCACTCAAATTTATTTTGAGTTTTTTCAGTCCAATTTCACACCTTGAACGTGTCCTTTTTATTGAAAGCCACCCTCTATGGCTGTACAATTTAATTTTTATTTATTTATTTATTAAAAAAAATTTTTTTTCTTGCTGTGTTGCCCAGCGGAGGATAGTTTAGTTAGAAGTATATTCTCATAACATAGACTTGAAGTCCTGGTGATAAAAATCACAGTGTAGGGGCACCTGGGTGGCATAGCGGTTAAGTGTCTGCCTTCGGCTCAGGGCGTGATCCCGGCGTTATGGGATCGAGCCCCACGTCAGGCTCCTCTGCTGTGAGCCTGCTTCTTCCTCTCCCACTCCCCCTGCTTGTGTTCCCTCTCTCGCTGGCTATCTCTATCTCTGTCGAATAAATAAATACAATCTTTTAAAAAAAATCACAGTGTAACAAGTGAACTATAACATGCATATGGTTATATTGCAGATTATGTTCCTATAGAAAATAATGGTATTTCTCTGTTCTTGTGAAATGAAAAATCTAAAATAATGATTTATCTGTTCCCCAGAAACCATTGTTATGCTGATATATCTTATAATTGCACTTATTAAACTAGAGAGAAATAATGACATAAATCTACGGGTTTATAAGGAAATTATCATAAATATTACTTATTATCTAGGACCAATAATTTAGAAAGTAATATTCATAGATGAGACCATGGCAATTACACAGGATTAAAGGAAGATTCCTGCCTAAAGCCATTTTTGTTATGTAATGAAATTCACTAAGAGATGGCTGATTGTGTGTTTTTATAATTCTGTAGTATTTAAAAGATAGGGACAGAGATTGCTTTGCACAATTCAACATGGTAGTAGCAGCTTTCCTAGTGTATTAGCTTTCTGCCTTCTGTGCTCACTGAAATTCATCTGTTCCAGTCTCAGTCTGCTTGAAAGATTCAAATACCTCTGAACTTGTTTCAAACTTGTTACATTAGTGAGATATAAAGTGGTACCAAGATTATCCAGTTCTGTCCATTGAGTCCAGTTTTATAGGGAGACTCAGCACAACATGGTAGCATTTTTGGCCCAGTTTTATAATCAGTAGAATTGTCTTTTGGATAGTGATTTTTTTCTTGTTATATATATTATTTGATATATCTTGCTTTGGTCAAAAGTTGAAAAAAAATGCAGTTTAGAATGGAAATTAGGTGAAAGGAAAATATTGGCTATTAGAGGCAAAGCCCCATATTCTTCAATAGGTGAAACATTAAATTATTTATAAGCAGAGGAAAAAAGAAGATCCAGTGTTAAAGTATAGCAGAAATCATGAGCACATGTAGTGCCCAGATCTGATTTCTAATACCATTCTCCAATAAGAGGAGCAAAGACACCTTGGAGAAATGGCTGATTCTAGGACTGGGTCAGGAAACATACGAAATGAGCCTGGAGCATTTTGTAGTGGCAGAGACTAAGAAATTGTGCCCTCTCCCCCAACCACAAAGCAAACAAATCAACAATTGATGAGTATATGTCAGGAGGGTGCAGGAACCTACTCAAAGAGCTCCTGAATGGCATAACCCGAGTTACATAAGTGTTCATGATTCCATACTGATATAAGTAAATGATTGAATAAATTAATAAATGGTGGAGAAGAGATAAATACTCCATCCAGAAGAATTCCAAATAATTTACGTACTCTGCCCTAAAGGAGAGGACATGTACTTCCTCATTCAAATGTGATGCTTGCATCTGTCCCTCCAAAGACTATAGTATGGAAAAGGGGTTCTGGGGCAAAGAGTAACTTTAAACTGGAGAAACCTGGCAAACACTACTTGAACCAGGTGGTCAAGGTCAACACCAACAGTAATAAGTCATACCGATAGTATGTACCCTTGATATATGATGAAAATGGCCCTTCACCTCTGTGTTATGCCCACAAACCCAGTCCAATCATGAGAAAACATCAGAAAAATTTCAGTAGAGGAACATTCTACAATAGTCCTGACTCATAATCCTTAAAACTGTCTGTAGCATCAAAACCAAAGAAAAGTCTGAGAAACTGTCATAACCAAGAGGAGCCTAAGGGGACATGAAAATTTATGTGATACCTGGATTGGCTCCTGGAACAGAAAAGGCACCCTAGGCTAAAAAAGGAAGGAAATCTGAATAAACTTTGCACTTAAGGTAATATACCAATATTGGCTCATAAATTTTAACAAATATACTATTGTAGGATAAGGTGTTGATAACAGGAGACAAGAAAATTTTGAAGCCCTGCACACATGGCCCCTCTTATAGAACATCCTCACCACAGTCTGCAGGGCCCCACGTGAACTGGCCCCTTCTCCAGTTCCCTGTCTCAGCACTCCCCTCCTTGCTATACTGCCTGTTGGTCTTCCTTGGAAAGGTTAAGACTTCCTGCCATAGACAAAGTCCTTGGCCATTTCATTGGCCAGTTCCTTCTGGGTCTTTATGTGTACTGTTCATTTCATTCTAGTCTTTTGGCAGTACTGCCTTGTTAGATAGGCCTGACCATCCTATTTAAAATTGTCTCACCTGTGTCTATAACCACAAAATCTGCTGCTTTTACCTCATGGCACCTAGTATTTCCTGAAATTATTTATTTATTTTTAAACTTTCCAGCCCACTAGAACTTACATTCAGGTCAGGGACTTGGTTGGTCATGTTTACTCCTGCATCTATGACAACTAGACCAGCCATTGGTACACAACACCGAATGAATATAGGGTGAATGAAAGAATTCTCAAATTCTCTTTCCTTCTAATGCTTACGCCATATTCTCTGTGCTGCTCATAAAAATTGTTCTGTACTGTGCGTTATGGTTTTGTATGAATGAAACATTGCTTCTTTTCTGGGTTGGTACACTATGGCAATTGTTATCTCTGATTTATCTCCTTACCCTGGCCGAATCTAGCTCTGTGCCTGGCAGGAAATTACTGCGCAGTAGTCATTTATGGGATGACTATTTGTGTCTGCTTTGCATCTGTCCTGTAACTGCTTTTAACATAGTCCAGTGGGGTGCCTCCAGCACTGCATAAAAAGTTGGACGCAATCTGCTCTGTTTTAGGACTCATCCACCTTCCTACGACCCTCCTAAACTTCTCCATGCTTCAGCTCCCTTGATTTTGACGTGTTTGACTTTGGTATTAGTTTCCCCTGCATCATATATATTCTTTAGAATGGAGACATCGCTCATAATATTTCACCAAGGCCCTGGTGTAGAAAACCTGTAGTATGCTATCTCATCTTGCCCAGTAATTGTGGTTATGAGGATCCTGGGGTCAGGTAAAGCACAAGGCAGGTGTTAGGGCACCTACCTGGAGAGCAAGCTCCTCCTTTCTGGAGGAGCCTTATTCCTGCATGTAAAACCAAAAGCACTGAGTTGATTGAGCATATGAAACATGACTGGATTTCTAAAAATCTACAAGTAAAGTGGAATAGCATTCTCTTTAATTTGCTGCTCTTGCTTTCAGGTAAAATTGATGGGATTTGCAGTTAACAGAAGATTTTACACCAACTTAATTGGTAGTTGATTAAATACATAAACTTGTACTTTTCTTGTAATGATATGGATTGTAGATTTCCTCATTCTTGACTGCTATTTAGATTCTTTTTTTCCTGGAGTATTGTCCTTCATCTTGTCAGTATTTGATTTTGATTTTAAAATTGATGACTTTGAACGCTTTTGACAATTATTGCAGAGTACTACATACCCCATGTAAATTACCCAATATTCTTTGAGGGTCTGTACTGAAGAGTTGCTTATTTCAGCCATCAGAAGAAATTCCCTGACTTAAAAAACCTTCAAAATTATAAATGTAACCAATTTCTGAGATTGTATTTCTAAGGCCTACTTACTTATATGTGAAATAACATGTGCAAAGTTACATTTTTGAAATGGCAAAATATTGGAAAGAAATAATATAAATGTATATGTTAATAGTGAACACATTAATGCCTGGTACATCTATAGTGGAATAATGTGCAGGTGTTAAAAAAAGTAGAGGGGGTTTGGTATGTATTGACGTGGAGGAAAGCAAGGTGCAGAACAGTCATATTATGATAGTTTTTATGTAAGCAGTGGGGGTAGTATATGCTGATTTTTTTTTTTTTAAGATTTTATTGAGAGAGAGAGAGAGAGAAAGAACATGAGCAGGGTGAGGTTTGGACAGAGGAGCAGCCTCCCCGCTGAGCAGGGAGCCCGATGTAGGGCTCAATCCTGGGATTCCAGGATCATGACCTGAGCCGAAAGCAGGTGCTTAACTGACTGAGCCACCCAGGTGCCCCTTCATATGCTGATTCTTACTTGCTTATTTTGCTTAAGGAAACCCTGGACAGGGAGCTCCTGGGTGGCTCCCTTGGTTAAGCATCGAACTCTTGAGCTCATTCAGGTCTTGATCTCAGGGTCGTGATTTCAAGCCCCATGTTGGGCTCCACGCTGGGTATGGAGCCTACTTAAAAAAGAAAAGAAAAGAAAAAAAGAAAGAAACCCTGGACAGATATCCAAAAAACAAATAAATGTGACAGCTTTAACTGTTAGGTGGGGGAAACAAGGACAGGTGGAGATAGAGATGGATAGGAAATTCTTCACTGTATACTTTGGGGCATATTTTTCTTTTTAAATAGACTTATTTTTTAGAGTAGTTTTAGGTTCATAAAAGAATTCAGCAGAAAGTACACAGAGTTCACATACACCCCTGTCCTCATACACTCACAGCCTTTCCCACTGTCATCCCCCACCAGAGTGGTGCATCTGTTACAACTGATGAACCTTCATTGACACATCATAATCACCTCAAATCCATAGCTTACATTGTGGTTTCCTCTTGGTGTTTTATATTCTGTGGGTTTGGACAAGTGTATAATTACATGTATTCATCATTATGGTATCATCCCAAGTATTTCCATTGTACTAAAAGTTCTCTGCTCCACCTCTTCATAACGCCTTCCCCATCCCAACCTCTAACACCACTGATATTTTTTGAGAGAGAGAGTGAGTGAGCGTGAGAGTGGGGTATGGGGGGGTGGGGAGGGGCAGAGGGAGAGAGAAAATCTTAAGCAGGTTGCATGCCCAGCGTGGAGCCTGACATGGGTACAATCTCACGACCTGAGCCAAAATCAAGAGTCAGATGCTCAACTGACTCAGCTACCCAGGTGCTCCACAACCACTGATCTTTTTACTGTCTCTGTAGCTTTAAGGCCTTTTCCAGAATCTCCTAGTTGGAATCAAGCAGTAGTTAACCTGTTCCAATTGGCTTCTTTCAGTTAGTAATGTGCATTTAAGGTTCCTCTTTCCTTGGCTTGGTAACTCCATTCCATTTATCACTGAATAGTATTCCATGTGTACCATGGTTTGTTCATCCATTCACCTGGCGAAGGACATAGTGGCTCTGAGGTCTGGGCAATTATAAATAAAGGTGCCGTAAACATACTTGTGCAAGTTTTTGTGTGGACGTAAGTTATCAACTTATGGTATATAGGAAATGATTGATTTTTGTGTATTAACCTTGCAACCTGCAATCTTCCTATAATTACTTATTAGTTCCAGGAGTTTCTTTGTCGATTCTTTAGAGATTTTCTATATGGACGATCATGTCATCTGCAAACAAAGACAGTTTTATTTCTTCCTTCCCAATCTCTATACTTTTTATTTCCTTATTTTATTAGCTAGGACTTCCTTTATAGTGTTGAAAAGGAGTAGTGAGTGAGGACATCTTTGCTTTGTACCTAATCTTAATGGAAAAGATTCTAGTCTCTAATCACTAAGTATGATATTAACTGTAGGTTTTTTGTATATGTGCTTTATCCACTTGAAGTTTTCCTCTGTTGCTAGTCTGCTGAGAGTTTTTATTGTGCGTGAATGTAGCATTTTGTCACATGCCTTTTTCTGCATCTATTGATATGATGAAATAGATTTCCTTCTTTAGCCTGTTGATGTGATGGATTACATGAATTGATTTTTGAATGTTGAATCATCCTTGCGTACCTAAGATAAATCACACTTGGTCATGGTATATAATTTCCTTTATATGTTGCTGGATTTAATTTGTTGATACATTGAGATTTTTCCATTGATGTTCACCAGGACTGTATCTTTTTAAATACTCTTTTGGGGGTTTTTTGAACCATGTCAGTATATTGCCCATTAAAAATGAAGTTTTTTCTTTTGTAAAGGCCTTGGCCATTTGGGAAATTACATGTATACCACTACTGAAAATTGGCTTTGAGTATTTACTCAGGGCCTTTGTGAGCAAAGAAGTGGTGATGTTTGGACACATGGACTTGGGATTCTCTTTTTGAGATTTTTGATTGTTGGCAATCTTATCTCCTCTGAAAAGTACCTGATCATTTCTCCCGGAACAGAAACCCCAGCAACCTAAAGGAACCCTAATGGATGCTCTTTTGGTTGCATTAGATACACAAGAAGACAACGAGATGAACTAAACGTACGGTCTCTATAGGAGTTGACATTATTTCTGTTTAAAATGGAGATACAGGTAATGTTTTTGTTTTTATTTTGTTTGACGCAATGTGAGTGATATCCAAATAGAAATAAAATAGAAATAGAAACAAATAGAAATAGAAACAAATAGAAATAAAAAGCATTTTTTATTCTGCCATTTCATATAAGGGTCAGTCTTTCCATACATATAAAAGGACAACAGAATTGCCACCTGAAAATTTATAATGTTCTCCCTAAATATTGTTTGACAAGAGCTAAATTGAAGTTGCTGAAGACTTGATGCGTTCCCGTCTGGAGGAATCAGGAACACATCGAATGGATTGCATGGAAAAGTCATTGGTGGAAGAGGGTCTCATTTTGCTCTCAGGATAGACACTGAACATTATTAATATATTTGGAATGATATTAACCGCCTGTGTCTTTGTTGGAATTATGGTAATAATTTAATTTCTTTTGATAGAGGGTTTATTATTGAATGTATCATAGAAATTTAAGAAGCTTATTAATGATCTGGGTTTATATGAAGTATATGCTGGATTTTATTTTACTACTTTCTTCTATACCTACCACTTTTCAAGATTTTCATTGGTAGTTCTCTCTTGTTGCTAATTGGAAACCTTCATATTATTCAGAAAGTAACAATCCTGGTAAAGAAATTGGAGACAGAAGTAGATCTTGGAATGTACTGAGTCTGGTATTGATTGCCCATTTTTTATGCTGGTAAGAAAACATCAGTTCCTTTTCTCTGGAGAATTTAACTGCTTTATTCTAAAAGCAACTGTTTCTTTTTTATACCACAGTCCTGGATTTGCTGTATATAAAGCATGGCGTGTCTGTACTAGCTCCATGGTATTGACTATCATTTAGCCTTCAGAATTCAATTTATAAAATATCACCTTTATTTTTCTTTCTGTCAGCTAAGTAGAGCTGAAGCCAAGAGAGGAAAAAACAAATATTTGAGGGTGTGACTGTTATAAGTGTGTGACAGGGAAAAATGAAAATATCCACCTCTAGATAAAGTGAGAGTGTTCTTTCCAGATTTTTGTGTGCCAGAAAAATGAGATGATGATTTCCCTGAGGAGTTGTTCTGAGGCATTAAAATAACTAGGTTAAATGCCAAATTGCATATTCATAGAGCCTACTAAAATTTTTGCAAATAGGGGGTTAAAGACTGAAGTGGTGTTTTTTTTTGTTTTTTGTTTTTTTTTGTTTTTTGTTTTGTTTTTGGTAGGTGTTGGAGTAGGATAGGCAGCGCTTTGGTGACATCTGTCACAACAATTATGATGTCAGATTTCAAGAAAATCCAATAAAAATTCTAAAACACTGTACATTGAATAAATATTTAGGAAAAGAAAGAAAAATTAGAGGTCGCTATAGGGGAAAGAGGCACTGCAAAGATTACCAGAGGGAATACAGAGGAAGAAAACAATTAGAAAACATAGAGTTAATAAGAAATGTCTTCGTATTCTCCCCCCTGGCTTTATTCAGTGGGTGAAAATTCTGTCATGTTCAGTAGCATCTCTTAGCTCAGCATCTTACCAAGATCTTTCCATTTACTCGAAATGTACATCCTCTGCCTTCCTAGGATGACAGGCGCATGATGAAGAAGGGGAGAGGAATTCAGGGACCCTAGGAGCTTGTTTTTGCTTGATGCACAGTGGATTAGATGCCTGAGGTGTCAGCAAATATTGGAGCTTTTTGTTCCAGAAGGCTGGAAACTTTACCTAGCTCCTCTCCTCTGCACACACAAGGAGTAATTGGATGATTATCACTGAGTCAGTAAGGTTTTTGGTATCACATAACCTCAGTGAAACAAATGCGATGGCTTGGGTCTCCGTGTACTCCTGCAGATGGAAACTTTCTGTAACCAGGAGGTATCTGAACTTCCTGCGTGCTCCCCTGGAGCCTTCTGACCTTCTCTGTAAAAAGCCCTTTCTGTGTGCTCCAGGTGGTGGCGGGGGGCGAATGGCGGTTATATAATCACAGCTTCTTTTTCAGTCAGGTTGCCTCTATGCAGAGAGCTAGGAGTGGATTTCTTCTTGGCAGGAACAAGCAAAGAAAACTCTCTACATATTTTTTTTTTTTTAAAGGGAAACATTATGAAAAAAAATCTCAAGGGCTCTGAAATTGGAGAATAGGTATATTTTCTGAGTGCTTGGTAGGGAGTATTGGGATCATTTCTTAGATCCGACCTTAGTAAGTAATAGAGGCCTTTTGTATTGATGTTACATTTTTAAAAGGCATCTTGAAAGATTGGGGGGGGGGGGATTGCTAGACCAGGAGTGGGCAAGCCTGCTAATTGGAATCCAGGCTGTGTTACTGTCTCCGTTGATCTGAGATCTAATATGAATCACATGACCCCTTCCCCTTCAGTGAAGGTCCTCTGTGACCCCCAAATCCCTTTCATCCTCGGCCCGTTGTTGTAAGCAGGGGTAGCTTGAGGACTTGGGAGGCCCAGTTATGGAAATTAAGAAGATAACTTTTTTTTAAATAGATGACCTCATTCAAAAACTGGCTTTGTAACTCAAAGTATATTTTTTTATTTGCTTCTTTTTTTATTATTATTTTTATACTGTGTTAGTCACCATACAGTACATCCCTAGTTTTTGATGTAAAGTTCCATGATTTATTACTTGCGTATAACACCCAGTGCACCATGCAATACATGCCCTCCTTAAGACCCATCACTGGCCTATCCCATTCCCCCAGCCCCTCCCCTCTGAAGCCCCCAGTTTGTTTCCCAGAGTCCATAGTATCTCATGGTTCATAACTCAAAGTATATTTTAACTACAAATTGCTGTTACATTTTGTGTTTTCTAATGATAATTCCAGATGTATGCATAACTGGCTATGAAGAACGCAGTTCTGTAAACAAAACCAAAGAGAAAGTCTGCTTGCATGTATTACTGCGGAAGGGTGGGCACTTGCCTCTCAGGGATGTGGGTCCTTGTCTGGTTTTTTTGCTGCTTCTTACTCCTCTCATCTTTTGTGTGGAGACTGAAACTCAAATTGACCTCCATGCATCCTTGCACAGTGTCACCATGACCCTCTTCATTCACTTTCTTGGACTTGTGCTCATTTTAGGGTGATTTTAGCAGTCTGAACACAGAAGACTCAGTGTCTCTTACAGATATAACAGTTGATTTAAAAACACAGACAGAAGGGCTGCCTTCTTAGGGGGTGAACTGAGTCCAGTATTAGATCTTTGATGCTGACACAGGCTGCTAGTTCCTCCTCAGGTCAGTTGCCCCCCAGGTACTAGAGAGGCAGGTGGGATGTGGATACTCGGGGCTGGGCAGGTACATTGCAGACAGCTGTACAGACAGTCTGCTCTCTTACCTGTTTGTCGCTGGCTTTACACTTTCAGCTTGGGCTCCCCCTCAAACGTATTTCACGTACGCTCCCATCAGAGTAACAGCTAGTTCCAGCTCTTGTTTCACAATATAACCTGAGGAATTCAGAGCAGACTTTTTCATCTTCTGGCTAAATAATTCCCCTATTAGCAACTTCATTGGACATCTCCTGGTGCATAATTTCTGTTAGTGACTTTGTCAAAGAATCCCTATCATTGCCTCCCAAACCGCTTTTTAGACTACTGAGCTTGAAATGGACCAAGGAGGCTCTTCAGTATCCCACAGTTTTGTAGATAGAGAAACTGTCAGAAGTATAACCCAGGTCTCCTGATTGCATGTCCTGGGTTCCTTCTCCCACATTCTTCTTGTTTACTCATTTGCTCTGTTGTCATGTTACTGCCTAAAAGGAAGAAGTAATACCAGCTTGGCATTGAATCTCCAGGTCTGGAAATGGGTCAATATTATTTGAAAGGCATATCCAGGAGCGCCTGGGTGGCTCAGTCAGTTAAGCGTCTGCCTTTGGCTTAGGTCATGATCCCGGAGTCCTGGGATCAAGCCCCCAATTAGGCTCCCCGCCCAGCAGGGAGTTTGCTTCTCCCTCTGCCCCTCCCCTGCTTGTGCTCTCTTTCTCTCTCTCTCTCTCTCTCAAATAAACAAAATCTTTTAAAAAAAAAATGAAAGGCTTATCCATTCTTTCTCTTTGTCCATGTGCTTACTGTTACCCCTAATCTTGTGTGATATCTGCTCTTGGGAGGTTCTGTTGTCTGCCTTAAATATATTTGACCAGGCACCCTGTAAATGATCCTGGAAGAATTCAAAAATGAATATCGTGTACTCTTAATAGAATCTTGGATAGGAAGACTTGGAAACTTGGACTCAGTTCCAGATACAGCTGTTCACTGTTGATTTTGCTTCACACCTTAAACTCTCTGGATGTCTGTTGTCTTGTCTAAAACAGGGTGCTTTCTGACTCTGGGGGCGCCTGGGTGGCTCAGTCAGTTAAGCATCTGACTCTTGGTTTCGGCTCAGGTCATGATCTCTGGGTCTTGGGATCGAGCCCTGTGTCAGGCTCTGTGCTCAGTGGGGAGTCTGCTTGGGATTCTCTCTCTCCCTGTCCCTCGGCCCCTGCTCCCCTCAAATAAATTAATCAATATTTTAAAAAATGAAACAGAGTGCCTTCTGACTCTGAATTTCTGGATCATAGAACAATCCAAGCCATACTGTCGTCAATAGTCATTACTCTTAACATAAGCTTTTGAGGTAGAGAGCATTCCAGACCTGCTCTGAGTTCTGGATTATGTAAATACATGAACTTCTGTGTGAAATGCAGCTGGTGACATTTTTGAACTTTGTTTAAACCAACCTGTTTTGGTCCATAGAGAAACAGAATTAGATTGAAAAGCAGCCTCATCCTTGCGCTCTGTATCCCTTTACCTTTTATGTTGGACAGAGATTCAAAGGTCTTGCGGTCATTAACCCTTAAGTTAGAACACTGGGCAGTTATTTGTGGGGTAATGTGGGGAAAGCAGCGTATTTATTGAAGAACCTTTATGGTTTATAGTTCTAGGGGAATTAAAAAAAAAAGGAAGGCTCTTGTGCTCACAGTTGTGTGTGTGAGAGAGAGAAAGAGAGAGGGAGAGAGAAAGAAGATAGATCTGGAAAGTCTTTGTGAATGGGTGAGAACCAGCAAAAAGTCCTTGGGAAATTTTTTTATTATTTAAAAAAAAATCTCTGTGAATATGTTTGTATTGGAATAGTTCTGAATCCCAGACTTAGATAAACTAAAGAAATAGAGCATAGTATCAAGAAGTAAAATTTCATCAAAATCGATCTGTAATAAATAACTGAGAGAGAAGAAAAGGAAATAAAAGATTAAACTAGATGGATAAAATTATAGTTGGCAGGTTATTTACCAAACTCCTTGGCTTTGTTTCCACGTACATAGAGGAGTTAGACTAAATCGTACTTTGAGTTCCTGTTTTGTGTAGGTCATAACTATAGTAAAAGATGTTTCTGACCTTGAAGGGAAACTAGATGTTTCATCATTTTTTCCTTTTAGTTTTTTAGTTTTTGTTCTTTTCCTAAAGGTATAGTGTATGCAAATTAAAAAATAAAATGAAAGAAATAAAGAAAATACAGAAGGGCATGGAGGAAAAAACCAAAATTTGCTGAAATATTTCCATATAAATAACCACGATTGATTCACTGTCAGTCATTTGGTGAAGGTATTATTAAACTTCTCTGCAACCAGCACGAACTGTTTCATAACATTCAAGGTGAAGAAAACAAGTGGTCACATCTATATTTCTCCACACTAAATTAAAACCGACTGAAATACATACTTGCCAGACTGACAAAAATTTCATATCACTCTCCAGGGATATCCTCCTGTCTTCTTCACTCCACATTTCCACAGTCCGAAGAGGAAATTCACTGAGATCAGCTCTCAAGCCGGAAAAGCTTGGTATCCATCTGTCTCCTGCTGCTGTCCCTGCCCCTTAGCATCCTGCTGTATTGAACACTAGCCCCACATGGCTGCCTAGCAGTGCTTGCCTATGTTACTGTGAAGCCTCATGACCTTAAGCTCCCAGCAAAGACCATGTGGCCCTTTGAATAAGGGCACCCCTGACGGTTCAGTGCTTCATCCATTTTATGAGTTACATAGAATTTCATTGATGACATGTGCCATCATTTATTTAGCCATTCATTTAATGGTAAACGTTTAGGTCATTTTTGGTATTTGTTGTAATTATTTCATGATGAATGCTCTCTTCTATTGGTTTTCTAGACCTAATACCCAGGAGTCACGTTGCTGGGTCAAAAGGTGTACCTGTTCAATTTTCATGCATATTGGATATTAGCATTCCAGAATAGATGCACCAATTTATTCTCCCAGTGAGAGTACACAAGAGTGTCCTGCATTGTCACACTTGCTGGTGATCTCTGTGAAAGAAGAAGATAGTTCTGGCTACCATGGTCTCTGAAGAGGAACATATGGCCACACACAGAGACAAAATTATCTCTAAAGAACTCAAGTTCCTCTGTGTGTTCAGGACCCATCTGCTAGGGATTTATTATTTTTGTTTTTTAAAAAAAATAAATTTGTTTTGAATTGATCATGTTAACCCATTTGGATTCAAAGGATGGACTGTTTATCTCACGTTCTCGCACTGTATTTGAAGAAGGGGCTGGATTTCTCTCAGCCTCCTGAGCATTTTTGACCCTTTTATAGTTTTTCTATATACATAGGACTTACCAGTTGAATACATTTAAATTCAGAAACTCCAAGTTAAAATTTCCTAGAGCAATGTCCTAAAACCTCGTTGTAAACTCAAAACTCAAAAGACCCTAAAGGAGTTGAAGCTATCTCTCTTGGCCCCCTTTTTCTGTGGTTTCCTGATGGTTGGGTTAGGCTAGCTAGTGCTAATATCTGAGTCTGTCTTTCTTGTTTTTGTGAAGGTAACCAATTATTGTCTACCCTTTGTTCTTCAGCCGGATTTACTTGCCATTCCAAAATTTTTGTGTTTTCCATTTATTTTTACCCTTCTTTTTTGGAATATTTCCTATATTCTATGCTTGTGATTAATTTGAAGGGTCTCCTAAACATTATTAAGGCCCATGTTAAAATCTTGTCAGCAATAAGGCCATATGGTTTCCTAGATGTTCTGTAGACTAAAGAAAACACTTGTTCTGATATTTTGAATCAAACTCCAAGGACTTAAACATATGGTATAAAGATGCTACACACATGGTTTTTAGTATTAGAACCATATCAAGCAGAGTGGCAGATGGACTTATCTCGAAGGCCTGCCTTAAAGAGGCGGATGGAGCTTTTGGCTGTGTCTCATCAGGCTAATATGGAGTGTGCTTGCCCTTGGACAAGTCATTTCAGATTGGACCTTCTTGCCTTGTGGGTAAAATGAGGTGTAACCTTCCATCATTCCATAACCTCTCACTTGGAAGGGGGCTCGCGGGAGCAGAGTGAGAGGCAATGAAAATGGAGTTACCAATCCAGCAAGGAGTACTTCCTCAGGGGTCTGAATGAACACAGTCTCTACACGAAAGCCTGTACACAGAATCTTCTCAGAGGAATAAGACAGACTAGAAAAATTGAAAAAAAAGTCTCGCTATAAAATATCTAGAAATGCTGGGTAAAATATAACAGGTATATGTTTTAATGAATAGCAGAGCTAACCAGGCAGTAAAGGAAATATCAGGGACCCAAAATGAAGAGGGAACAGAAGACCTCAGTGGTCCAGGGAGAAGTGGGGGTGGGGGGGTGGTAGGAGGTGGGGAGTGAAAATAGGGCTTGACTTTTATCTGCTCTTTGAGAGGAGAAGTTGGAAGTGAGTCACCCTTTCCTAAATACAGAACTCAAATAATAACCTTTAAAATTGCACACATGCATGTCCTGACAATGCGAAGTAAAATAGCCAAAAGGTAAAAAAAAAAAAAAAAAAAAAAAAAAAAAGCTTAAAAACAAAATATTACCTACAGTATGAGAGAATTAAGACCAAACCCAGGTTTATCCTAGGGCTGCTGTAACAAATTACCACAAACTAGGTGGCTTAAAACAAATTTATTTTCTTATGGTTCTAGAGGTTGGAAGTCCAAAATTAAGGTGTTGGAAGGGCCATGGTCTTTTGAAGGCTGTAGAGTGTTGTTGCCAGTCTGTGGTGTGTCTAGTTTTATTGACACATCACTCCAGTCTCTACCTCTGTCATCATGTGGAATCTTCCCTGTGGTCTGTCTCTGTCTCTTCTGGTAAGAGCACCAGTCATATTAGATTAAAGGTCCACCCTCATCTAGAATGACTTCATCTTAATCTGATTACCTCTGCAGTGGTATACCAAGCAGAGGCAGACCAAAACAAACAAACAAACAAACAACAAAATCCCCAAACCCAGAAAACAAACAAAACAGAGAGATTTGAACGTACTATCAGACAAAATTAAATTGAGGGTAAAAAGCAATAAATGAAACTAATAATGGCTGGGGTTTTTTGGTTTTGTTTTTGTTTGTTTTATTTTACAGAAGAATCATACCCAGTAACTATATAAGGAATGATAGAAAAATCACAATTCTTTAGCTTCCAATGAGAAAAAAATTGGTTCTGAGAATGGTTGCTAAAGGATGCTAAAGCTATGAGTATATTTTCATAGTGCCAGGGCGTTAGCCCACACAATTCTTGTTCATTGAAAAGGTAGAAATCTGTCTTTAAGGTGGAGGCCACCACCTTAACCAAACTAAGCATCAGTAATAGTGCAACAACCTGACCTTGTATGCCCCCTGATGTGATGTGATATGAGGCCCACATAACTGCTTAGAAGCAGTCTTCAGAAAAATAGTTAACCTAGATCTAATTAAGCCTTTGTGTCTAACTGAGATTTCAGCAATATAGAGGCACAAGTCAAATAGCATTATCAAAAAATAATTAGATGAATCTGAAGTGTGGAACATTCTCAAAACATTTGGTCTGGTCTGTTAAAAAAAAATCAGTGTCATGGAGATTAAAAAAAAGGGGGGCTGGAGAAACATTTCAGAAATAGAAGACTAGAAAGATTAACAACCAAATATCGTGCATACACCCTGATTGGATCCTGAAACAATGATTTAAAAGATGTTTTAAGGGCAATTAAGCAAATCACATATGGATAAAATATTATATGATATTAAGAAATTGTTATTTTTTTTAAAAGTATGGTATCAGTATGGAGTATTTGAGACAATATTCTTAGGAGATGCTTAATGAAATATTTAGGAATGAAATGTCATGAAGTTGTCATTTGCTTTCCCAAGGTTAACTAAAATATGTGTGTGAGATATATATATATGTGTGTGTGTGTGTATATGTATATACACATATATATTGCATAGGGAAAATTATTATTTTAAAAAACACATAAATACACATATATATTGCATAGGGAAAATGTTATTTTAAAAAATCAAGATGATAAGTATATGGATAATCTGTATATTCCAAGTTTTTAAAATAACAAAATGTTGGGAGGGGCGGTAGGAAATCAAGTTAGGCTTACTCCAGATCAGCAGTGATGGCTTAGTATCTGGAAAGTTGCCAATACATTTAACCGTATTTTGTCTAAGGAGACATACATTTCTCTCCATAAGTGCTAAAAGCATTTGACACAATTCTGTATTCATTGATTACGATAATTCTTCATAGGAATAGATTAACATGCTCTTAATCTGTCTCAGCCCCACAAATTAACATCATGCCAAAGCATTAAAATACTCCCATCAGAGTCCAGAACAAGACTATTGCTTAACTTTTTTCTGAAGGTACTTTGTCACCAGTACAGTTCAACAAGGAAAAAGGGTAGTCCAGCATTTTGGAAGAGACAGAAAAATCATGACTATTATCAGATATGATGTATACCTGGAAAACTTTCTGCAATCAATTTGAAAAATATGACAAACAATTAGCACATTCATTTTAACATACAGAAATAGCTTACATAGATACAGCTTACATCAATACAAACAACTACCAGTTAGAAGATATAGTAGAAAAGACCTTATTTGCAGTAGCATCAAAAAAAAAAAAAAAAAAGCCTAAGAATAACATTTCTTATTTTAAAAATTAAAAAAAAAAACAAACAAAAACAGTGAAATTCTTCCTGGACGGTGTAATAGAAAAGCTTCTCATGTACTTTCTTAGATGAGAAGACTCAGCATCATAAAGGTATCCGTTTTTACCTAAATTAAGCTATAAATGTAGTATGATAATTATAAAAAATACTGTTTTGAATGAAATAAGGCTTTCATAGATTATATGGAGGCATAACCAAGTAGAGCCAGGGAATATATAAGGAAGAATCATAAGGAAGAACTAGGCCTGACAGATATTAAACGCATTTAAAAAATCTTAAGTATTTAAAACAGTGTTACTGATTCATGAAGATACAGATCAGTAGACAAGAATAATAAATCCATAGACACAATGCATGTGGGAATTTAATATGAGATACAGGTGGCATTCCAAAACAGTGAAGACAGCATATATAATTCAATAATTGATGTTGGAACAAGTGGGTAGCCCTCTTAGAAACAGTTTGGACCCATAGCTCGTATCTTACAGCGTGATAAATTCCAGTTGGAGTAAGGACTTAAATACTAATAAATGAAACCATAAAAGCACTAGAGGAATCCATGAAAGGATTTAAAAAATAATCTTGGTTTGGTGAAAGCCTTTCTAATTATGCAAACCCAGAATCTATAGAAGAATTAACATATATACCTACATAAAAAGAAATCATGGTACCTGGCAAAAAAATACTGTAAGCAAAGTCATGGAAAAATTTAAAAGAGATAGGAAAGTAAAGAGAAAAACAGTGAACACTCATGTGCCCATCCTCTGATTTCAAGCATTATTAACTCATGGCGAATCTTACTTATTTTGAAGATAATTTTTGCTATCATATCATCTTACCCCAAAACGTCTCTGTGTGTGAAGACCATTAAGAAAAACATATTAAAATACTGTTATCATAACTAAAAAATTCTTTAATATCCATAATCATGTTTAAGGCATAGGAAAATGAACCATCTGGTAAATAATACCACATAAATATAAATACTAATGCATTTATACGTGTATATATTTGTATATGGCACAGTCTATGAATTTAGAAATGTTAGGAAAAAATAAGTTAAAGAAGGAATATGCTACAGAAAATCCCTATTAAACTAAATTTAGACACTTCTCCTTTGCAGTGTCCCAAATGCTCTGAATCTGTTCATGCCTTGCAGTTGGCTGGTTATATCACTTGATTATCCGTTTGTTAATTCTGGATCTTGCTTTGACCTGAATGAAGCCATTTGCTTTATCTTGCCCTTAGAAATTGCTTAGGACAACCCAGCAGTCTGATAAATTCTGCAAGGCGTGTATACCTCAGACATTAGCAGGAACCTCGTGCTCTTGAAAGAAGACTCGACACAGATGAAATGCAGAGATAGCCTGAGTGCCTCCAAAATTTCCACCGTGTCACCCGATGAAAATATGGTAGTGCAATATTTTAAGGATTTTGTGGCTCAGGAGAAAAGAGCAACAAAAATATTTTTTAACAGTAGACTATGTGGACCTCTTCACGAAGTTATTTAAAATGCTTTCAAGACCAACTAATTGTGAAATTGATAAAGGTCAAGTTTTAATATCATAAATTGGCTTTTTAAATGAGGGTGGCTGTTTAGAATAACATGGCAGTGTCATCCAATTTGTTTTACTAAGAATAATTAAAGAGTTTTTTTGAGACCTATAGCTGAAGACTGATCAAAATAATAGATTACAGATTTTAAGTAATACTTAGAATTGTATTATTTCAGAGTTTGCCCCCTTTTATTCTAGAGTGGCTAAATGACTTGGTCAGGGCCACCCTGAAGGGCCTGGACCCCAGGTCTCTGGATCCCCAGACCTGTGCTCTTTCTACGGGATCATACTCCTTTTTATACCTTTAGATTGGTTATCTTCATTCCCTGAGAATGTGTGTGGAAGTTTTTAGTAGGGCATGCTAGGCCTGGATGTATTTTTATGCTCTTTTTATTTTTATGCTCTTTTAATTTAAAACCTTCCTCCACATTGCGTGTGATTCTAGCACCTTTTCAGGAACTTTCCTGTCCTCCAAGTTTCACCAGCCTCTCGGTTCTGCCAAATGCAGCAGGAACAACTGCTATTCCTAAGGAAATGCTTAGTTCACTTTATTTCCCTTGTATCTTTTCTTAGCCTGGTAAAATTTTATGGTCATTCATCTCTGTCATAAAATGATTGCAGTGCATTTAATCTTTCCTGTGTTAAATTACATAGTACATACTGTTTATGTCTTCATTCTGGTTTCTTTGGTGTGTGATGGAAAGTTTTGTTTACGAAGGAAGATTTGCATCTTTTTATTTTCCTCCCAGCTTCAGACATCTCATAGATGGGCAGCTCACGTTCCTTGGATCTTCCTCATTAGTCTCTCTCTTCCTGATATCTAATACTAATCTCGCACCATTAAGATGAATAATGATCCCCCCCCACAAAAGAGTGCTGCTTCCCATATTAGAGGGCTTTAATTAAGAGCTAGAGAAGGCTAAACAAAGCTGCTGAAGGGTTTTGCCTCAACAAAACGTTAAGTGTTGAAAGGAGATGCAAGCAGTGTGCTTTGTTAAGAGAATTGCGGTATTTCAGGGTTAAAAGGGATTTTTGGGCAACGTCTGTGTATCACCACTTACATGCAAATTCCCTGCACTGCCAACCAGTGGTCAGCCAACTCCTATTTGACCCACCCCGAAGACCAGAAATTTTTCAGAGCAGCCTAGAGGGATAGAAGGAACTTGGGCTTTTGAATCTGGTAGATCTCTGGATCCTGACTGCAACACGTGTACTATGACCTTGGGCAAGACCCTTAACTCTCTGCTCCTCAATTTCCTTATTGCAATTTTATTAGACTGTTGTGAGAATTAAATTAAATAGTACTGCTGTTCTCAGCTAGTCTGTCACATCATCCACTACCCGAAGCTGAGCTGAAATAGATCTTCTGGATCTCATCTCATCTCTGAGTCTGCCTTTTGGGGCCACGAAGAATGTGCTGGTAATCTCAGTAGGTATCCTCTAGGGGCATTCAATCCCAGATCTCAACTCTTTCTTTAGAGCTGTTTCTTGTTCTTTGTGTATTTGAAAGCTGTGTAATTGAAGGATAGCTGCAGACGAAGCATCGGCGGGGCGGCCACACTTTATAGCATTCTCTGCGATCACTTGCATCTTCTGAATTTTACTGAGTTTATGCTGAGCATTCTCATTACTGACCTTGGAAGCTCAAATTAAAGCTCAAATTAAATTTAAATGTTTCATTTCAGTCACCAGCTGCTGTGGAAAGTTCTTCACTTTCTGGATGCACATATACATATGTTTCAGCAAAAGAGAGAGACTTGTATTGGCAACAGACATTTATTTTACAGGTCTTAGCATTTACCTGTAAGTCCCTACCTCTAAGATATAAAGGACAGCCCATACACAAGTCTGTTCTATTTGCTGCTGAAAGCACAATGCTGTCCATTCAACATAAATAATTAAGCAACCTCAGAGGGATATACTATCTTACACACCCTCATTACATGCATTTATTCCTAACATTTCCCCCCAGATGCAAGGTGAGACCTGGAGGGGGCTGTATTTTCACACCTGTCCTCTTGGAAGCATGTAGATTTCATATATGACGTCCCCATTATATTATATTACACGGAGAATTCAGCAAACCTTCATCTCTGGGCATCTCCATTAGGAATTCCCTGTGATTCGGCGCTGCCTTCAGGACATCTAAGATGGGGAGAGAATGCTGTGTCCCTAGATTCTGGACTGGTCTTTTCTTCCCCTGTGGTCATCTTTGCTCTCCTCATTTGTGGTGCTGCTTCTTGACATTCTTATCACATGTCTACTCCTTTCTTCTTTTTACTGGTTTTTCTCATTTTTCTACAATTTCACTTGTACTTGAGTTTGGCCTTTGTAGTCAGTGGTGCTGAATTTTGTTTCAGTTTAACACATTTTCATGTTTCATACGTTTTGAGTTTGACTCTTCTTGGCCCTCTTTCATGTCAGATGTTTCTTCCTAGTGAAACTCTACCTTGAGTAATTTAAGAACCCTAGAAGATAACAATTCCAGTTTGAGATTATTCTTACCTGGGCTTTTACGCATGTAAAATTTGTGGATGGAACCCTCAGATCTTGGCTTTCTTAGAAATATATTCAAGTATATAGGTAACAATATATATGATTATATTACATGATACTCCTAAATTAAATGAGCATAGAGTCAGGTGTCCCCAGTGGCTTTCACAGACTGCTTTACTTATCCTCATGTAGCTCAGATAATAAATGCCCTTTGTTGTGCTATAAACCTGCAATGTCAAGGAGGTCCACTTCTGAGATCAGTTTAAAAGTATTATCTAAAAAGCTGTCTGCATGGCCCCGTTTAAGAAATTAGGCTATGCAAATCCAACCTGATTACAAGATTCAGGTTTAAGGAAATTTGAAGTGCGTTTGAGATTCTTTCTTACCATAGATCTTAGATTTACTGGAACAAAAAAAACCCCTGAATTTTAGGCTTCTAAATTTTTATGTGAGAAGATTCCAGCACCACTGCATTATCTTTAATTCTGAGTCCTAAGGCTGTAAATTTTCTCCATGTTCAGAAATTGATTCTGTAGCCTTGGTACATTTCTGTTTTATCAGTTTGTTTCCTGATGCCATGGTTCTTACACCTATCAAAACATCTTGTTTCTAATGTAGGCAAAGTGTTTAGCCCAGAGGTTCTGATCGGTAGTGTGATCCAGATTGTACAGGCTGAGATGTCTCCCAGAGCTTATTCACATAGGGCCCACGAAGAATGCATTTGGCTTGGAAGAAGCTTGTTTTTTTTATTTGCATCTTACTTGCAAAAGAGGTCATTCCTTTACATTATCTGGTGTGGACCAAGGCCATTACCTCTTTTAGTACCAGCTCATGAATAGAAAACCCAGTCATGTAGTCTGTAACTTTATTTTTTTCCTGCGGCAGTGCAGTCTGGAAAGCTAGAAACTTTTTGGAAAATCTGACATTTTTCTTTACCAGAAAGATTGACAGTTAAAAAAAAGCAGCAATCATCTAGCATGCACAGTTAGAAACTGTTATTAATTTTAGTGTAAATTGTTGTTTCAGGAAAACCATTATCCATAATCCTTCTTCAGGCTTAGCTGCATGCTGATATCTAATAACTAATATCTTATTAGACAATGAAGCCATTTTTGGTCTGTGCATGAGGGTAAAACAGAAGCTTATTAAACATTTAACCAAGAAGTCATACTAGATTTCTAGTCCCAGATGCAAGAGCATATTTCTTGTGTGGCTTGTTCATAAAACCGGAGGCCCAGTCCGTGCACGGATACTCAGCAGAGAGAGGTGCCCCAGATATTATCCTATTTCTGGTCCCATATCTGACATGCAAGTGGGCTTTGTATCATTTGCCTCTTTTCCTTCACTCTGCTTAGTGTCCCCCCCCAGTGCATCATAAGGAGCTTAAGACTGAAAAAGGAAATCAACATATGAATGACCACATACTACATGTGAAAAAAGGTTTTGTCATTACATATATATGTATATGCATTTAACTTGTGTGCGTAATGACACATGTTTAACCTGTATTCTGTCCCCTCTGTTACTTTGCCTACTTAACAATATAGCAATATTTTTATTCTTTGGACAGCTAAGCTGGCATTTATTAACAAATATGTATCAGGTGTCTACTATGTTCTGTACATTATGGTGGAGTATTGGGGACGCAAAGAGGAATAAAATTGCCAATCTTGTTATTAAGTGGTTTTCAGCCTTACGAGGGAGATAGAAATATAAACCATTAAGAATGGAGTGAGGGGAGTGTGAATAGAGGTTCTATATACATAAGGTGCTTTGGAAAGAGTAAGGTTCTTGGGAGTGGGAGATTTGGGGAGGAGTGGAATTGTCTGGGAATTGTGCTGTATTGAGGAATCAGAATTTAACCTAAAGTCAGTGAAGGAGCTGTTAGGGAATTTTAAGCCTGGGAGTGCCATGGGTCAGATTTACCTTCCAGGCAGTTCAGTCTGTGGACTACAATACAGGAATGAGAGGGTAAGGCTATTTCCCAAAATATTAAGCATAAATTACCATATGATCCAGCATTTCCATTTCGGGGTATATACCCAAAAGAACTGAAAGCAAGAACTTGAACAGATATTTGTACCCCCATGTTCACAACAGTATAATCACAATAGCCAAAAGGTGGAAACAACCCAAATGTCCATCTACAGATGAATGGATAAACAAAATGTGATATACATATAATAGAATATTTTTCAGTCTTTAAAAGGAAGGAAATTCTAACACATCCTCCAGCATGGATGAGCCTTGAGGACATTATGCTAAGTGAAATAAGCCAGGCATCATCTGTGAAGTGTATTAACCATACTGACTTAGTAGAACAACAGGGTAGTCTTAAGTAAGGAATGCATTAGTTTATGTAAAGTGCTTAAAGGACCCCTGATGCAGACTAACTCCTCAGTAAACACTAGCTGCTGCTGCCACTACTACTACTAGTTTTTCTTTATTTGAAGCAACAACTTGTGAATTTGGCCCGTTCACCTTGCTTCCTTGTCTTCAAAGGAATGTCTTATTTTTAAGAGCTCTATTGAGGTATCATTGATATAAAGTAGCTGTACCTATTTGAAGTGTACTGTTTGATAAGTTTCTACTTATATATATCCATCAACCACCATTAAAATCCAGAAAGTGAACAAATACATTACACCCCCAAAAGCTTTCTTAAGCCCCTTGGTAATCTCTCCCTTCCTCTCCTGACTCTGTCTCCCCAGGCAACCACTAATATTCTTTCTCTTACCATAAATTAGTTTGCATTTTCTAGAGTTTTATATAAATGGAATCACACAGTATGATTCTTTTTTTGTCTGCTTTTTTCATTTAGTGTAATTACTTTGAGATACATCCAAGTTTTACATGTATGAATAGTTTATTCCTTTATATTGCCAAGTATATTCTATTGTATGGATATACCACAGTTTGTTTATTCATATGCACCTGCTGATGGATAATTGGGTTGCTTCCTGTTTGGGGATGTTGCATATAAAGCTGCTATGAATATTCATCTATAAGTAGTTCCATGGAAAGAACTTGGGTTTTTTTGTTTTAAAAATGTATTTTTTTATTATGTTTAGGTAACCACTGTCTAGTACATCATTAGTTTTTGATGCAATGTTCAGTGATTCGTCAGTTGCATATAACACCCATTGCTCATCACAACATGTGCCCCCCTTAACACTCATCACCCAGTTACCGCATCTCTCCACCCCCTCTCTTCTGTAACCCTCAGTTTGTTTCCCAGAGTCCAGAGTCTCTCATGGTTTGTCTCCCTCTCTGATTTCTTCCCATTCAGTTTTCCCTCCCTTCCTCTATGGTCCTGTCTAGCAAATTAATTATGTATTTTATTTCTAGAAAAAAAAATAAATTATTTAAAATGAAAGAAAAATGTCTGTATTATTTACCTCACTGAAATAGTCCTATAAGAATAATATAAATCATGTTTATTTGAAAGAATCAGAGTTCATTGTATGAAGCAATATTGCCAAAATAAAGCAGTAGTCTCATCACATATCTACAAGTGTAAGCAGTGCAAATAGTTTTTTAAAAATTGTTAGCTAGTACTACTAAAACACAGTGTTTGCACTTAGACAAGATATAGCTAGAACAGAACAAAAGATTTATAGTACTGCTGTTTTAGAGCTGGATCAGTGATATGTCCTACTTAAAACTGCATTGCCTTCAACTGGTTTAGTGACAGTGGTTTTAGGCAGAAGTGCTTCTCCTTAGCCACCAAAAAGAAGCACGTTCTTGTTCCTTATTTTATTCTTCATTCTTAGGTTTTCTATTCCTCATACTATGCCATATCTGTATCACAACTGACATTTTTCAGTTTTACTCAAAGAATACTGAGACACGTACAGACCAAACTGTGACAGCTCAGAATTTAGAGAAGTAAATAGTGGAGTATGGAAGAGAAATTGTGTCTCTAATCAAATAATTAAAAAAAATTCTTCATTTTAGGCACACCAAACTGGGTTCCATACTCAAAATCTTTTTTTTAAAAGGGAAAAACAGTAGTTTTAAATATACATTTCTGTCCACTTTTTTTTTTCTTTTTCCTTGGGTAAATCTAGGAGAGAGATGGCTGGATAGTAGGTACATGTTTTAAGTTTTGAGGAAACTACCAAAGAGTTTTACAAGTGCTTGTTCCATTTTATGTTCCAGTAGCAGCGTGTGGAATTTCCCGTTGCCCACATCATCACCAGGGCGCGGTATGGCAGGCTTTTACATTGTAGCCACTCTAACAGGTTTGCAGTGCAGTTTAGTTGTGGTTTTACTTTGTATTTCTCTAGTGACGAATGATGCTAATCATCTTTTCATGGGCTTATTTGCTCTTCCTATATTTCCTTTGATGTTGTGTATGTGCAAATCTTTTGCCCATTTTTTAACTGGATTGTTTGTTACTGAGTTTTGAAAATTATTTATGAAGTTCTTTAGTAGATATATGCTTTGCAAATATTTTCTCCCAGTCCAGGGCTTGACTTTTCACGCAACTGTGTTTTTGGAGGAGCGGAAGCTTTAATTTTGATGAAAATCTAATTCATCAATTTTTTTCTTTTCTGATTTGTGCTTTTGATGTCATATCTAAAAATTCTTTGCCCTCTAATCTTCGCCAAAGTTACAAAGATTTTGTCCTGTTAGCTTTCAGAGGCTTCATAGTTTTAGGTATTAAACTTAGATCTATGATTGGGGTGAGTTAATTTTTGTATAGGGTAGAATGCCTGGACTGAAGTTTTTTGGTGTGTTTTTGTATATGGATATCCAGTTCGGAGTTATTGTTTGTTAACTGCTTGTTCATCACTGAATTGTCTCTTCACCTCTGTTAAAAAAAAAAAAAAAGTTTTCCTATATATCTGGATTGATTTCTGGACTCTTATTCTGTTATATTGATCTCTTTGTCTATCTTAATGCAAATACCAAACCCTCCTGATTACTGTAGCTTTGTAGTCAATCTTGAAATCAGATAATGTTAGCTCTCCAACTTTGTTCTTTTTCTAAGTTTTGATTGTTTACTTGCTTCATGTTTCTGGGTGGATTTTAGAATCTGTTTGTCAATTTCTACACATACATGAAAAGACTACTAAGATTTTGATTGGAATTGCATTGAATCTATAGGTCAACTTGGGGAAATAGAGATCTTAACAACCTTGAGTTCTCTGACCCATGAACGAAGTATATCTATTTAGATCTTTTAAATTTTTTCTTAGCAATGTTATAGTTTTCATTGTACAGGTCTTGTACATCTTTTTGTCGGATTTGTCTCCAAATATTTTACATTTTTGATGTTATTTTATTTTACTTTTAAAGATTTTATTTATTTATTTGAGGCAGGGAGAGAAAGAGAGCAGGAGCGGCAGGAAGGGGCAGAGGGAGAAGCAGACTCCCTGCTGAGAAGGGGCTAGATCCCAGCACTCTGGGGTCATGACCTGAGTCAAGAGCAGATGCTTAACCAGCTGAGCCACCGCAGTGCCCCTTTGATGTTATTTTATTTTATTTTATTTTTTTATTTTATTTTTTAAATTTAAATTCAATTAGCCAACATATAGTATATCATTAGTTTCAGAAGTAGTGTTCAGTAATTTATCAGTTGTGTGTAACACCCAGTGCTCATCACATCACGTGCCCTCCTTAATGTCCCATCACCCAGTTACCCCATCCCTCCACCCACCTCCCCTCCAGCAATCCTCAGTTTGTTTCCTATAGTTAAGTCTCTCATGGTTTTTCTCCCTCTCTGATGACTTCTCATTCAGTTTTCCCTCTGTTTCCCTCTGATTCTCTGCTCTGTTTCTTACATTCCACATGTGAGTGAAACCATATGGTAACTGTCTTTCTCTGATTGACTTATTTTGCTCAGCATAATACCCTCCAGTTCCATCTACACTGATGTAAGTGGTAAGTATTCATCCTTTCTGATGGCTGAGTAATATTCCATAACGTGCGTGCGTGTGTGTGTGTGTGTATGCGCCACACCTTTGATGCCATTTTAAAAGGTATTTTTATTTCAGCTTCTGATTGTTCATTGCTAGTATATAAAAAACAATTGATTTTTGTATATTGACCTTATAACCTGCAATAACTTTCTAAATTCACTTATTAGTGCTAGTGTTTTTTTGTTTTATTTTGTTTTTGTAGATTATATTGGATTTTCTACACAATCGTGTCATCTATTTTCTTCTTTCATAATCTGTGTTCTTTTTATTTCTTTTTCTGGCTTTATTGCATGATAATAAGTATCTCATTGGCTAGTAACCTCTATTACAGTGTTGAGTAGAAACGGTAAGCATCAACTTCCTTGTGAATATTCTGTCTTTGTTCCTGATATTGGTGAGGGGGAAGCATTCAGTTTTTCACCACTGAGTACAATATTACCTGTAGATCCCTGTTTTCACTTTGAAGGCATTCTTTATATTCATAGTTTCTTGAGAGTTTTTATGAGAAGTAGATACTGGATTTTATCAAATGATTTTTTTGTCATCAATTGAGATGACCATATGATTTCCTTTTTTTAGTGTCTTCATGTGGTGATTGATTTTTGGAATGTTGATCTAAGCCTATGTGCCTAATAAACTTCACTTATTATTCTTTTATTTTTTTTTAAGATTTTTATTTATTTATTTGACAGAGAGAGAGACAGCCAGCGAGAGAGGGAACACAAGCAGGGGGAGTGGGAGAGGAAGAAGCAGGCTCATAGTGGAGAAGCCTGATGTAGGGCTCAATCCCAGAATGCTGGGATCATGCCCTGAGCTGAAGGCAGACGCTTAAGGACTGTGCCACCCAGGCGCCCCTATTCTTTTAAAATTTGTAGAATCTGTAGTCATGTCGCCTCTCATTCCTAATATTAGTGATCTGTGTTATTTTTTCTTTTTTTTTCCTGATTAGCCTGCCTAAAAATTTATTTATCAGTTTTATTGATCTTCTCAAAGAGTCAGCTTTTGGTTTTATTGACTTTTCTCTATTGTTTTTCTGTCCTTTTTTTGTTGTTGATTTTTACTTTTGGAATTTACTATTTTCTTTCTTCTGCTTACTTTGGGCTTAATTTGCTTTTCTTGTAGTTTCTTAGGATGGAATCCAAAGGCATTGATAGAGACCTTTTTTTATTTTTTAATTTAGTTGTTTAGTGCTAGAAATTTTTCCCTAAATACCACTTTAGTGCAGTCCTACAAATTTTGATATGTCATATTGTCATCCAGTTCAAAATACTTTCTAATTTCTCTGGGATTTCTTCCTTAACCAACGATTATTTAGAAGTGAAATAATAATACATATTTGGGGATTTTCCAGATATCTTTGTTATTGATTTCTAATTTAATTCCATTATAGTTAGAATATATACTTTGTATGACTTCAGTCATTTTAAATGTACTGAGACTTGCTTTATGGCCAAGAGTATTGTTTGTCTTGCTCAGTATTACATGTATACTTTAGAAGAAAGTGTATTCTGTTGTTGGGTGGAGTCTCTAAATGTTAGCCAGGCCAAGTTGGTTATAGGGTAGTTAAAATCTATACACCTATTGATGTTCTCTGTACTACCTATTCTAATTACTGAGAAAGATGTACTGAAAGCTCCAACTTTAATTTTGGATTTATCAATTTCTAATTGTTTTTATGTGTATATTTGCTTCATTCATCTGAAGATCTAATATTGGGGCATGCATATTTAGGATTATGGTAGCCTCTTGATAAATTGATTCCTTTATTATTATGAAATAACCTTCTTTGTCCCTGGTGATATTCTTTGCTCTGAAATCTATGTTCTTTAATACCAGAGATAGTACTTTGTGGTACCATGGTGTATCTTCTTGACCCTTGTTACCATGTGTATCTTTTTCTGTCCTTTTAATTTATTAGTGCTCTTATGTTTAGGGTGTGTTTCTCATAAGCAAATATTATTGTGCTTTACTTTTTTTTCCCATCTGACAATCTGTACCTTTTAATTGGAGATGTTTAGACCACTTAATGTGTTTATTGATATCTTTAGGTTTAAATATATCATCTTGCTACTTTCTTTTCATTCCATCTGTTCTTCTCTTTTCCTCTTTTTTTCCCCCTATTTTGGATTATTTTTATGATTCAAATTTATCTCCCTGTTTTATTGGCCATATGTGTTTGTTTTGTTATTTTAGTGGTTGCTTTAGGTGGTGTACCGTAACCGTCTTTAATTTATCACGGTCTACCTTCAAGTGATATTTACTACTTTATGTATAGTATAAGAACCTTATAGCAGTATACTTCCTTTCTTCCCATCTTGGACTTTATATTATTATTGTCATGTATTTTACTTTTAGTTGTATTATAATCCCCATAACACATAGTTATTATTTTTGTTTGAACAATCAGTTATCTTTTAAATACATTTTAATAAGGGCAAAAATCATATATTTAACCATGTAGCATTTTATATGCTCTTCATTTTTCATGTAGATTCAGATTTCCATCTGGTACCATTTTGTTTTTCTTTGAATCTTCTTTATCATTTCATCTAGTGTGGTTCTTGTGGTAATAAATTATTTCAGTTTTCATATGTCTGAAAATACCATTTAGTTGTCTTTGCTTTTGAAAGTTGTTTTCACTGGATATAGAATTTTTGTTGGACAGTTTTTTTCTTTTAGTACTTTAAAGATGCTGTTCCACATTCTTTTTGCTTTCTATTGTTCATGTTGTCATTCAGAAATTTTATTCCTTTATTTTATTTATTTTTTTTAGGTTTATAATTTTATATTTTGGGTTCTCTTTATTTTTTTATAATAATATTTTTTATTATATTATGTTAGTCTATTGTTCATGTTGTCATTCAGAAATTTTATTCCTTTAATCTTCTGTATGTCACAGGACTTTTTTCCTCTTCTAAGATTTCTTGATTACTCATTTTGAGCAATTTGATTATGATTTACTTTGGCCCAGGTTTCTTTATTTTCTTACATTTAGGGCTCACTGAACTTCTTGAATTTATGGGTTTATAGTTTAACTAAAATTTAGAAAAATTTCAGCCATTCTTCGAATCTTTTCTCTGCCACCCCCAAACTCTCCTCTCCTTCATGAACTAAAATCACGGGCATTGTTGTGAACTTACACTCACTTGAAGTTGTCACACAGCTCATTGATACTCTTTTCTCTTTGGTTTTTTGCATTCATTTTTTTCTGTGTTTCATTTTTGCATACTTTCAACTGCTGTGTTTTCAATTCCACTAATTTTTCTCCCTGCAATATCTCCTATTGCTAATTTTTCATCTCAGACATTGTAATTTTCATCACTAGGAATTTGATTTGTATATATATATGTCTTTATTTAACTTTTGAACATATGGAATATAGTTATAATTGTTCTAATGTCCTTGTCAACTAATTTTATCATCTCTGTCAGTTTTGGGTTGGATTTAATTGGTTGATTTTCCTCATTATGGATTTTTTTTTTTTTGCTTCTTTGCATACCTGGTAATCTTTGGTTTTGTGACATTGTAAATTTTACCATATTGAGTGCTGAATATTTTTATTCTATAATAATTATTTAACTTGGTTCTGGGATGTAGCTTAATTACATAGAAATGATTTTATCCTTTCATGTATTGCCTTCAAGACTTGCTGGGGAGGAGCAGTGCAGTGTTTAGTTTATAAAGAAATCACTTACTTCACACTAATGAGATGAATCCCTTACCTTTCTGATACTACACTATGGGTCAGATATGGTTTTCCAGTATGTCTGGTGAGAATAGGCAGTAGTCCTGGCTTTGTGGCTTTGTGTGAATGTTGGGTGCTATTCCCTCTAATCTTCCTGGATAGTTCTTTTCCTACTCTTGGTTATTTTCTCACATGTATGTTTTTATCAGTATTCTGCTGACTAGTCAAGAGAACTCTCTATAGACCTATGAGGTGTTTTCTCTGTGCAACTGTGCTCTTCTTTCCACTCTGGAACTCTGTCTTACAAATTCTAGCCATCTTTGTCTATCCTCAGACACTGATCTCTGAAGCTTCATGTGTGTGCTCCCTCTTTGCATTGTGGTCTAGAAAATCTCTCAAGGCAGCAAGTGAGAATAGCTATAGGGCCCATCTCACTTGTTTCCTACCAGTGAGGGATGAATGTCTTTCATTTCCTGATACCCAGTCTTGAAAACTGTTGTGCCTCACACACACACATGCATGAGCGTGCACACATACTCTCACAGACACACACACACACACATGCATGAGTGCGCACACGTTCTCACACACACACACATGCATGAGCGCGCACACATACTCTCTCACACACACACACACACACGCATACATATTATATGGTGGGTTGTTTGGTTGGTTGGTTTCAAAGAGGAGGATAAATCAGCCCTTTCTTAATCTGTCTTGCTCTGGAATTAGTCTGATGGGATGCTTTTTGATTTGTCAGAACCTATGAGCTAAATGATCTTTAAAGGCATCCAGTGGGAGTAGTGATAGAAGGCTGAGGGTCTCATCTTCTTTCTCTCCATAACCAGCCTGTGTAAGCTGTCTCAAGACAGACTTATGGAGTCTGCTAGTTGGATGGAACTCTGCAGGTTTTTATGACTGATTCTCTAACTGATGCTTAAAATCCTTTTTGTACAGTTTCTCCTATACTTTCACATTTTGGGCGACTCTCCCTTTTGAGGAATACATTTTCTATTTTAGATGTTTTTCATGGTTAGAAACTTCTTTCTAATATGAGCTGGAATCTGTCTCCTGCTAACCTCCATCTAAACTTGTCTGTTGACATCATGTGAAATTAATCTAATCCCTTTTCCACGCAATAGTCCCACTCATGTTTGAGGACTTCTTGCTTGCTTCCTTCCTCAGTCATCTCTCCAGGATAAATATCTCTTGATCTCTGTTAACCTCAGTTGTCTCATTTCTAGAATGTGGTATTTATTTAAAAAAATAAAAAAGGATTCTTGTGTCTGTGAGTGCCTTCTTTAATGAGTCAGATACCATGCCAGATGCTAAGGATACAGAAGAGAATATGCTGTCTCTGCCTTCCAGAAATTCAGTGGGGGAAGGGAACTCAAATGAGACAGCACAGAGATAAAAGTGCCTATAAATGTAAGTATGCAGGGTATGCTGTGCCTGGCCCAGGATTTTAGGGAAGATCAAGTTAATTAAGATATTCAAAGTATACTCTATACACTACAAAGGACTATAAATGTGTTTGGTATTAACATTATTAGCAGTAGGCAAAGATGTATCAACAGTTGATCTGTCCCCATTATTTTTTCAAGTATGTTGTGCCCCTGACCTTTTCAGTTTTGAAGTTCTGTCTGAAATCCCTGGGTTCCACATGATTCATGAGTTTTGATATGTGATGGTGCCTGCAGGAGGTAAACCCTGCCAATAAGTTTGTTCCTTCTCCTGCTACTGCAGGTTATTTGGGCTTAGCTCTCATAAAAGACAAGTTGTACCCAGTGAATTTTTATGTGAATTTAGATCTTGTGAGCTAGGGGCCCTGTAAATCCCTACAGCTGCTTTATTGTGTCACACTTGAAAACTTTAGATGGCAATGCTAATACTTCAGCACTTAACATATGGAGAAACCGAAAACCACCTGCAGAAGAAAGTGTTGGCAAAATCCAGATATCGTGATTCTGCAGCACTAGGTCACTCTGCCTCCCTCACAGGGTGTTAGAGCTTCCCCTCAGGATTTTTTCAAGCATCTTATCACATGGCCCATAATGTGAGTAAGAGGAAGAACTATATATTAATGGTGTAGGAGGACACAAAATGTGGCAGCATTTCTTACACTTGGGGAGCATGTTAAAAATGCAGATTCCTAAGACCGCACCTTCAAATATTCTGATTTAGCCATTTGGTGGGTGTTGGGGGTTGGTGAGCTGCAGCTGTACTTGAAGTTTGTTTCTGGAAATTCTAGTACAGGTGGGACCTGCTTTGAGAAACATTGGTGGGAGAGTGAGCCTGTGATATGAGGACGGTACTTCTAGTCTTCCTCCTTCTCCTCCTCCTCCTCCTCCTTTTTTTTAATAGATTCTTTGAGAGAGACAGCAAGCATGTCCAGGGGGCAGGGAGAGGGAGGGAGAGAAACAGGCCTCCTGCTGATCAGGGCGCCTGATGTGATGCCGGGCTCAATCCCAGGATCCTGAGATCATGACCTGAGCCGAGGAAGAGGCTTAATCAACTGAGCCCCCCAGGCGCCCCAGTCTTGTCTTGCTTCTGACACTGTGTTTGTTCTTCCATCCTTGCCTCCACCAACTTTGAGGGTCTACTTGTTATCAGGAATTTATATCCTGAGGAGTCAAAAAGATGAGTTAGACAGTTTTTGTTCTCAAAGAATCTTCAGTAGAGCCTGAAGATACCTGTGTACCCTGGTTTAGTCACAGTAGCTATTGGACTTTGAATAGGTTACTTTTAAACTTCCTGAGTATAATCTGGATGATACAATCGACCTATTCTTCAGGGCTGTTGGGAAAACTAATGGGAAATCAAGTACCTTCCCATAGTCAGAGCAAATGTTACTTCGTCCTGTTTTAGTGTTAAACATGCTAATGTTACTTACTTTCCAGAGTGTCTAAGCTAACTAAAATTCCAAACTCTAGAACTTATAGCATTGTAAATGTGAGTTAACTATTTCTAGACAGTATAAACTGTTTCCAAGCCTATTTCCAATCAGCGTTTTCATGATCTGCCAAATTTAGGGCAAATTATAAATATGAAGAGAGAACAAGATCTTACTTGGAATATAAAGTTAAGCTTCTGGAATCAAACACATGTCTTCCCCCTGCGCTGGAAAGTTTGAATGCTCTTGTACTTACTGATATTTAAAGTATAGTACTATGTGAAGAATTTTTCTGCACTTCGTTTTTTGCTCCACCTGTGCTAATAAGCTATAAATTGCGTGTCTTTTTGATAAGTAGAATTTCTTTTTGTTTCTATTAATTACAGAAACTCCCATATATTTTTGATATGTTGAATATCCTATTTATAAAATTATAGTTGACCCAAACAAACAAAATCATCATCGACAAGGTAGATATGAATTTGTAATTTATCAGTAGAATGAAAAATGTTTTAATTTATTCTGCTTGGCTTTAAAATTATAATTTTAGTATCATCTCTTCTCACAAAAAAAAATTAATTAGTACCAAGACATGACACAACAAAGAGATTAACCTGAAAATGAATTAATTGCATGGTCTTCTGACTCTTTGGAGTGGAGAGAAGACAAATCAAACAAGAAATTTACTGCCTAGCACTGTTTTGATGTCTGTAGGTGTTTTTCACCTAAAATATGAGGAAATGGGAGAAATAAAGGACTTAATACTCAGTTTTCTAAGTGTTATTTTTTAAAAAGCCCCATAGCCTGAGAATTTAAAGGTGTACATCGATCCAAACTGGTAGTTTTAAATGTATGATCCATGGTCCACTTGTACCATAACCTCTTCATAAGTAAGCCACCAGAATGTGTTCAATGTATACAGTTAATGTTTGCTACAGGAGTTGCTATGTTGTCTTCAAGAAGAAACATTTCGATGAGATTGAATGGCAATGTGTTGGTCAGCCAATAACCATGGCAAATCAGAGGCGGGAAGTTTTATTGGGAGATCAGGCTGGTAACCAAATGAGGGCTGTGTGTCAGGCTGCAGTGGCCACTTCTGTATGAAGCTTCTAGCAGTTCCTTTCTTGCTAATTTGCTTGGGTTCTGCATCTCTGTTCAGCCCTGAGATCAGCAGCTTGGATTGACTGCCTGGATTTTGGTCCCTAAATGCAGACCCACCTGACCCCTTATCTGACTTGGAAAATTTGCATTGAAATGGCCACATCCAGTGGCTTCCCTGGAGCTTGATTATTTCAAGGTTTCTTTTAGGATTACACAAGTAATATTCATTCATTATGAAAAGCATAAACAAATAGAAGGAAAAAAATTAAATGATTTATAATTCTTTCACCAGAGATAGTCTTGATATTTTGAGGACTTAGTCTTCTCTTTTAGATTTTCTATATGTATATTTTTAAACAGGATCCTACATTTTAAGCCTGACATATTTTCACTTTACAACATGTAATGAATATCTTTTCCTTTATTTTAAGTAGCTCTGCGTTCCTTAAATGAATATACCAAATTTTGCTTAACCAGTCTGTTGTCTGTTTCTTAGTTTCTTGGGAAAGTTTCTCTTGAATTTCCTACTCCTTTTTTAGCTGATGTAAGGAAAAAAGTGTATTTTCACATGTGCTTACTTATATCCTTGTTCCTCAGTATGCATTTGTGGTTTTGACTACCAATAGGAAAATAAAGATCATGAAAAAGGACACTGATGTCAAAAGTAATTCTCAGGCATCTTAACTCTGTGGTCCCAGATAATCTCTTAGCATGGAGATAATGAGGCCGAGTTAGAGCCAGACATGCTCTACCTTGCCTGTCTGCATTGACAGTAAAATGATCACAATAATATATAATAATCAAATAATGATTAAAATCATAACCAACACTTAAAGCACTCACTAAGTGTTAGGCATTGTTCAAAATGCCTTCACACATTTCAGCTAATTTAATCTTTATAACCACTCTGGAGGGCATGGTTCCTTAAACACAACAATTTAAAGGATAGTTCAAATCACTAAGCCATAATTCAGACTTAAGTGGGAAAAAGATAAAGCAAATTTCTACTGTGTTAAAAGTCTACAATAAGAAGATTGAAGGTCTCTTGAATAAGGATGGTGAACAGCGGTCCAAAAGTTAGACCTTTCTACATCGATGTATCTCTGATGCATCAGTCATTGTTGCAATGAATATATCAACGGAGGAAAGTGGTAGAGGCAGCAACCAGAAAAATTTCCGTTTATATGGAAAATATAAATGCTTCATTGGTATTTTTATTTATTTTTAAAGATTTTATTTATTTACTTGACAGAGAGAGTGAGTGAGTGTGAGCAAGAGGTACAAGCACGGGGAGCTGTAGAGGGAGAGAGAAAAGCAGGCTCCCCACTGAGCAGGGAGCCTGATGCTGGGCTTGATCCCAGGACCCTGGGATCATGACCTGAGCCAAAGGCAGACACTTAACTGACTGAGCCGCCCAGGTGCCCCCCATTGGTAATTATTTTTAAATGTTCTGCTTAAGATGGGTTAGATTTTCTGACCCTTTTAAGAGGAAGAAACAGTTCTTATGAAGTGATAGTCTCCATATGGTTTTTAGTGACACTCTTAATCCTGGTCAAATGTAATATAGCCCAAGATGCACATAGAACTCTATGATGATAGCTAAGGATTCACTCCCCCTCTACGTAATTCCATATCCCCTTGGAAGTACAACGTCTAGACTCTTTTTCAGATGAGGAATCAGAGTGTATGAGAAAGTGAAACACCTGCCCAAGATGACATAACCAGGAAGTGGGAGGACTAGAACCTGGAAGTGTGGCTTTTCAGGCTTCCTCTGTTTATCTAAGTTAACCTTAGACCTGATCTGCACCAGTCCTGATCATAGTGATTATGAAAATTGCCTATTTAGTGAGCTTTCTTAGTCTCCACTTTTGAACAACTGGCATTTTCAACTTACAGGTTCTCTTTTTTTTTTTAGTTGATTTTATTTTTATCTTATTTTTATTTATAATATTTTTTATTATATTATGTTAGTCACCATACAGTACATCCCTAGTTTTTGATGTAAAGTTCCATGATTCATTACTTGTGTATAACACCCAGTGCACCATGCAACACATGCCCTCCTTAATACCCATCACCTTACAGGTTCTCATAGGTATGTGGCTATCATCTTTTCCCTGCTGGACAAGATCTTGTTGAATACAGTTAGTATCCATTATTCGGGAGAAAACATTTTCTCCATGCCATCACGAACATTAATTTCCTCTTGGAAGTATTCATTTTGTTTTCTATTTGTAATTTAACTCTGTGGCTTTTGAATGTGCAGTAGAATGTTGGTTTAGAAAAACTCCTGTTATCAAATGGCTCATCAGGATTTAGACACTTACAGGTCACCTCCCTTCCCTGCCCGTTGGGACTGCTACTATCACCTCTTGTTGTGTTTGTAAATTAGCCATTGTCTTTTGTGTAATTTATGTCCATAACTGATTATAACAGCTAGGCTTCCAGGAGGAACTAGTAGATATAGCTGAGAGATGCATACCCAGGGCACGATAAACACAATTAGCTGGTTCTTCAAGTTAGCTCATTATCTCATCTTGACTAATGCCCATGCTGTCTTTCTCTCACAGACGTCTTTTACCTAAATCACCGGTGCCTGATTGGTAAATTTGCTTTCATTGTAAGAGGTAAATAACATTCAACAATAAAAGCTCATTTAGGACACTCAGAAGAAGACAATAAAAAAATATGTTTACTGAGAGCCGAAGCAAGCTTATTGCAGTGGAAGCAATAAATGGTCTTTGTGGATTTCATTTGTGTTATTTCTGTTTTTATAACATATCTTCAAATTCTCACCTTATATATTTCATATCTTCTTTTGTAACACCAATAATCAGTGTTTAGGGAGCCTTACAGCATTTCTTCTTACTGCACCCACTATTTTTACAAACCTTCAAGTCTTATATTTCCAATAAAACATATGAATTAGGGGCACCTGGCTGGCTCAGTGAGGCATCCAAATTTTGGTTTCGGCTCAGGTCATGACCTTAGGGTCCTGGGATTGAGCCCTGTGTCAGGCTCCACATGCTGGGCATGGAGCCTGCTTGAGATTCTCTCTGCCTTTCTCTCTGGCCCTCTCCCTGCTCATACACACACACACACACACACACACACACACACACACACACTCTCTCTCTCTCTCTCTTCCTCTAAATAAATACATAAATAAAATCTTTATTAAAATATGAATGAATAAATTTTTGGTTGTCTTATGTAATTGGTCTCACATTACTTTTACCTTCAGTATCACCCACACGGCTCATGTTTATAAGCTGTTAATAATAATTTAGTGAATCCTTTCTGAAGACTAACAAATGACTCTATGTATCTTTCATACCTCAACTTAAATACAGATGGCTCACTGACAATCTAGTTGAGAAAATATCTCAACAGTCTGTTGTAATGAAGCAGCTGTTAGCTTCTCATAAACATTCCAACCATGTACATGAGAAATTTTCTCTATTTAACTTCAAAAATAAGGCAGCTTTCAGGTAAAATCATTTAACAACTGAGATCTGTATTTTCCTTCATATTTTCTCAGAATGACTTTGCTGTGGTAATTCTTCCACATTCTTCCTTGATTTGCCTGAGAATTCCTAATACCTGAGAAGACCATTTTCAAGTATGTTTTTTTTGGGGGGGGGTCTTTCATCTCCACAATCAAAACGTACATATCTTTTTCTGATTTTTCTTTCAGCACTCTGGCTCCTGTTGTTTTTGATGAGAAGTAAGCTGTAATCTTATTGTGGTTCCATTGAACAAGTTGTTTTTCTCTTACCGATGTGAGCAATTTACCTTTGGCTATCAACATTTTGTTGAGTCTGAAAACAGTTCTCTTTGGATTCCCTACTTGCAGGTCATTGAGCTTCGTAGAAGGGTAGATTAATGTTTATCATCTGACTTGGGAAGTTTCTGTTCCTGTCTCTCTCTTCTGGTATTTTCATTGTGAATATGTTATGCACTTAATAGTGTCCACCTTTCTGAGACTGTGTTTATTATTTTTTTGTTCATTCTTTTATTCCTTCTGTCCTTTGGATTGCATACGTCTATTCATCTGTTACATGTTTGCCGATTGCTCCTTCTGCCAGTTGAAATCTACTACGTAGCTACTCTCGTGAGTTCTTCATTTCATTTTTTTGTTTTTTGTTTTTTTTGGCTCCAGAACGTCCATTTGGTTCTTTTTCATAATTGCTGTCTTTTTATTGATACTTTCTATTTGGTGAGACACTGGAATCATAGCTTCCTTCACTTCTGTAAGTATGGTTTCCTTTAATTCTTTGAACGTATTTATAAAGGCTACTCTCAAGTCTCTGTTAATTCCAACTTCTGGGCCCCTGTAAGTTTCTGTTGCCTGTTTTTTTTTTTTTTTTGTTTTGTTTTTGTTTTCCCCTTTGTGAATGAATCTTACTTTTCTGTTCCTTTGTTTTTGTTTTTGCATGACTTATAGCTTTTTGTTGAAAATTGTGCATTTTAGGTAATATATTACACTATCTCTCAATACTGACTCCTCGCCCGCCCCCCGCAACTTTGGAGAAAGTTTATTGAAGCTATTCTTTGTTTGGTTACTTGTTTTATATATTTAGTAATCTGGTTGGACTAATTCTGTGAAAGTCTATTTTCTCCACGTTATGTACTCTGTGACTTACCTGCTCAGATTTGTTCCCCTTGTTTTCATCTTTTAGCCTGGCTTTCTCCAGGTTTTCCTTGGGTTTACATACATCATTCTATCCATTTATTTATTTAGTTAGTTAGTTAGTTAGTTATTTTAAGTAGGGTTCACACACAGTGTGACCCTGAGGTCAAGAGTCGCGTGCTGAGCCAACCAGGCCCCTCTGCACACATCATTTATTGTTCAAAGTTTGTGTTTAAGCTGCCCTCGTCATTTGAGTGTGTGTATGGCTTGTCTCCTGCTTTCACAGTTCAGGGAATTCAGTTTCCTCCCGCTTTAAGTCTAGTGGTTCAGAGGCCCTCCCTCCAGTCTCTCCTGAATGGGTGGAGCACTGGAAAAGCCCATGAGGGATGAACGTACTTCTATTTCGCCTGACTTCCTGACTTCCTCCTATGAGAGCGGCTTATTGCTCAGCCAGTGTTGGCAAAAGGTTGTGCTTTAGCCCCTTCAGTCAGTAAGACTTCCACATTTTGCTGATGGATCTGTGGTATAACTTGGGGAATTTTTTTATGTCTACTCTATATCCCACTATGGTTACTCCTGAGGGGTGCAGCCTAGGATGAGTTCTTGACCTTCTGGACCCTCAGGGATGTGGGTGATCTCAGGAGGACTGCTCTTGGATGGCTCTCAGGTGCCTCTATTGAATTATGGCTGGTTCACTTTGTTCTACTAATATTATGAAGTTACTAGCCCCCATTTAATTGATTGCTTGCCATCAGAATCTCCATTGTTTATGACAATGTCCTTAGGCATGAATAATGTCAAGCTCTTCAGACAGGGTGGTGGAGCTCTCCATCTTTAGGGCCTGCCTCTCTTCCTGAGCAGAACATCTCTGCCCCTGAGGCAGACCTTTGAGCCCTCCCTGCTTCTCCCAGAGGGTCAGTCCTTCTCTCCAAGCTGGCACTGGGTGGCCCCTGGTCTTCTAGCTTGCTTCTCTCAGTGTACAATCTCTACATTTTAGGAGTGAGCTAGAATTGGGGTGGTTGGAGCCCCATTATCCTCAACTTCTTGCTCTTGACGCAGAGCCCTGCTCTACAAATGGGAACTTAGTTGCGGAGGGGAGATAACTGTCTTAGCAGCCCCTGCCCAGCTCTGTGTTTCTGCAGTGGAGGGGTCGGGGGTGGAGGAAGGAGAGGCACTGGCAGCTGGCCCCTGTCACAAGAAACCATATCCCTAGATTAGCTGCTGGGAAGAGAGGGAGCCCCCATGTTCTTGGCCATAGCCATCCAGAGTAGAGCTCTCATCACATGCTCTTTTTTGATTCTTCAAGGCTGTGCTCCAAGTTAAATGACATTTAGCTCATCCGATGACTAAGCCTTCACTGTAGTTGAATATGCTCATTAGTTTGTGCCTTCTTATGTCTTTATGCTCCCTGTTAGTACCGTGACAAGTACTCATAACAAGTACTCAGTAAACGTCTGCGAATGGGTGAGTGGATGGATGAATGGATGGATACTATACTCTTCAAGTGATACGTTTGTATTTACCCAAAGGGAGTGACACCCGGAACGGGAGTTTCAGTACTTCGGGACCTGCTGGGCGTGGAAATAGCTCTGGACTCTCCTGACCCAGCCTAGTAACAGCCAGCCTAAACTTTTACAAATAAAAGGGGTATGAAGCACCACTACATAACATGAGTAAGGAAAGAGAACCCCATAACAGAGCCAACCTTATTAGCAAAAAAAAAGGGGGGGGCGTGATGTACATTTTATAGAATAAGAATCACAGAAAGTCAGTTAGTGTGAAAGTATATGCAATTTCTCTGGTAATCAGGAATATGGAAATTAACACAATGTTGTGATATAAATTAATGACCATCAGATTTGCAAAAATGAAGAAACCTGTGAAACAATATTGAGGAAGATGTGGAGAAATGGGAATTTTGCTATACTTCAGGTGGGGCTGTAAATTGATATAACTACTTTGGAGAGTAACCAAGTTGAAGGTTCATGTATTCACATCCGTTATGACACAGTAATTTCACATCGAGGCATATATCTTAAAGAAAACCCTCACTGGTGTAGCAGGAGGCACTTACAGAGGGATGCTTATTGCTGTGTTGTTTGTAATAGTGAAAAATGTAAAACAACCCAAATACACATCGCTAAGGAAATGTGTAAGCAAACTTGATATATTCTTACTGTACAACATAATACAGCAGTTAAAGTGAATGGTTTACTCTACATACAGCATATTGTGTAAGTTTCATGTGTAAGAAATTATAGAAGGATATGTAAAGTAAGATACCACTTATATATGTCAAAAAAGAAAATATATTTCTTTATTATTAATGTATAGTACATTCCAAGTGTCAGCAAGCTGTGGTTTGTGGACCAGATCTGACCCATGGCCTGTGTTTGAACAACTCACAAGCTGAGAATGATTTTTATATTTTCAAAGTACTGTAAATACAAGAAAGGGAGGAAGGAAGGCGACTCTGATTATGATTTTTCACCATAGCAAGTCAGACCTTCAAGGGAAGCTTTGAATTCTGGAAGAAAATTTGCTATATAAAGGAAGAATGCTTTAATTAAAAAAATGTATGTCACAGAATATATCTGATTTCCTTAGCCCGTTGGGCTGCTATAACAAAACGCCACAGACTGGATGGCTTATACACAGCGAAAATTTATTTCTCACAGTTCTGGGGGCTGGAAGCCCAAGATTTGGTGTCTACTGAGGATTTTCTTTCTAGTTTATAGAACTCGTATTCTTACTGTGTCCCTGCATGGTAGAAGGGACAAAGGAACTCTTGGGTGTTTCTTTTATAAGGGTACTAATCCAATTCATGAGGGCTCCGTCCTCATGATCTAACCACTGCCCTAGGTCCCACTTCTAATACCATGTAGGGAGTTAGGATTTCAACATGCATTTTGGGGGGCAGGCACAGATATTCTGTCTATAGCACTGACTTTCGAGTGCTAACTATGTTTATCTTCCACTTTCCTCAAACTTTACTGGCTCCCGCTATACATCTACTCTGTGTGCAGAGATTCACATGCCCTCCGCCTAGCCTAGGTGGACAGGTCCGGTAACCCACCTCCAGCCTTTGTGCCCTAGGAGTTTCTTCTCAGTCTTGGAATTTTCAGCTTTTCCTGTGTGTTGCCTGACATATCAGTTAAAGCATCTGTAGGCAGCCTTCAGCCAATAGGAACATGAGTCAGATGATAGCCTGAGCTTCCTGTTCCTCCAGGGAGCAATACTGAGAGGCATTCTACATGGTTCCTCACAGGGATCCTTCAGGATCAAGCCACATTGCCAAGCTCCAGCTCAGAACACACCTTTGGCATTGCCTTTCTCTGCCCCTTCCCACTCCCCCTCTCTGCTTGGTGAGACTGCTGCCCCTTTATCCATGTCCCCGTTACCGCTTTGAGGATCTCCAAACGAAGACAGACACTTGGTCCATAGAAGAACAAAACTGTCATTTGGGAAGGACAGCAATATCTCAGGAGCACGGAGCATAAAAGGAGCTTAAATTATATTTGTTACATTTTATTTAAAGTATCCATAACAAATAGGGCAAAAAATGCTAGCTTTTTAAAGGGCAAGTGGCTTTTATATGGGTGTTTACATTTTGGAGTTTGAAATGATGTGCTGGATTTCTCTGTGAAACTAGTCTTCCTCTTTGACTTTTAATTTTTCTTTGGGATCCTGTTTCTTGTGGTGCTTAAAATCCAATTTCTTTATCTAGGCATGTTCACCATACCTATTTGAGTGGAATTAATTCATTATGAGAATAAAAGAGAGGTGCCTGGATTTATCGAGTAGAGAAGATGCACCATAGTAATTAAATTGCAAGATACTTTCTCTCTATTTCTCTTTTCCTCTTTTTTTTTTTTTTTCTTGGTGCTTCGCAGCATAACTTTCTCCTCTAACAGTCATGTGGTATCTAAGACCTTCTGCTTTGCTAAAGATATTCTCCTAAGCTTTAAATGACAGGCTGATACATACTCTAAGTTAGGAAATATTATGTAAGAGTAGATGGTAATTCACTCAGGAAAAACACAGTTTGTAGGAAACTATAAAATAATTCATTGGAAAATTTCTTTTAGGTTTCAGAAAATTAAGTCCTGCTGTGGGTTTTCATGTGCTGTATAGGGAGGGGAACCAAAACCCAAACAAAAGAACAACAGCAACAAAACATATATATGTTTTGTTCTCTAAGCCTACTTAGAGAACAGGATGTTTTCATTAGCAAATTTGGGACTTGATGCACGCAGGATTTCTTCCAGGGAGAAGCCATATGTTCTCTTGTGCATGCCAGACTTGTGACAGTCACGATTCTGTGGTCCTGCAAATGAAAGCAAAATGTTGGAGAGCGCTTACAGCAGGAATCAGACCTCTTCCTAAAGCAGCATCCTTTGTGATGCCAAGCTCTCATGTGACTGAATGACTTCGTGGGAAGTATATCTAGTGTGATGTTATAAAATCACCAATCCTCTCATGTTTCACCGTCATTGCTCTAAGGATGAAGGCTTTCATTTAGCCCAAAAGGGTCTGTAGGTTGTGGCCCCAGCTGGCGTTTCTAGCTTCCTCTTGGATGTTTTCTCCTTCCCTCTCTAACCTTTATTCATGCTGGCCTCTTGGAAGAGCCAGGCTTATCCCTATAATCCCCAGGGCCTTTGCACACCCCCTCACTGCATCTTCAGTGCCTGACACATAAAAGACACCCAATAAATATTTTTCAGAGGAATTAATGACAGATATTACGAAGTAGCCAGATTCTCTCATGGCAGCCATGGCAGAAAGCAAGCACATAAAACGCTACCTTTGTCTGATTCCTACTGTTTTCAGTGGGTGTTGAGTAGGCCAACTCTTGCTTTTACCCTGCTTTCTCTAACTTCTTTTCGTTACATTTTTTTTATCAACAGTCATGCCAGCATCGAAACAAAACAAAAAACCTGTTTAAGATAGTACTGTTAGAGAATGTGTCTAGAGCCACCGCTAATTACCCTGTTTTCTGTCTCTACGTTTTGCCTTCAAGCTTTGTCGCCGACAGACGGAAAGGAAGACAAGCGACTACAGTGATTGTTTAGGGGAATGTCAGCTAATAGAATTGAATAGAAAAAGGAAGTTAAAGGAAAAAATAAGCGGATCAAATTAGTGTAGAGGTTGGTGTGCTTTCCCACTGCCTTCTCTGCTCCTACATTGCAGACCAGGCGTGTGCAGGCTGCGTTAGGCACCGCGAAACAGAGATGAACGAGGTTGAAATCACTGACTTCCTGGAACTCTCAGCAGTTGGAGAGGCATTCAGCTAGATGACAGTGATACGGAAGGCAGTCTAGCAAGTCTGGATAGAGTGAGGCCCAGGGTCTGAGGGAGGCCTGGTAGATTTGGGCATCTTGACATGGGACAGTAAGTTGACCTCGGCACGGAGATTCAGGAGGCATATAGGCAAAGGAAGGAAGTTATGGATTTATTACTGAAGGGCAGTAAAACTGAATTGATTCAAAAAAGATTCTTGTGAGCAAGAAAATTTTAGTAAGAATTTTTGGTCATATAAAGTTATTGAAAACAAGTTCGACATTTTAAAGTATTTTTTGCACATTAAAGCATCCCCTGGTACTGCTGCCATCTATTGATTACGGCCAACCGAGGCGGACTCTTTCCTGGGACACAGGTTTCACCGGGCCTGGGAATCAGGACCTGGATTTCAGTCCTGGTTCTGGTACTGCCTGGCTGTCTGACCCTAACACGTCTGCTCTCTTGCCCCCATTTCCTCAGGGTTCCTATCCCTGTCCTTCTCCCTCCTCTCCAGCACACATAAGTACCCACGAGATGGTGTGTTCCCTTCTACACTCCAGGTTTACTCCTGCAGTTATTCTCTTCCCCTTTCCTCCAGCCCTCACCCAAATTCGTGATTGGAATTCCTCATTTTGCCACAAAGAGCAAACTGTACTGTATAAGCTTCTGAATGTGTTCATTTTCCTTTCATTTTCTCCTACTTACGCTCCTGCTAACTCCATGAACCAATATACCAGAGAACGTTGGTAAAATGAGTTGATTTGACAAGAAGAGGTCACTTCTGCAAAGTGCATTTTCAGTATAGCATTACATTCTGAAATGTAAATTATAAATTCATCTTTAGTAACAAGCATCCAAGGTATACCATTCTGCTCTTAAAGATCCTCTTCCAGAATAATGCCGTATACGGCAATGGCCCTCAAACCTTTAACTGGCTTGTACTTTGGAATGTGTTCGTGTTTCTTCTTTCCACCACAAGTTCATCCTAGGTAGAGGCCTTCTGGAAACCCCTGCCTTGCTGTCACCATGTCAATGAAATTCCATGTGATGTCGCTCTGTGACTCTTAGGGAAGTACTGCCAGTGGTGCTTGTAGGTTAATGACACGGACCCTTTGCAGTGGTGAAGTCCTTTACAGTGGACGAAGCCCTGAGTCAGTTATCTTCTGTGATCTTCATGACTGCCCTGTGAGGTAGCTTTGCACGTCCATACAGCGGAATGTTATTCAGCTGTGAAAAGGAGTGAATTACTGCCACATGCCGTGACATGAAGAACTTTGGGGACATTGTGCTAAGTGAAAGAAGCCAGACACAAAAGACCACATAATTAGATGACTTCATTTCGGTAAAATGTCCAAAATAGATAAATCTGCAGAGACAGAAATTGAGTAATTCTTGTCAACAGAGATGGGGCTTCGAGTGAAACTGGGGGAAGAGCCCAGGGAGTGATGCTAATAGGTACAAGGTTTCTTTTTGGTATGATGAAACTGTTTAAAAAATTAGATTATGGTGACTATACAACTCTACAAATACATTAAAAATCACTGAATTTTACACTGCAAATGAGTAAGCTTTGTAGCATATAAATGACATCTCAATAAAGTTGTTAAAACTTTTAATTCATTCTTGTTTTTTCTCCTACCTCTCAGACCTTAAGGATAAGAGACTTCAAAATAGCAGACACTGGGCCCCCTTCTTAGTATCCCTTTGGCTTCACCTTTCCCCCGGGTACCCAGCCTCTTCTTGAAAGTCTGTCCCTTCTAAATATCCCTCTGTCCCTTCCTCTTGTGTCCAACTCAAACAAATAAGAGAACAGCTTCTAAGAGTCCCTGAATTCACCACCTACTACTCACCAGGAGGTGCTGACATTAGCGCATTAGTAAGCTTGGGAAGAATTAAAAAGAGAATATTCTAGCCTGTGGCCTTTCCATTTTACTCTTTGGCATATTTTTATTAGAGCTCTGCAAGCAGTCATCTCATTTAAGAGCAAATTTCCCACGTGATTGAAAAGCACTGGGCCGGGTCTTGAAAGAAAAGTGTTAGTTTGGAATGCTTGTACTTAGGGCCTGTCCCCAATTTAATGCACAACTTTGAGTAGCTGTAGAAAAGCCAAGGATTTTCCTCTTGTGTGTACACACACACACACACACACACACACACACGTATTTATAAATGAGTACGAAATACAGCTATTGGTACATAGTTGATTGGGGCAGTAGGAAATGGGACAGTCAAGAGAGTAGCTTCTTTCCACACCTTGAAAGCATATTGGGAAAGAGGACTCAAGTTAGCTGTTAGACGGTGGGGGTGCAGTGACATTACTCTGAATAGATGCTCCAGCTGTTGTAGCTGCCTGTCCTGTTACACGTGTCCTGCAGGAGTGGACGACGCAGGAAGTTCTAATAAGAGAGGTTGTGGGTAAAAAGGCAGAGCAGGAATGTGTGTGATGGGGGGGCCGCCACCACTCCTCTTCTGACTTCAGCATGAGCCTGCCTGGGGTGAGCCTCCAGGGAGCTGGCTGCAATGCAGGCAGCAGACCTTGAAGCTGGGAGTAGAAGCACATTGGTGCCTCTGTCAGTGCACAGCCTTCTTAGACACTGATGGGCTGATTAGCAGTTCGGAAGTTCTGCCTGGGGTCAAAAATGAAATCTGTGTCTATATGTCTGTCCTGTCACTAAGGTGCTTTTTGAAGTTTTTGGTTTGGATGCTGGAATTTCTGCATATGTGAATTATCGAACTTGATATCTCGGACAGGGATCCATCTCTCTGTCTTGTGTGGTTATTCTTTGTTCCCAGTTTAATTCCTTTTTCAGTAGGTCACTGATTTTCTGTATAAGATCGTGGGTCTGGTGTCTCTTCATTGAATGCCACGTGGCTGTCCATCACTTCCATGACCATCTCTGAAGTCTCTTCATAACTTTCCCCTGTTGTTATTTCAGGTTAAGCTTATGATTTGTTATTGCTGTTACGGGTATGGTGCTTAACTTCCTTTGGCTTAGGAAGGAAAGAGCGTTTACCTCAGAATAGAGCTTGGCTGCCACATTTGGTGACATAAAATGCTATATGGAGAGCTGATTATCTTGAGGTGTGAAATACTTGTAGGAAATCTCTCATGGGTCTTGAGATCCCCCTTGACTTGCAGTTTGTCCCTGATGTTTTCGTTCTGCCAAGCTGAAGCACCTGCCTGGGATGTGTGGAGGATATGAAGTACGTACCTGGGATGTGTCCAAGCGTAGTGATGAAAACGGAGCACATTCGGAGCTGCTTGCTTGTAGCACAGCTCGGACTCGCCTGCCGTCAGTCACTCTACTTTGCATGGACATTTCCCATGCTTCCAAATGATATTTCTAGAGGCATAAAGTGAGATGGAAGAAATACTAGAGACACAATTAAGAGGATGTCGTTCCTGTTGTCCGATTCCTGATATCCTTGCGATCACATGTATTCTACCTTGGAGCCCGCTGCACTAACCTAAATCACATAAAGAGCAGTTTGCGTGGTCGCAGAGCTATCAGACTCTTGAATTCTGTGGCTCTTGGCATGATTGTTCTAACCACCACCCCACTGTCCTCTGCTCTGTCTTTCGGGTTTACTTATACTCATTTGAGAAACTAATTCCTTAGTTTCTTTGATCCTTCTCTTTCCAGATTCTCCCTCTAGTTTCTGACTTCTTTTTTTTCATGGTCCTTTTTGTTGGTTTCTTCCCCTGCTAGCCCTTCATTCTTGGTGGTGCTCAGGGTTCCTTTCTTGATCTGTAACTGCTTGCTGCTGCACGCTCTCCCCGAGCTATCTCTTCTGCTGCTCTTCAGGTTTTACAAATCACATATAAAGTGCTGACTCCACATATCTCTCTCTTGCACTGACCTCTCCCTACAGGCTCAGACTCCTATATCTGATTGCCTGCTGGACGTACTTTACTTGGACTTCCAACCGAGTGAATCTGTACCTGAGTTCTGTTCATTTGTGTTCATCCATCCATTTGCCAAAGTCTGAGACCTAGGAGTCATCCTAGAGTTCTCTGCTTCTCTATCAAATTAGTTACAAAGTCTTGCTTACTTTATGCCCTAAATATTTACTGGGTCCATCCTTACTCCCAGAGTTCTTGGTTCAAGCCCTCATCTTCCACCTGGATGATTGTAGGATTATAGTAGCATTCTTACTGGTTTCTTTCTTTCTTTCTTTTTTTTTTTTCTAAGCCAGTCTTCACTTTGTAATCCAATGATTTAAAAATTAATTTAGCTATGTCATTCCTCAGCTTAAAAGCTGCTAATGACTTTCCATCAACACTGAGTTAAGGTCTTATGGTAAGTCACTTTGGAAAATATTTTGGCAGTTTCTTAAAAAGTTAAATATACGTTTACCATTAGACCCAGTGGTTCCACACCTAGGTTTCTACCCGAAAGAAATGAAAAAATATATCCCCACAGACATGTATGCAAATATTAATAGCAGCGCTACTCATAATAACCCCAAACTGGAAGCAATTCAAACGTTCATCAGCAGAATGGATAAACACATTGTGGTCTAACCATGCAGTGGAATACTACTCAGCTACAAAAGGAACTGAACTACTGATACAGGTAACAACTCAAATGCCTGTACTAAGTGAAGGAAACCGGATATTTAAAATTACCTATTATATGAATCCATTTACGTGACATTTCTAAAAAAGGTAAAGTTATGGAGATGAAAAACAGATCAGTGGTTGGGGCAATAGAACTATTTAAAACTCGATTGTAGTGATGCTTGCACAGCTACATAAACTCACCAACACTCAGAACAAAACTAAGGTCTTTGGTCTGGCCTAGAAGGCCCACTACCTCTTGCTTTCTCCTTCTTCCTACAGCTTCAATTCTTGTCATTCCCTGCTTTATATTCTGATATTTCACGGTACTGAAATATTTGTACTTTCCTGCAAATACTGTGTTTTTGCTTGCTTGCTTTTTGTCACTTGGTAACTTCTACAGGAGAAAGCCGCTTCCTGTATTCCATGTCTACTCTTCCATCTCACTTACACCTATTTGAGAATCAGCTCAAGGATCAGCTGTCGGATGTTTTCCCCAGTCTTGTCTTCTTATCCAGCTTAAGGCCAAATTGTCCATCCTAGACTTTGGTGGTAGTCTACTTTTTTAAAAATAAGATTTATTTGTTTGTGAGAAAGACTGCAAGCAGGGGGAGGGTCAGAGGGAATCTCAAGCAGACTCCCCGCTGAGCACAGAGCCCAACACAGGGCTCGATTCCACCACCCATGAGGTCACGACCTGACCCGAAACCAAGAGTCAACCGATTCCATCCAGGTGCCCCAGTATTCTACTTTAAAAAAAAAAAAGTACTGACCCTATTATATTGAAATAGTTTGTTTATATTTCCATCTATCCCACCAAATTGTAAGTTTCCAGAGAGCATGTGCCATGTCCTGTTTGCATAGTAAAGCTCCAGTGCTAGCAAAATCCCTGGTACATAGTAGGCATTCAAATTGAGGTCTGTTCCATTCATGCCATTTGATTAATTAATGTAAAGATGATTTGTTTTTATTTTTGTTTTTGTCAGAATGAGATTTGCATTGAAATAACCCGATTTGGTGGGGGGGTGGTGAATACTGTAGCATTTTCTTTTCAAACACTTTGCACGGTATTTTCTCTTTTCTTCCTTTTCCTGATTTATTATCTACTTTTGGTCTACTGTAAGTAGCACTCTAGCAGGTAGGAATTGTGTCTATTAGTGTTCTCCAGAGAAAAAGAACCGATGATATATGTAGGCAGAATTTCTTCTTTTTCAAGGCAACTTCAGTTTTGTTCTAAAGATCTTTCAGTTGATTGAATGAGGCTCACCTACGTTATGAAGGATAGTCTTCTTTACTGAAAGTCAACTGATTGTGGTTAACCACATCTATAGAATATCTTCACAGCAATACCTAGATTAGTGTTTGACTGAAAAACTGGGTACTATAGTTAGGTGAAATTGACACATCAAATTAACCATCACAGAAAAGACATCAAATTTTTAATTGTAAGGGGTCTTAGAACTCTCCTGTTTATCTGAGCACACCCTATGCCTGCCCCATTTTTTGAATGAGGAAACAGAGGCTCAGTGAGTTTGTGGTTTCATTTCACAAAACCGAAAATGGCTTTCCCGCAGTTTCTCTTAGCAAGTGAAAGCCTAAGGCTACTCCATCTTGCCTTATCAACTGAGTCATCAGACATTAGGTTCTGTGTCATTCACTAACCAGGACTGAAGCCTCGAGTGAATAACTGATACCTTTTATTTTTCTTTGTTTGACTTCTGTTTTTCTCTCAAGAGAATTTATGGCTGAGCTTTAAATAGAATTTTAAAAATACTACATGACATAATTCTGGCCCCAAGTATAGAGTCTATTTTTAGCATACACTGTCCTTTTATATCTTGTTCAATTTCAGTGACTTATTGCAGTGGACTATGAAAATGTATAATTTTTTTCCTATTGTCAGAGATGGGAAACTTTATGGAAGTATTCTCTCCCTCTGATGAGCCCCCCTCCTAAATAATCTTTTATCTGATAAGGAGCTAGCTGATTTGGGAAGTTGAAGAATAAGAGAAATGCTGGTTGTCTTTTATTCTGTACACTTTTCATACTTTAAAAAAAAATTTTCTAGAAGATAAAAATGGGATCATTTGTAAATGAAACTATAGGTGATAGTATAAACTGTCTTTCTGGGGAGGGACTGAAGTTCTGCAGGATACTTCAGTAATCAGTCCTACCAACTCCCTTTGAGTTGCATATGTAAGTAATTAGCTACATAGTCTTTGGGAAATTCTCACTTTGGGGAAATGGGGCTTAGAAAGTTATTACTTTTAACCCCAGTGAATCACACCAGAAGTAATTATAACATGATGCAAATCAGTTACTGCATTTTCTATATAGTATTAGACCAGAAGCAAGATAGGGGGATATTGGAAGCTGGGAAAAGGGTGACGTGCTTAGCCCACCCAAGCTCATTTTAAAGTTTTTAGCTCCAGATATTTCAAGAAAATCAGTTTTCATCCTATTGAATTCTTGGGAGGTAAGGGGAGTCACAAGTTTTTATATCATGTAAAAGGAATCTTTCCACTTTTCACTCTTCAATATACAAATTCTACTTGAGACTAAGAAGTAGAATTAGCCCAATTTAGATAGATAAAAATGCCTTCAATCATTCTCTAAGAAAATTGGAAGTTTCTGGTTGGAAAAAAAATAAATATATATATATTTTTGAAACTCACTTTCAAAACATCATGGCATTTAAGCATTCCAATTTAATGACAGCTGAGAAAAACTGGTGTGAAACTTATATTCTATGAAATGAATCCACCCTGCCTTTCAAACATGGGAATACCACCATCTGGAAAAACAAGATCTACTTGTATTTAGCCAAATACCAAGAAAGCACTGCTGTAATTTTGACTCACCTGTTTCCTTCTTAATACCTGGTATGCCACCAAGTATTAGAATTTTTAGTTTTTAGTACCTTATTAATAAGTAATGATTAAAGAACTTTCATGGAGAATTAGAATATGGGCTTTTTAAATTTATTATCATAGGTGATGCCTTTCTACAAGTACTGGGAAAACAGTACTGTGCTCCACAGAAGTAGTTATCATAACTTCTTTTTAAAGAACTTGTGCATTAGTAATGTTATTCTTTTTTTTTTTTTAAAGATTTTATTTATTTATTCAACAGAGATAGAGACAGCCAGCGAGAGAGGGAACACAAGCAGGGGGAGTGGGAGAAGAAGAAGCAGGCTCATAGCAGAGGAGCCTGATGTGGGGCTCGATCCCAGAACGCCAGGATCACGCCCTGAGCCGAAGGCAGACGCCTAACTGCTGTGCCACCCAGGCGCCCCAGTAATGTTATTCTTTAATGCATTTAAATTACTTAGTATTTTTTGACCAAATATAAGAAACCGACTTAAAATTCTGCCTTTCATGTAAGACCACTTGTTAAGACATAATAAACCCTTATTTTAATCACGATTTTTGATAGTTTTGATAGTTTGATGTGTTTTTTATATGTACATTCCAGTTTAATTCTTTAAGAAATCCAGTGTTGGATAACGTTTTTCATTTCTTAGGTGAAGAAATTGAGGCACTAAGAAGTTATGCATCCTCTCTTTCACACAGTTATTGCGTGTCATTGTCAGGGACAAATTCATGTCTCTTGACTCTAAATCCAATTTGTTCTAAAATCTTAATTCATGTGGCTCTCATTGACTTACTTGTCATTGAGATTTCATTTTACATATAAATAGTTTTGTGGATTGTTCCATGGTGCAGATGGGCAGGATAGTGTATGAATGCAGTTCTTCTTTTTGCTCTGAACAAACTAGCTATGATTAACTTATGGAATGTTAAAGTGATTCTATTTTAATATGAGTAAACACATAGTGCAGCACTTCATGAATTATTTTTGATTTAAAAAAACACTTGGGAAAAGCATTATATTTACTTTCTCTCATGTGGGGTTATATATATGTGTGTGTATGTGCATATATACACATACACATAAACATGTTTGTGCGTGTGTTTATAAACACATATGTATATAAACTAAAATACATATACTTAGAATCAGGATTAATGGGAGAATATATTTTATTAATACTAATTATAATTGTTCTAAAAGTAATTTGGTGGGTAAATGTTGAATGGTTATAATGAAGAGAGATATTCTCTTTAACCTTGGCTATAAATAAAATATACATCATAAATTGTTGAATTTTCTAATTTTTTGCCTGTTACTGATAGAACGAAAGATATGACACTTCAGAGGAAAGATTAAACTCTGAGAAAGGAGATACAAAACCAGTGCTAACTCATCGTTAAGGGTCTTCCTTTAATTTATGTATGACTTTTGACCTTAGAATAATTCATTTTTTCAACTGATAATTGAATGTCTACTTTGTAAGCACTATGTTATGTACTACAGCCCTAAACATTGTTAAACAAAGTAGTGTAAGATATGATTCCTGCCTTTAGCATCTTAAAATTCAGATGAGCACAGATCTCATCATTTTAATCCATGAAATGGCTAGTTCCAGGTATTCCAACAGATGATGCACTAAGAATGCAAATGAAGTCTAATAACTTCCAGCAGGGGGTGGGGGGCAGTCAGTATGATCTAGAAGGTGAGATCTGGGTGAGCATGTTAGATAATCAGTAGGATTTAAAAAATAGAAAAAGGAAATAGGTCCAAGTATAAGACAGAGGGAATAAACTCAGCACATGTGGTGGATGGTAAGGAAACCTAGCTTTGTATGATGTATATAATAAGAGATAGAACTAAACAAAGACAAAGAAGAAGTAGGAGGTAAATCACTTTGCATGAATGAATTTCATATCAACTCTACTGAATTTCACTGATGTGATTTTCAAGGAGACCTCTATAATGGCAGTCGGAAACGTGATAGTTGGACCTTCAGTGTTTAGTAAATGAAATGCAATGCAGGGAAGAATCAGAGCTAGAACTAAAGGAGGGAGTCTTTTTCCCAGCAGTGCCAGTTAATGTGGACGAGGATGAGTGATTGTTGGAAAGCAGTGCAGCATCCTCTGGGCTGTGAAAGGTGCTCATTTATTTAAGCTGTCTCTTGCTACTGGTTTCCTTTGACATTTTTCTTATTTGGTGTATGGAGAAAAATAGCATGAGAATGCTACTGCAGACTCAGAATTAAGACTTTTAATTTAAAACGTGACTTGATTGTCTCATTTTTTTTCCCTTTTTGGAAATTGTGCCTTTTGAAAGACTATCCTAGAGTGAGGTGATCAGTCTTATTTGTCTTACTTTATGTTTTCTTTCATCAGCCTAACATTAATATTTACAAAAGGACATTGTAGTTCAGTTCCACAAATCTTAACCAAGTATCTTTGTAAGGAATATAGTGAAGAATAAACAGAGGAAGTTGAAATTGTTGGTTTGATTGGAATACAGGGCATGTGTAGAGTGTATAGTAGATAAGATTAATAGTAGATAAGATTAGAAGCAAAAGCTCTCAATGTTGTGTTAAGTGTGTACAATTGGGAGGTTTTTTTTTTTTCAGATTTTATTTATTCGACAGAGAGAGAGACAGCCAGCGATAGAGGGAACACAAGCAGGGGGAGTGGGAGAGGAAGAAGCACGCTCATAGCAGAGGAGCCTGATGTGGGGCTCGATCCCATAACACCAGGATCACGCCCTGAGCTGAAAGCAGACGCTCAACCGCTGTGCCACCCAGGCGCCCCCAATTGGGAGTTTTGAACAGAGGAGTTGTTTTTTGATGTTTTGGATTTTTTGTTCCATTTTGGGGGGCACAGGGAAGTATATTGGTTTATTTGTACTGTTTTGTTTGATCCAGATACCTTTTGCTGATGTTCATGTAAATAGATGATCAATTAAAAAAATAGGTGGTCATTTTCTCAAGTGGTAAGCATATTAGCCAAAGTATATTAAACATCATCTGAAAATATTCAATACTATGAAATCTTGGTTTTAGGAACCATCTCACTGGAAAATAGTAGGGTAAAACTATTCTTAAATAATTGGTCTTACGTAAGGAAAACAAAGCTTATTGTTGGCCAGATAAAATCAGGGAGCCTATATTCCTCACCTTGACACTTATTCATAAAATGATAGAAGTTTTAGTAATGACATTCAAAGATCAGGAAGGGAAAATATTTGCTACACTCCTAAAGAATGAGTCAGTGTTATGTAGCCCACTGTTTAACTCAATGCCTTGATATATTTAGATCCTTTGTGACCTGAAAAAATAATAGCCCCGAGAACAATGGAGATGTCATTTTGAATATTGCTTTTTCCCCAAGAATCTAATTAGATAAGAGATTTTTATATCAACAAACCAATCTGATCAGTACCAGTATCTAACTGCTAGCCTCATTTAGTATGTTTGGTGAGCTGTTTCTCTCAGAGCAGCTCAAAGGTCAAGTTTTGTAGAAAAGAGAAAGAGCCTAGTATCTCTCAATCAAACTTTCTCTTTCTCTACCTCCCCTTTTCTCTCTCACTCACATCCACACCAACACTAAGTATTTTAAACCAAATATGTAAAGCCAGTAGACTGATGTGTTGATCTCAGTGTGAGTTATAGGACTAGTTCTAAATTAATGGCCACCGTGATTCCATTTGGTATTCTGTTTGATATAGTGAGCCAGTTATTGTGATGCTAACCTGTTTTTAAGTGCAAGAAGGCAGGAAATTGAAATCATTCCCAGTTGAGCAATTTGGGATTGAAAGTGTAATATAGGCTTTGTGCTTTTGATGAGGGCCACATTTTATTCCCCAGAGATGATCAAAATGTGATTAACCTAAGGTTACCAGGATTCTCTAATGTTACTATAAATGGAGACATTTCTCATCTATTTTTTGGTGATAATTTTGTAAATAAAAATTGTCTCCTTCATAGGTCATAGGAGGGTCTATTTTTTGACCAAAATGGGATGTTGAGATACAGTGAGTTCCCTGACTTAGGAAACAGTTAGGTAGAACTGAGAGACAGTTGATTGGAGGTTGTGTAGTAAATATTTCTTGATTTTATAAGACCGACTAGATTAGAGTTTCCCAGTCCAAATTAACTGAAAATCATGTACTTTAAGAATAATAAGACACAAAAGAGGCTGAAATGTGAGCTAAAACTGTCGTCAGCTGAGCAAAGTGAAAGGGATTGAATCTGTAAAAATCACAGTAAAAATTTGTTTGGTGATAGCAAAAGTTGATATTAATTATGTATAAGGCTCCTTCTCTTATGATTTTCTATAACTTAATCCCAAACATGCAGGTCAAATCACTGGCACTTGGATCCCACTAGGAGATTCTAAACTGAATCAGGCTTTGGATTAGGTGGTGTTGATGCAGACAAATGCTGGATCTGTACGGAGTGCTGAAATAGTTGATAACTAGCATCATTCAGGACACAGGTTAAGTGAGAGGGCTGATGTCAAGGACCAAGGGTTAGGGGAGCGAATCTAATGGAACTTCAGGCAGAGAAGGCCAGCACCATGGACAGCTCCCAAACTAGGCTAGGGATGCAGAGAAGCCTAGGGTTTAGCTTGGAAAAACTGCATTCAGGTCCTGGTTCCACCTCTTCCTAGCTAAATATCACTAACTTGGACAGGCAGTTTAACTTCTGCAACCCTCAGTTTTCTCATCTGCAACATGGGAACAATATGTGCTCTACACAATTCTTGTGATACACAGATTAGATGATAATTTGCAAATGAAAGTATGTGTCAGTTATACAAATGAAAGGTGTTAATATTGTTTTATTAGTTACACTTCTGATAATTGACCTTTATTTACCTAAGGTTTATTATATTAATGAAAATTGCTAGATTCTTCTCAAGATTTGACACAACAGTTAAAAAAAAACTGATAGGGAAACCAGCATAATATAAGTGGGTATATACTTTATTGGTGAGAGAAGGGAACTAGGATTTACTGCCTATCTTGTGGGTTCAAACATAGGTTATTATACTCTACTATTTAATTTTCATAACCACTCTGTGCACCTAGCAAAGAGTAGAGGATTCTGTCTCTGCCATGGCCTTCCATCACAGCACATTCCTTCTGTTACTACTGCGGGGTGGCATTTGGTATACAGGCCAGTGTGATGATAGAATTCATACTCTCCGTTTTTCCAGTGGTCTCCTCTAAAGGTTTTCCTGATGGCAGAAAGCAGGAGTGAAGGACAGAGAGAAAGGGGGTAAGGAATACAAAGCCCCCAGCAAGGGGATATCAGAGTTCCCATTGCCAGGAGACAGAGCAATGTCTCTAAAGGACTCCTTTAGAAGGAGATAGACCAAACTTACTGAGATGACCCAGGTTATTATTGAGATTGCTGCAAGTCTGGCCTTGGTGGTGGTCTTCCCTGAAGAGTCCTTCAATCCAGTGGTTATTGAACGAAATGAAAAATCATACTTCGATATCTGTGTGTGATAACTTTATCTAATACAGTGACATCTTAGTGAAAAGCATCTACCTACCTTTATAATTAGAGTATTTTAAAAGTTTCATGTCATTAGCACTTAATATTCCTGCCTTTGATGAAACTAAGATATTTTTCTTGTGATCCATTCATGCATTTTTATTAGATTTAATTTAAATCTTTATTTCAGAATAGAATAGGACATTTAACTTTTTAATGAACATGCATTCTACATGTGGAAAATGATTGTTTGCATATGTAAATTGATGAATGTAAAATGGATCATAATGGGAATTGATTGGGTAGCAAAGAAATACCCTCAAATTCTTTCCATATGGTTTATCTCATGTTTATAAGGATATAGACAGCTACAGGAAGCCTTATAAGATTGCTATTCAAGTCCTTTTCTCTGAAGATCAGCTGGGCTGACTTTTTTCTTATCAGTTTGATAGATGCTTGTGATTATCTGTTCAATAGCCCATTGAGAAATAGTTGAAGAAGTAGCAATTTTCTATCTAGGTAGCATTTTAGATCCATTATCAGAGGGAAATGATAATTGTATGATGCTGTTGTCCCTCGGAACTTCCAAAAGAAAAATATTAGTGATTAGGTAGTTATATAATGATGTATATAGTAAAGAACACTGGGGTTGAAAGCAGAAGAGATAAGTTCAAATTCTTGCTTCAGTACCTACTGCGTGCCCGGTCTTTGGCAGGTTGTTGAAACCTTCTGAGCCGCAGTCTCCTCTTATGAAAATGGGACTGTCCGCCTACGTCAGAGAATGGTTGTGGGATTATATGAGATGATGTTTCTGAAAGTGCTTGAAACTTTCAACAAACATTTTTAAATGTTTTAACAAACATTTTATTATTCTCCTTTTTGTTTTCTTTAGAAAGTGAGTGAGAAGGTTGGAGGAGCTGAAGGAACCAAGTTAGATGATGACTTCAAAGAGATGGAGCGGGTAAGTCTTCACAGAGCTCCCTTTGACGTGAAGTTGTCTAGCATACTGAGAGGGGAAGGGGAGACTGCTCCCCGCTGGTACCTGAAAATGCATTTTGTTATTTTAAAAGGTACTCTTCTTTTAGTGTCTATTTTAAAGCAGAAGATGCAAAATATCCTGTTTTCCCTTTGCACTACCCTGTGAATGAAGCCTCCGCAAAGGTGAAATGAAATGTCATAACATAATTTCCTGGTGGATTTTATCATTGCTTTTGAGAACAGGGACAACATGAAGTTGTGTTTGAATTGAGGGTGAGGTGGGAAGGAAATCAGGGAAGGCAGGAAATGGTGTCACAAGAGTCTGAATCATTGCCTGGCTTGGGCGGACCTCCTGGCAGGGTTGTGCCAGCCAGAGGCAGCAGGTGTGGCAGACAGGAGGCATGAGGGGACCTGCTCGTCCCACAAGTCAGTTTATTGCTCTGAGTCTCTGATTTTTGTATAAATGTAAAGTGAGAATACTAATCCTTACTTGGAGGATTTTTATTAAGGATTAAAAATAATGTAAGTCATTCAGCATTCTGCCTAAAAGATAGCAGGTTCTCAGCAGGTGAGGATGGAGGTGGCAAACAAAATAGCCCATTTGATTTTTCTTGTGACATCCACCATATTTTCTTTTTGAGACCATTCATAGTGAGTGATAGGTTTACGGTGAAGAGTGTGTGTCATGTTGTGCCAAGAATTGTTTCAGATGGGGCGCCTAGGTGGCACAGCGGTTAAGCGTCTGCCTTCGGCTCAGGGCATGATCCCGGCGTTCTGGGATCGAGCCCCACATCAGTCCTCTGCTATGAGCCTGCCTCTTCCTCTCCCACTCCCCCTGCTTGTGTTCCCTCTCTCGATGGCTGTCTCTATCTCTGTCAAATAAATAAATAAAATCTTTAAAAAAAAAAAAAGAATTGTTTCAGATGTTCAGTTGCTGATGGGTGAAGGATCTGGGAATACAAACCCTGTCCTTGAACAGAGAGGATGTTGAAAGCCTACAGTACCTAGAGAACCACATTTTTACTTAGGTCACATCAGTTCTGGCAGGCTGCCTCAGTTTTGCTGTTTGTGCTGTTTGTGTGAAGAGCCAAACAAAGAAAATTCCTAGGTGCTTTGTGTCTTGTCTTCTTCAGTTTTTTTCTTTTGAGTTCATTGATGAATTCAACAAATTCTTGTTTTGTGCTCCTATAAGCCAAGTATGTTGGATACAGCAGTGAACGGATAAACAAGGTTCCTGGTGCCTCAAATTCATAGTCTAGAGGGGAAGGCCAGCTTTGGGCAAATACTGACCAGTGCGGCTAGTGTAACAAACGGTGGTACTGGAGAAGCTTGAAACAGGGAAACACACTCAGGGTGATTACAGAAAGCCTTCCTGATATTCCAATGATGATGTGGAGGATGAGTAAGAGTTATTAGAGTTATATGCATCTGGTAGAAGAAACAGCAAGTAAGAAAGAACAGGACATGTTTGAGTTCCTGGGGGAAAAAATTAGTTGCCAAGGGACAGGGGTCTTGTGAAATAAGACTGTGTCGTGTTTACCCAACTGGTCATCCTGGCAAAGTTCTTAAAGTGGACCTCACTAATAGCATAGGTACCCTTGAGAGAGGACATTTAATACAAGAGTCCTGAGCCCCAACCAGAAGTCTGGGAGGCCAGCCTCTTACACCTAATCCCTGACAGCTGTTTGCCCCCAGTGGGGTAAATGAAGTCCTCATTGGTCCTTATTTCTCATCTCTGGACAGTTCTAAGTACCACCTGTTCTTTAACCAAAGCTATAGACTCTGCTGTGCATAGGTCTGGAAATGGTATTTTACACATCCATCTTCTGCAGCATCTGAGACCAGACACTGACTCACTTGCCTATAATGACTTGACTCCTCCACTCCCTGTAATATTAGAGTTCCTCATGCCTCATAAGGAGCAGCTTGTAGGTCTATTAATTTGCACCAGCCTCTGTCTCCACCCATTATTTCTCGATCCCCTTATCCTTTGAATCTCCCCTCTCCCTTCAGGAGGGAATTTACAGCATGCCTCCCCAGTGCCATGTTGTTAATGACAGATTAGTCAGGCGTTCAGGAAATTAGACCTAAGGAGTCAGAATTTGAGTTCAGCTTTCAGCATCTGCCAGGACTAAAGATGACAAGGTAGGTAGCTCACTGACTAAGCTAAGGCAAGCTTTCCATTTCTTAAATGAAACTAAAAAGAATAGGAAATTTAGAGAAGAGAGTAGAATTTATCACTGAGCAACTCATTAAACCTTTGAATCCATGAAAATCTTGCAAACTAATTGAAATGAAAGAGGATCATGTTAATTGTCTTACTTCAGGTAAAGACACAAGATATTCCTCTGGGTCTGAGGGTAAGGTTATTTCTCCTATTTCTTAGAAAATAATAAGCTCCTGAAGCTTTTGTTTCAAAAAATATGTTCCTGGAATTAAAAACAACAACAACAACAACTGCTGATTGTTTAAGGAGCACACCTATGGTTTTGTATTTGGGTTTATACCTAGTAAATTGAGAGATTTACATTTCAGAACAATGTGGAGATTGTTTTATTTCATTTTACTATATGCACATTCTTTTTGTCTTATCTGTGGCTCTGGGCAAATTTTATACTCTCTAGCAGTGCAAAATTTGCATTAAAGGTAAAGATTTTTGTGGTAATTGGAAAGCATGTGTCTTGGATTTGGAATCCAAAATCTTTTCTGTCCTGTTAATTTCTTGATCACTCATAAAAACATTTTAGCTCAATGTTCCCAAGCCTACAGAAGAAGCACCTATCCATAGTCGGTTTTCTGATCATCAAGCATTTGGGGTAGAGAGACCTTTTTGTTCAACTGTGTTCTTAGAGGTGCAATTAGACAACAAAATGAAATAAATTAGAGGTTTGCATCAAGCAGCACTACTGGGAGAGAGAATTGGGTATTCCTAGAGGCTGTTTCTCTAATCAGCCACCCCAGCCCTTCTCCTGCCGAGATGCAGTAAAATTACACATGTGTCTCTTAGCCTTCACAGCTCCCAGAGCTGATTGGGTGGAATCCTGCAGCTCCGTTGTCTCTGCAGGAGCCCTGCTCATAGCCATTTCTTTCCTCCACTTAAGTGCCTTGCATAGAATTGTTTATGTGTTATTTTTGAATGGAATCTGTTGCTTACAAGATTTGTTAAGTACAGACTCAATTTATTACTGTGGTGTAGACGTTGTGTAAGATTTGTTTATTGAGAAACCATAGATTTTTTGTCAAGAGGAAGTTCTAGAATTTGGAGGATCTCTAATTCCTTCTCAAATTTCCGTCTGTTGCTGCCATTCTGTATGTGTGTGTGCCCATGTAGATGTGTGTGTGGTTATAGTAATTTGTGTGGAATATCTGTAAACGTGTCCTCCATGTGCAAGGTGTTTGCTGGGCACCAGGAATACAAAGATAATTAAGTTACAGTTCCTTCCCTGTTTTGATGGAAGAGGCTTCTAGTTTTGATGGAAGAAATAGGCACATAAATCACGTGGCTTACAGGACATGGTGCCCTGTGGAGGATTTCCATGAAAGACAGGTTGGTTTCATGGAAGAAAGATCGGTGGAAGCTTTCTAGAGAAGAGGGGTGCCTGAGCTGAATCCTGCAATTTTCTCCTATCTCTGCATATGTGGGTAATGTAGAAGTCCAAACCAAGGGGTATAGTACCTGTTTTTACAGCCTGAAAAGTGTCCTGGTAAATCCCTCCTGTTGAAACCAGAAGAGGTCATAGGGTTGGAAATGTGGCTATGCAGCACTTCAGTGGAAATGGAATTCTTCTGAAGTGTAGCCTCAAGTTTTAAGACAAGCAGGATGTTGGAAAAGAATGGGAAGAATTCCATTCCATATGAAAGTGAGAACGAGTGGATTATTTGCAGAGTGGGGTGTGGGGAAAAGGCTGATAGGAGAATGCCTGTGGTCATTATCTTCATGCATTTAATTAGTCATTGGGTAGAAAGGGGTTACATCTTTCTATCCAACTCCAAGTGGTAAAAATAGAATTAATGAGTAGAAACTGTGGAGAGAGTCAGGCTCAATGTAAGAAAGAATTTTTGACTGTCAGAGCTGCTTAAAAAAGCCGTGGCTGTAACTGAATTCCCCATCACTGCCCATGTTTTAAACAGTGGCTAAAACCACAGTGTGACTGACAGTGGTGTGAGGCACACTGGTCATCATCTCTTTGGAGTTTTGTGGCAAGTAATTTTGTTACTAATAATGTCACATTTTAATAATATCACTTCGTTGAATTCTGGTGGTTTATCTCAAATGAAGGAGAAAGGTATAAAGGTATAAAGTCCCTGCCAGCAGGCTCAGAGTAATGCCTGTCCCTGAGTGCACCTGTCGGTGTCTGTCATGCTCATGAATGTCTTCGTGGATGTGATGGTAAAACCGAAGGTGGGGATCACTGTACTAAGACCCTCACTCGCTGGCATAGACTTGTGACATGGGTGAGAGCCCCAGATAAGATGAGCTTTAAAGATACCTTTCTGCTGATTCTGAGATTCAGGGAAGTCAAGTTTCTTCTCAGTGATGTGTTTATAATACACTTCCATGCTAATATTCATTATAGGTAATGCCTAAGAAGATTAGAAAAAAAATACACTGGGGAAATTTCAGCCTAATGCCTTGTTTATTTTTATTTTTCAACACACTATTAATCAGGCTTTCTGAATACCAGATAACTGCTCTACACAGAGCAATTTGGGAACAGGTGCATTAATTCTTCTAAGTCAGTAGGGAACTATTAAAACATCCTTATTGGGCCAGCCTGTATCTCACTGCCAGATGAACTTTCCCAGTGAGCTGTTTTCATTATGTCTCTGTGACTTGTTTAATTAGGTGTCTCATTCAGGGCTCTCATTGCTTTAAGTGGGTGCGTGTACATTTTTCATGGGTTCATTTTCTTAACTTTGGTGATGGGAAAATGAAGAATTGGAAAATATTTTAGTGTTTCATGTGACACATTAACATTTCTTTTTTTGTAACCACTGTGAGTTACCCCATGTCCAAATGGATGCTTAATTCATCTCTTCATTATTGATCACCAAACCCAAAAACTGTCCTCCGTTTTAAGATACCTATTTTCTCTTAAACTCTGCTACTGCGTCCCTGTGACAGCATATGGGACGATGCAGCATCTGATGGTATCAAGTTCTATCTTTAATCCTTTTGGTGCCCCACAAAGAGTGCTTTGTAGTTCATGTGTGTTGTCACTGAGCTTCAGGATGCAATGACTGCTTTTTCTCTAGCGGAAAAGGTAGTATTCAAGTGTCTCAGAATGACAGCCCCTTTCTAGTCAAGCCAGTGCCTTTGGGTTCCCTGTGTCTTGTCTCTAGAGGCGGGGCCGCTGCTGAAATGATCAGTGTCCATAGGTTCAGTGTGGCACACGTTGGTAAAAATAGAACCTTAGCAAGGGATTGGCAGACTTTCTGTAAGCATATGAGGCTTTGTGGGTCAGAGAGCCCCTGTGGCCTCTGCTGTTACCTCTCACTTCTGCTGAAGGGCAGCAGCTGCTACTGATGATGCCCAAACGGAAAGAGCATCACTGTGTTCCAGTCAAAAGACTGCGATCTGAATCTTCATGTAGTTACTATGTGCGATGAAATAGGAGTCTTCTTTTGACTTTTTCCAACCATTTAAAAGTATAAAAACAGCTAGTGGCCCAGATTTGGCCCAATGGCCACAGTTTGCCAACCCTTGCTTTCGCCTAATGAAGAAAAATGGTATAGTGAGTAGAGCGGGTAAAGAGAGCCAATTTTCTCCCTACTCAGCGTTGTAAGTCACAAGACTGGAGGGCAGAGGAGGAACCCCCTGACTGTAAAGTATGAGAGTTGCTGAAAGCCTGGTATTGAGAAAACTGAAGAAGAAAGACAGGAGGATAGATGCCTATGCTTCTACCTTCAGAAAACAGCAAAACTAAACAAAAACCCCTAAACCCAAAACAAAAAGCAAAAACAACCCAACAACCTACATTGAGTTTTTATGTCCTGAAAACATAACCTATTTTTATACATATTTAGTTTCACCTCTAAACAGCCTTCGCTAGTGGCTCCCTACCCCCACCCAGACAAGGCTAGTTAAAGAAGTGGAGTCTCAGCAGCTCACAGCAATGGGAGTTGTGATTTATGATGCATCAAAACTTATTTTCAAGTAATGGGAAAATTTGGGCATTGAGGAAATCATAAGATGTAGGTTATAAGTTCGGAGCTAAACGGCTGTTCTCAAATGGGAATGAGCTCTTGCAAGTTAGAATAAATTATTTAAGTGGGCATCTTAGTTCATGTTAATTATATCAGGCCTATTAATAAGAGAATATGTGCTTGGACATTACCAGTTTAAGTATATAAATAGCTTCCTAGCAAATACCTTAATGAGGCACATTCAGGGTTCTCACAGGGTAATGGTCCTCAGCCTGTCCATGACTGACATAGTTTAGCAAAAAGACTCCCAGACATTATTACCAAGGACAGAGATGGAGAGAAGTTAGAACCTGGTCAGCCTCCGAGCTGCAAATGGCCATTGGACTATTTAGTTCCTCCCGCGGTCTTTCTTAGAAAACCTCTGACCCATGACCTTTGAACTACTTTTCTTCCCAACATAGCCATAGTGGATGTGTGACCCCAGACAGTTCATTTCCCTTCTCTAGGTTCGAACTTGCACATTCAAAACATTAAGGCTTGGGATTAGATGTTCCACTGGTCTCTATTATGTTCTTTAAGTCTATCAAGCAATATCTATCACAGTAAAATCAAGAGAAAGATCCCTGTGAATGAATTTGCTAATAAGCTGTTCCCTATTTGAGGTATGTCTTGATAACACTATACATAAATAATTATATTGGATGAAGTTGTTTTCAGAAGGGGATGTCAAGCGAATTTTATTTTACACTCTGATCAAAAAGTTTTGGCTAGAGCTTGTTTTATGGTGATGTCTAGCTTAGGAAACTAAAAGTGTCAAAGTCTGCCTTGTTGGACACAAAATCTATGAAGATCTGAGGGTGGTATGGGCTCCTTCCTGGAAGATTTTGGTCAAACCACAGGGGACATTGGGTAGTTTTTATTCCTACTTCCCTTTGAAGATCGAATCCCACCTGGGAACTAAACTTTGTGCTCTAATATTGGCGTCTCTGTTGTCTCTGTGCCCTTCGCTGAGACCACTGGCTTTAGCCAAGTTAGTGGCTTCTATTAACAGAGCCTGAGTAGTTGAGCTGTCTATTTAAAGAGCTCAGAAGGGACAGGGGATTCTATGCCCTAAATGAGAACCATTTTTCACACCTTCCCTGCTGACCTCTCTGTGGACCACTCCAAATACACACTTCTTGAACCCGGCCTCTGTACAGAAGTCTGTGTAACGGAGGGCATGTGGTCAAACAACTCAGTGTGGGAAAGCCTCCCTTTTGCAGAGGCCCAAAATACCAAAATGGTATTAGGGTAGAATAGTTCTTGTGAATGAAGTTTCCACAGGTTTTGAGGAGTTTAAAAAAAAAAACAACAACATAGAAGATGAGATGGCACGTGTTTTCCCCCTGGTCCTGTGTTGTTGACCACTGTCAGATCCCCAGCCCCATCTGCGAGATGTCACAAAGAGACTTGCAGCTCTAATTTGGGCTCTCTCTTCATTTGGGAGGTATCCCTGTTGCCTGTCTTTCTATGAGGAGCTTACACTTTCAAGAAGTTATAGGGTAATAATTAAGAACAGAGACTCTGGAGCCGGAATCAGGCGAGTTTCTTAACCTCTCTGTATTTCACAGGGTTGCTGAGGATTAAATGAGTTAAGGTATTTAAAGCTCTTAGAATGATTTTTGATGAACAGAAAACACTTTATGATGGTGGTGGGCATAATCATTATTGAGGGCAGAGGTAGGGGAAAGTTAGAGATTGGTTAACAGCCTAGTAGCAGATGACTTCAGACTATCAAATGGTCAGTGGACAATTCAGTTCCTCCTCTGGCTCACTCTCTTAGAAACCTTGAACTTTGAGATTGTTTCTTCTCATCATAGTCACATAGGACCCTTGGATACACATTTGACATTCAGTTCCTTCATCCCTATCATATAGTCTTTAGGAGATCTGTGTTTCCCTCCTGCCGTGCATGTAACCTGGACTTTCAGCATGCTTGCTGTGCACACAACCTTTAATTCACTTCCATGACATTGAGTGCATACTGGGTGGTTGGTATTCTGCTAATACTGCCTGTACCTCCACTTAGGGCCACACAAGTCCTGTACCGCACAACTCCAGGGAATCCCTGTTCACTTCTGTACTAAACATGACTTGGTACATACTCAAATCTAAGGCCTCCTACAAACTCAGATCAACCAAAGGGACATGGTACAGGGTTCTTCTGTAGGCTGGCAACTCTTGAATAGGAGTGCCTCTTAAGATAATTTTATACCATGATGACCTCATAAGAAAAAATGGTTTTCTCTGTTAATTGCAGTAATAAGAAACTCTTTATATAAAAATATGACTGCCATGGAATAGGAAATTATTAAATATTGAAAAACCAAACTGAATGATAAAATATGCTATGGTTTGGCTTGGTTTGGTTTCTGATTATGAAAGACACTTACCCCATCCACAAAAGCCTCATTTTATATGTATGTGCAGTATGTTACTGAAAAATTTCTTGGAATTAAGGGAGGAGCCCTTGAACGCCAGTTAAAACAAAACAATAAAGTCCCCTTGGACTTAATTAATATCTGAAATTCTACCATCAACAATTTCTTTCACTCATATCTATGTCATATATCCCATGCACATATCTTGGATAGGAGGATGCATTTGTTTTTATTTAGTTAAGTCCCCCGTGGAGTGGAGTGAGTGAGTGGACCATGCATGTGGGTAAGGAAAGGATTTTATCAGGGAATGAAGAGTGGACTCTTATAGATTCTGCATGAAGGAGGAGGGCCCAACAGAGAGAGGGCATGCTGACCTGCTGAACGCAAATGCTGACCATTCAAAATTTTGCAGAGATAGACTCTAAGATTGAGATTTTTATTTGGAATTAACCAAAAGTTTAAGGATTGATTAGGAGTGTTTGCTCAATAGTTTTAGATACTTAGGATGTTCTGAGAACTTAAATAAAAACTTTCCATTTTGGGGTGCCTGGGTGGCTCAGTCACTAAGCCTCTGCCTTCGGCTCAGGGCATGATCCTGGAGTCCTGGGATCGAGCCCCGCATTGGGCTTCTCCACTGGGAGCCTGCTTCTTCCTCTCCCACTCCCCCTGCTTGTGTTCCCTCTCTCGCTGGCTGTCTCTCTCTTTCTGTCAAATAAATAAATAAAATCTTAAAAAAAAAAAGACTTTCCATCTCTTACTTGAATAAACAGTTGGTGTTACATTTTTCTTTTTTTCTGTCCCTGAAACCTGCCACCATGCCTAGCCCACTGTAGACATCCCATAAATGCCTCTAGGAAAAAATATGATTCATCATCTCCACGTTCTTCTTCTTCTTTTCTTTAACTTTTATTTACATTTGTTTTATGCTGAATTTATTCATGGGTCATATGTTTTTATTCCTTTGGTTTTCCCCCTGAGGTGTGTATGTGTGCACGCCAATGTACATACAACCTCCTCTTTGGTTCAGGAACAGTCTGTTCTTTTCAGTAAGGATCATCTCAGTGCAGCAGAGAGAGCTCATTCAGGGGTTATTCGGACTATGAGCTCTATAAATCTGGGGTTCCTTGGGGGTTTTGCTCACCCGGACATGCTCAAGGACCAGAGAATTGACATCAAGAACCTTAAGTCTTAAGTTCAGCATTTTTCCCTGTATTTTTATGCATGTACAATAAAAATTCAGTATTTGATCCGGTGTAGGACCTGTGTCCAACCCCACCGTTTGGCCTGGACACACCTGCCAACTCCAGCCTTGCAACGACAGCATGGAACATATTAATCCTACAAAGCGACAGAATTTTGGTGGCTTTTTGGATATGCATGCCCTCCATGGCTTGGGCAGTTTCAAGAGTATTCTTGAAGTGAACATGGAGATTTGAACCTCTTGATTTGCTTGATTGTGTGGGGCTTTCAGGGTGAACTTAACAGGGAATCATTTTCAGAGACCACCTCAGGCCACTTAGGGGAAGAAGAAGCTCTCTCTACCTTACTTGCCAGAAGATAGTGAAGTATGTTTTGAAACAGATTTTAGGGAATTCCAGGTTCCTCTCTCAGTAAATAGGGTTTCCACGTCTTGATGGAGCCTAGCTGAGTGAGAAGCGACTCTTCCTTCTGGAGCATCTCCAGCCCCTCACAGCGCACTGCTGTAGCAGTCGTAACGCTCTGTTTAGCACCCGTGGTTGTATATCTACTCAAGCAGAACTTAGGTTCACAAGCTAATAATTCTTGTCACTTAGAATATCTCTTTTCTCATTTCAGAAAGTGGATGTCACCAGTAGGGCTGTGATGGAAATAATGACCAAAACAATTGAATACCTTCAACCCAATCCAGGTAAGGGATTGCTTTATACCTTCAGCATATCCCTCCATGTAACTTGTAGTTTCTCTTCGATTGATATTTAGGTTTGGGGTGCTGCTTCTTCCTCAGCCCACCTTTCTGGAGCTTTGGTGACTTCCTCCTGTATAACACCTTAACTGAGGAGGAGGGAGGACTTTTTAAGGCTCAGATCGAAGTAACTGGAGGATTCTGTGATACTTTGGCTGACTGTAGGGTATTTAACAAACAGCATAGCAGAGACAGCCTGGGTGGCACATCAAGGCAGGGTAGCTGCATGCTGTTAGCAGTCAAACTTTGATTTTCAAGGGATGGTAAGAAAGAATTGATAATTTTAAGATAAAATATAGTAATTCCCAGAAGGTGTGAAAAAGTAGGAAGTTGTGAAATACGGAGGGTTTGTGTTCATACAGCATCACTAAAGTTTTTGGAGGGTTGTTCTTAATTCTGATTCTTCTCTGAGTACATGGCTGGTTAGCATTTGTTCCCGCTAACTTGCTACTCTCTAAGAGAAGGAAGTTATAATAGAGGTAATGGATCTACCCCTTGAAAGGAGAATCAGAAAGAACTAGGCAGTGTCTGTGGACACAAGGTATAACAAGGCAGAATGGCCTATATCATTGCCCTCCTCATTCCTCTTCCTGACATCAGTTCCAATGCAGAGTATAGAAAGGCTGGAGGAAAGCCTTGAAGCAAGACTGAAGGTATTTACCTGACAAGTATGAATATTTAGAAAACTGCTCACTTTTGGGACTAGTTTCTTTGGGAGTTTCAGGTTGGGAGTCCAGTGTCTTTTGTTGGCCCTGGGAGGGTGGTCTGGACACTGCGTCAGCCCCAGTGTGTTTGGATACAGAGCACTAGTGGGCAAGAGATGAGAAAAGGAGAAGGCGTGGGATAAGCGGTGAGCGAGGGAGGGCAGTAAGGAAGTGCTGACTAGCTCTCTACTGCCTCCTGCTGCTGGCCGAGCATTATTGACCTGTTGTAGCACAGCTGCTGGCTCCAAGATGAACAAGCCTTGTAGGAGTGAACAGTCTTGATTTTTTTTTCTTCTTAAATACATCAGAGATGGGATTATGTAAGGAAGGAAAATACAGAAGTATAGTAAGCTATAGGAACTAGGAATGTAACTGATTGTGAACCAAATGATGAGCAAATTAGGCAGAGTGGCAAAAATGAAGTTCCTAATTTTTACCAGAGCCTTCTTTATGAACTTTATAGTCATTCCACAGAGATGCAAGGATCTCTTAGGTGGTCATTTATTCCTTAGTATTCCTAGCACAACTGTGATAGGTCAGGTTCGGAAAAGAGTTGCTTAACCTGCCTCACCATAAGAAATCATTGAATAAGGGCAAGAAATTTGTTTTCATCTTTACAGAGAACTTTGAAGTGCTCTCTGATCTCCTGGGATTTACACATGAATTGTGCTGGTAACTCATTGTTGTAAGGCTAAGATAATTACAGGGCAAGGGAGGGAAAATAGACTATTTATTGAGCACTAATGCATTTTTAGGGCCCTGCTAATTATATACACTGTCTCAACTCTAAAAGTAACCTTTTTTTTTTCTGATTGGAAAAATAACACACAGTTGAACAATTCCTAATTATGGAAAAGGGACTAAAAATCCATTGTAACACAAATCCTTAGAGGAAACCATCAGTGTTCTTGAGTATAATGGAACTCTGTTGTAGGTAGGTATAGTGTGTTGAATGGTATGCCCCCTCAAAATTCAGGCCACCCAGAATCTCAGAATATGACCCTATTTAGGAATAGAGTCTTTTACAGATGTAATTAGTCAGTGATCTTGAGATGAATTCATTCTGGAGTTAGAGTAGGCCCTAAAGCAATGACTGGTGTCTTTGTAAGAAGGGAAAACATAGAGACACAGGGAAGAAAGCCTTGTGAAGTGGAGGCCGAGATTGGAGTAATGTGGCCACAAACCAAGGAATTCCAAGAGCTGCCAGAGGCTGGGAGAGGCAAGGAAAGGAGTCTCCCAGCCAGCCTCCAGAAAGAACCAACCCTGCAGACTCCTTGATTTCAGGCTTTTTGCCTCTTGAACTATGAGACAGTAAATTTTGTTGCATTAACTCACACAGTTTTTGGCAATTTGTTATGGTAGCCCTAGAAAACTAATACAGTAGGCTAGCCTTATTTTCTGCAGGAAGAAACAAGGGCCCGTGAATTTAAGAAACTTTTCCAAAGTCACACACCTAGGAAGGGATGAAGTCAGAATTGGCACCATTCAGAGTGGGTACAACAGAAATTCAGAAAGGAAACAAATAGTAGGATTGAGACTTATTTTTATTTTAATAAAAAAGATTACAGGAGGAGGTAACAGGGGAGATAAGAATTTTTAGAAATGATATTTTTAATAATATGCCGAATGTGCTTATTAGCTGCCAACATGTTGGTTTTATGGCTATTTGAAAACTGAACGGACATCTTTCTCCAAGAAGAACAATTAAGGCCATCACCAGGCAATCCCAGGTTTTTTCAGAAAAGCAGTTATATATGGACAGGCCACATATGTGTACAAGTGTTTTGTCACCCAGAAGAGTCCAGAACAAAACAAAATTTTATATACTTATTCTATAGAATTTAAACAATCTATATTTAATTGGTCTGTGATAGACATGGTTTCATTCCTCCGTCAGTTCTTACCCTGAGAGCAGACACTTGGCTATAGCACTTTGGAAAAGTGGCTGGTCAAGTACATTTGTTCACTACCCAAGTGTCCTTGACAAGGGTATGGAGGAGTCTAGCAAACACTCAGGGGCACCCAGTATTTGGATGCAGAACAGCAGAAAGAATATTCTCAAACTCATAGTTGGTAAATACTTTGACCACTCGGCCTCTCAGTGACCCCAGGAACTGGGTTAACCAGTGTGTATCAGTAGATGCTGGTCCTGACTAAGCGAGATCTAGCTTGGGTCAGGACAGAGACTGATGCCAGCCAACAGATGTACATGGACAGACCGGTAGATTCGGTGGAAATGTATACTTTGAAGGTACTTTGAGAATATCTTGTATTAGACTAGTATTCTGGGATAGACATGGCTTTTAGATCTTGCGGGTTGTGGAACATATCCATCTATTATATTCTTAAAACCCAGTTCCTATTGAAACGATGACCAAAGAGAGTTTGATTAGTTTTCATGAATCTGTAGATATGTTCTACACTGTGTAGGCCCCTTATCCACTCTTGCCCACTTCCAGAGTGGGGTTTTTAAATGACAAATCTGATCATATCATTATCTTACATAAAACCTTTCAATGGCTTTTCATTGCTTTTAGGATTAAGTTTTAAATTTTTAAGGAGCTTAAAGGGCCTTCCTTGTATGGTTAGTTTGCCCTTCCCCCCTCCACTTTGCCAAGCAAATAGTACCTTTGGGTCCAGCATAAAGGTCATTTAAAAGCCTTCCTCGAACCTGACCAGTTAGGTTCCCCTGTCAACTTCCCTGTCACAATTCCAGCTGCCTTTCCCTGGTGGCACCTGCCACATTTACTGTAAATGTGTGTTATGTGTGTGCTTTTGTCTGTCTTCCCCTGTAAGGACAGGACTGTGACTGTCTTATCCCCATGTCCCCAGTCCCCAGCTTGGTTCGAAGCAACTAGTGGCACTTGGGTATTTGAACAAATGAATTATGAAACACTGTTGACAGTCATTGGCTAAAGGGATAAAACTGCTGTAATACAGAGAGAAGGAAAAACTCTTGCTTTTCCTTAAACCATCAGCTCTTCCAATATAACATTTATCATATGCATTTATTTTTATGCAAAAACCAACTTTAGATGTATTAGGGGTAGAAACAGGACCAAGACTGGGCCCCTGACTTCGGGTACTTCATAGCCTAATAGCCTAAGATACATACACCCTGAGGAGAGCAGCCTGGAGGGCTTCACAGCTAATTCCTCCTGGAAATTCCACTAACAAAGTGAGCAAGGTTGAATGGGGTCACAGGTTTATAGGTATGCACTGTGAACCAGGGCTTTCAAGAACATAGACCAGAGAGCTGTAAAGTCTTCTGCCACAGATTGTGAAATATTCTGAATGGAACAGCATAAATTAGTACAAATTTGCAACCTACTGAGAAATAGTTCAAATGTGAGAAGTATTGTACTTATCATGAGCCCTTATATTCTTATGGTGTCTAAGAACAGAGATCATTCAAGAAGATATAAGTCAATTTTCTTATATGAGTAGTCTGATGCCTTATGTAGAAAAAAGTACTAAATCAGCATTGTCGAATAGAAATAAGATGCAAGCCACATGTGTAATTCTGAATTTTCTAGTAACCACATTAAAGAGTAAAAAGAAAGGGAAAATTGATTTCAATGATATGTTTTAACCCAATATATCCAAAATTTAACCAGTATTAAAATACTGAGAAATTTTACATTCTTTTTTATTCTTGGGCTAGGTTTTTAAATTCAGTGTGTGTGGTTTTTTGTTTTTGTTTTTTTTAGAAGATTATTTACTTCAACAAGATTTTCAACTTAGTTAAGTAAGGTATTTTAAACTTACCGTTTTATTTATTTTTCAAATCTTCACATTTCTATTCTTTTTTTTAATAATAATTTTTTATTATGTTAGTCACCATACAGTACATCCTTAGTTTTTGATGTAGTGTTCCATGATTCATTATTTCTGTATAACACTCGGTGCTCCAAGCAATATGTGCCCTTTTTTTTTTTTTTTAAAGATTTTATTTATTTCTTTGACAGAGATAGAGACAGCCAGCGAGAGAGGGGACACAAGCAGGGGGAGTGGGAGAGGAAGAAGCAGGCTCACAGCGGAGGAGCCTGACGTGGGGCTCGATCCCACAACGCCGGGATCACGCCCTGAGCCGAAGGCAGACGCTCAACCGCTGTGCTACCCAGGCGCCCCAATATGTGCCCTTCTTAATACCCATCACCGGCCTATCCCATTCCCCCACCCCCTTCCCCTCTGAAGCCCTCAGTTTGTTTCCCAGAGTCCATAGTCTCTCATGGTTCATTCCCCCTTCTGTTTACCCCCCCTTTCACTCTTCCCTTCCTTCTCAGTATGTATTTCATACTTATAGCACAACTCAGTTTGGACTAGCCACATTTCAAATGATCAATAGCCTCATGTGGCCAGTGGTTCCCATAATGGACAGCTCTAGCTAATTTGCCATTCAAGCTATTTATTATATTTTGATATATGTTTGATGTTTAGCTCCTTGGCTTATGTATATTGGTGGTGGTTTTTTTCAGGAGAGAAATAAACCCTTGATTTTAGACTAGGATATCTTTCTTTCTTTCTTTCTTTCTTTCTTTCTTTCTTTCTTTTTTTTTTTTTAACCTTCTACAAATCTGTTACATGGCATTGTACTGGAGATCTTCCCCTGAAATAGAATGATGGACATGGCCACATTGGGCTGTGCTTCCTTCCTAGCCTTAGCTTCGTGGTTTGACGGACCCTTTTTCAGTTTGCACTGAAGAGTTGTTCTGACCCTGAGAAGTTGTATAATCCTATGCAGATTTCCAAGATGCGTAGATAAAAAGCAGTTTGGACATGAAAACACTGTGCACAGTCAAGGTTTGGTTCTCTGCAGAAATGCTCTTACCTTGAATGCCTGCATGATTTAGCTTTCTCCAGCATGCCTCAGATTGGGGTATTAAATTGGGGTCATTTTGTGTCTATTCATAATTTTTTAATAATAATTTTAAATCTCATTTGTGGAATGTTGCCTGTGGAAATAAAAGTTAGCTGTATTAATTTTGAAATATCTCATTAGTCCCTGGGAAGATATTACATCAAAATTGCTATACTTCTTTCCCACAGGCTCCTTCCAGAGATGAAAATGCAGTGATTGTAGGATATTTGGTGACAGTGGGACTGAAATCAATACATATGTTATTTGGCATTCATGTATTCAAATCCTTGGCTCCACAACACCCTCAAATTGCTGTTTCCTGGAGGGCAGGTCCTCAGTTGTATTCGTCTTGTTTTTCAGGGCTCTTAGCATTGTGCCTGGTTCATTGTTTGCCCTCCATATGTCTTCTGATTAGGTGCACAAATGAGTGTATCTATTTTTCTCTTAATAGGGGATATGTACAGAGTCTGGTAGCTAGAGCTTTTACTTTCCTAAATCCTGACGTTGAAAAGTAATGAAAATGCATGAAAGAGAGATGACAAAAGTAATTGTGAGGAAAGTGTTGTTACGTTTGAAAAGAATAGGGTCTTTCAGGGATGAACATATCAAAGAGGAAAATACGCGGGCGGGTGGTATTGGTGTCATTCATATGCTATATGTACTGAGCAGGCTGGAGGGTTTTCCTATTTCCACTGTGTCTTTGGGAAAAATATTGAAAATGAATAGGTTCCTAATATATTTGAAGCATCTTAAATGATCCGGTTTTAAGTCAGGTGGCACTGATAGATCACTGATTGAACTCATTTTCTGTGTCTCTAAAGACTGCTAACGCCAGACTTTATATAAAATGTACTTAATCATAACAGATATTAGACATTTAAAATATGAATATATATAGAAAATTAAGCAAATAGAGTCTCACTCTAATAGCCTTGAGTCACTGATCCCCTACGTGCGTGTGGTGGTCCCTGCTCTCTGTCTTTCCACATCCCTTGTCCCTCTCGTACACCCTCCTGCAGGCCTCTTGGCCTTGGGGTCTCTCTGCTGCCTCACACTCTTTCCTGCAGCAGGACTTGGCATTTGGCCATTCCCACTTCTTGGAATGCCCACCTGCCCCTTACCTGACATCTGTTCTGTTACTCATCCTTCCTGCTTTGTCTTAAATATCACTTCCCCTGAGAACCATTCCCTGAGCCTCCTCTGAATTAGCCCCACCCCGCTGTTGCATTCCCGCGAGGCCTGCATGTGAGTCCCCTCCACAGATCTCTCCAGTGGTTCCCATTTAGAATATTTGAAAGCCATTATCATGGGTTTCAGGGTCGACAATCTGACTTCATTTCCCATGTTCCTACCCGTCTCCATCGGCTACCTGGGCACCAGCCTTACCAGCCTCCCTGCCATTCCTCAGACACAGAGCACCCCCCCCCAATCTGGACGGGGGCAGCCCTGCCAGCTTCACGGGCTTCCACATCTCAACATCCTCACTCATGTCTCTCTCTTCTTATTTGTGTGGCTTCCCTGACTATCTTGTTTAGAACATCACTCATCACTCTTTAAGCCCTGTGTTATTTTTTTTCATGGCATTTCTCACTGCTTAAACTTCTGTTGCATGTTTACTGGTTAAGGTATGACTTGTCTCTGCCACCATAATACAAGTAGCCCGAGTGCAGGATTGTTGTTCATACACTGCAGTCAAAGAGCCCAGTTCTTATCTTTTCTTATATTTGTCACGGTATTTACTTTTATGTATTTTTTTATTTGTTCAGAATCCTGTCTTTCTCCGTTCCTACCCCCTGCTTTACATTCTCCACATAGCAGCTGGGTCATTCCATTGTAAAGATGTAAATCCTATGTTGTCATTTCTCTGCTTATTATTCTCCGGTGGCTTCCCACTGAACTGAGAACACACTTACTGGCCATGAGGCCCTCCGTGACTTGGCTCTTGCCCTACCGCTGAGCTTCTGCTGCTCTCTGTCCACTCTCACTGTCTTCCTCCGATCCTCAGCCATGCTCAGCTTCTTCCCGCCTCAGGCTCTTTGCACATGAAGTTTCTCTGTCTGGGACTCTTCTCCTGGCTCCCATGTGGCAGCACCTTCTCTTCATTCCACCGCCCTATGCGGTCCTTCCCTGGACACTAACTGAAGTAGCCTCTTCTCACTCTTCTCATATCCTTTTTATTCTTCTATCACCATTTGAAATTATTCCATATTTTCTCTTTTTAAGAATCATCTGCTCATCACCCAGATTTTCCATGTAGAGTGTAATTTCCACCAGGGTAGGGACCCCGTCCTGTTTACTATCCTTAATATACAAATAGTGCCCTCAGTATTAAATCAGTGCTATTTATCTCTCCCGCTGTGTCATAAACTCATCAGAGACAAGACTGTATTTGTTTTGCTCATTTATATACCCAGTGCCTAGCACAGTGGTGCTTAGTAACTGTTTAATTTGCTGAATTGAATGAATGAGTCAAATCATGTTAAGCACATGGAAGCTCCATCTGTCGAAGCAGCTGACCTCCCAGGTAGAATCGTGATCTGCAGACTTGAACGTGCCAGGATCAGAGCTGTCACTCTATGTAATGTCTACTTGGTGTCATGTACAATTCATATAGTTCACAGTTGCTTTGGAAAAAGCGTGAAAGTGTATAATCTCATGTTTAAGGTCATTGGGCTGGAGCTTTTGAGAGAACATCCGTATTTATAAACACGGATAATTGTTCCTATTTTCACATTTCTGAAAACTGAAGCTTCAGAAGAGACTAAGTAATTTCTCCAATGTTCACATATGACTCTCTCCACAGTCCATTTTGTTTTCACTGTCATATTCTACAAAAAGGGGAGATACCTTTAGTCTAGGGATGTGTGGTGAATACACTCTAGAACGACCTCTGATGACCCACACCCTTGCCCAATCCCTTCCTTTTGAGTGTAGGAGGGATCTGTGCCTTGCTTCTAACCAATAGAATAATGCAAAGTTAATGGGATCAGCGCCATGTTGCCTTGATTAGGTTACAGTGTATGGCAAAGTTGATGGGATGTTCCTCCATGATCACATTATTTATATAAATCTTTCTTAGCAGTAGAGAGATTCTCCTACTGTCCTGGAAGAAGCAAATTATTATGTTACAACTGCCTAAGGAGAGGGCCAAGTGTCAGGGAGTTGAGCACAGCCTCTGGAATATAAAGGTGGCTGTAGCTGAGAGCCAGTAAGAAGCCAGGGCCTTTAGTGATACCACCACTAGGAATTGAAATTTTGTCAACAACCTGAGTGAGCTGGGATGCCGATTCTTTCCCACACAAGCTTCCTGATACCAAGATGGCCTGGCTGATATCTCTGTAGCTTGTGAGACCATGAACAGAGCACTCAGTACATTGCACCTGGACTTCTAACCTACAGAAATTGTGAGATAGTAAAAGTGTGGCTTGAAGCTACTAAGGTTGTGGAACTTTCTTACGCAGCATGGAAAACTAATACAGTATGGCTGTTTGTTCCCCAACTAAAGCTCCAGGTATATCACTGTCTGCTGGGGTCATCTGGCCATTTGCCTGATCACTTTTGGCTCCCTGGATACCTTCCATGGGAGCAGGAAGTAGATAAGGAGAACCTGTCTGCATCTTTTCGGCTTAAGATGAAGTCTCCTGAATTCCCTGGGGAGTGAAGAATGACGATATCTTTGAAACACGAGACAGTGAAAAGAACTGGGCACAGTGCCTGACATTTTGTAGGGGCTCAAGAAATGTCACTCACCTTCTCTTGCCAGGGGTCTGCAGGGCCTGCCTAGCTGGGGGTATCTCAGGGGCTTACCTAGCAATTCCTCCACCGAAAGATGCACAGTAAGGTGAGGCCTCCACAGATACGGCCTCCAGGGAGAAGTCCCACTGTAGGACCCTCCCCACACAGTAACACGGTGCAAGTGACCACCCTCTGTCTGCTTCCTGGGCCAGAAGAAGCAAAGGCTCATGATATTAGTAACTCATGGGGGTTGTGTATTTTTTCAAGCTGCAGGGGCCATGTTATGCTCCTGTGCTGTAATCGCCTGCTTTCCCAGGGCTCCCTGTGAGTCCTCTTTGGCACAAGCAACACCCCTTGTGGAGGAGGGAGATGTTCACTGGCCCATCTCATGGGCTCTTAGGGCTGCTGTGGACCCCCTCGCCCCAGTGTCTTAAAATACCTCCCCACTGCTTCCCATTCAGGAAGGCATAAGAGAGCTCTGGTGCCTTGGAGAGAAGTGTTATATAATTACCATTATTTGGGTTGAGAGTAGCATAATCCAGTGTTAGAGTTACATATTTGTATAAGTCAGTGGGCAGACCTTACTCTTCTCTTTCCTCAGTCTCTAGAAGAATATTTATAGAATATTTAACTTCAAAAGAAACTGCATAGGTTTGAGGAAATTTACCTGCATCCTTGCTACCATGTGTATCTTTTGCATCCTTAAGTAACTGTTAGTGTGCAAGTCCAGGCAACACATTGCCTACAGTGTAAGGAGCATCAGAGAGCTCATTTCAGATCTGTAGATACTCTGAGATTTCACCTGGGAGAATCAGGCCATTACACACGGGTTGCCAATGTGAAATATATGCTGAAGTCTCATTTACTACATGCATTTTGTTGCAAATATTAAGCTCCAAATCTAATTTAGTGTGATTTGAGGATTTATGCTCACATTTCAGTTGTAATCTCTGTACTAGGCTTTATAGATTTAGTTAAAATAATTCAGAATTGGGGCGCCTGGGTGGCACAGCGGTTAAGCGTCTGCCTTCGGCTCAGGGCGTGATCCCGGCGTTATGGGATCGAGCCCCACATCAGGCTCCTCTGCTGTGAGCCTGCTTCTTCCTCTCCCACTCCCCTTGCTTGTGTTCCCTTTCTCGCTGGCTGTCTCTATCTCTGTCAAATAAATAAATAAAATCTTTAAAAAAAATAATTCAGAATTAATTTATTGCACCAACTAAAGGCATTATGGAGCCTTGATAGGTAATGAAGAGGTAAGCGGACTTTGAGCTCTTGGAGGCCATTTCAATGAAATGGCTATCAACCACAGTTTTCTCTAGCCAAAAGGGAGAAAATAACTCACATTTATTTAGCACCTGCTTTGATTACATCCATCCATCCATAATAAAATCACAACAATTCTATCACAAAGTATTATCATCTTCCACTTACGACCAGGCTCGGTGAGGCTGAGAGGGTAAGCACCTCTCTTCCCTACAGAGCTGGTAGCAGAACTGCAATTTGAACCCTGTCCTGTGTTATTTCTTCGACAGCATGTGTCCTGACATTAATAAGTAAGAAATGGAAATAGATTCTGTCACACAGGAGAATGCAGTTCTAATTGTTTTATTTTCAAAAAAAGGCTGTACGTACACATTTATATATCACTTTTGGCCTATAAATTTTAACACACTTGTTGACAGTGTTTTCTGTATTAAGTAATTGATTACTCCTAATGAAATTTGACAATTTTCTTTAAGAGGGGAAAATAAATTACCTTTTTGTTTTCCTTGAACTATCTATTTTATCTTTAAAAAAATTCTTATTTTTGTAAAGAACCATAAACAGAAATCAGATCATTAGGAAATACTCTGGCTGTAGTGTTCCTTCTTGTGGAAACAAAAACAAAAACAAAAAGGCTTAAAAAAAGAATAAAGTCAAAATCTTTACATTGGAGTTTTAAAAGTAAGACCTATTGGTTTTGAACTGAGCAATGGTTTTGCAAAGGATGAGTTTCATTTGTTTTGCAAAGGATGAGTTTCATTGGTTTTGAAAATTGACATTAGGTTGTGTACTAGGACCTCCTCGTTTGACCTGGTCCACTTAGCCTAGTAAACTCTAGTGTGCACATGAGAGATTTTCGAATTTGCAAGGCATTGCAGAAATCAGGTAAGCCAGTCCTCTAATGTTCAAGATGAGGAAGCAGAGGTCCAGAGGGGGTTAGGTAGCTGGCCAAGGTCACATAGATGGAAAGCCCTCCAATCCCCTGACTCATGGTGCAGCACTCGTCCTGCTTCCCAAGTCTCAGCATCTATCACACTTCCTCACCTCTGCATTTTTAATCACCTAACAAGTGTAAATATAGCTAAAGCTTGACAAGTCCTAATTTGACCTATTTTATTAAAGATGTTAATAAAGCAACTAGAGCCAGAGTGGCATTCTGGGACAAGAGTGGGCTTTTGAGACATAGCTAAGATTCAGTTTGGGCTCAGCTTGTTGCTACGTGTCCTTGGGCAACTTGCATCATTTCTCTGTGCCTTGCTTTCCTTGTATACAAGATGGAGAAACCAAACCTGTTCCTCATATTATTGGGAGGATTGAAAAGATGATGCGTGTGAATTACACATAGCAGATCCTTCAGAGATGATAGCTGTGGGATGAAAAGGTGGCCCTGATCTTTAGTTTTTCAAAAATATTATCAGGGTTCTTTCTAAATTTTCAAGCCAGGTGGTAGCACTTATGAATACTAGTAGAAATCATTAAGCATTTGTCCACAACAGATCTCTGCTCCTTTGGGCAACTAGGTTTGGTTTCTGTAAGGTGGATAGAGAGGTAGAAAGGAATTAAGTCATCTCATTAAATCTGGAAAATTTATTCCATGTCTTTGGTCTCTCTACTGAATGCTACATTCATTAGGTTAGAACATGAAAATGTGACTTGGAATACCATGACTGCCCCTTCCGAGTGTCATATGTGTTCAACACAAGCCAGAAGAGGGGGTTGGCTTTTCTTCTTCCCTGTTGACAGACAGATGCCGTTTACTGTGTTTTCTTGTTTGAAATTTCACAGTTCAAGAGGGAAAGTAGCCACTTCGTGAACATAATACAGCAGTTTAAAGCAGGTTGTAATTTTGTTTTTATTTATGGAAGGTCTCTCCAAACGCTCCTGTCATCGTTGAGGGCGGGGAGGAAGATAAAGTACAAAAGAACAGACTCACTGCTCATCCCTGTCCTCCCCACTTTAGTGAACACCGACTTCCATCAACCTTACCCCTGCATCTCCTCCTACCCTGTACTCACATTTGTGCTAGCCTCTTTACTCCAGCTTCCTGTGTTCCACAGAGACTATTGGTTTCTAGATCTAGAGAAATCCCATTTGTTATAAACCTTTATTTTGAATTACATTGAATGAAACTTTAAAAAAAGATAACATCGTTGAATGCAAGTAATGAATCATGGAACTTTACATCAAAAACTAGGGATGTACTGTATGGTGACTAACATAATATAATTAAAAAATATTATAAAAAAATAAAAATAAATAAAAAAGATAACATCAGGTCTTCCCCCCCCCTTTTTCCCCTGAGGAAAGAGAACACTCCATCCTCTGCTGTTTCTGTCTTGGCGACCAAACCCCTTAGAAAATACCACTTTTGCCACGTCTTCAGAGGCTTGGGATCCACATGTCTTCACATTTCACAGAAGTTTTCTAGAAAAAGAACCTCAAGGTTTTTCCAACAAATGTCTGTCAAAACCTCAACAGCCGCTCATATGAGTGTGCTACATCCTATTTTCCATAAATGGAAAACTGTTTCTCTCTGTACTCAACCCACAGAACTCTTTTGACCAATTTTCCTACTCCATCTGGTGTCGTACAATTCAGTTCTGACACCATCTACCTGGAGGTAGTGTCTGTTCCCACAAGTTAAGGGCTGAGTCCAATAGGATTGCTCCCACTTTGGATACCAGTCCCAAGGCTGAGCCTCTGGTGCTTCTGACCCCCACCCTGTGGGTTTGATAATTTGCTAGAGTGGCTCACAGAGCTCAGAAAAATACTTATTTAATGTTTACAGGTTTGTTACAAAGGATTTGACTCAGGAGCAGCTAAGTGGCTGAATGGAAGGAAGGCACAGGGCAAAGTATAGGAAAGGGGCCTCTAGAATACATTTCTCTTGTTTCAAGTGGCCCAGTTTATGATACTTTGTTACAGCAGCCCTAGGAAACTAATACAAAAAGTAAGAAACTATTTATTTCAAATTGCTCCCAAGTCTCTACAACACTCACTTTGTGGATCTTTTTAAGTTCAAATAGACAGTTTATCCCACATGACTCTATTACCCTCCCCTGGCATAATAGTCACTTGGAAGAACATTAAGACAGGAAGCATGCAGGACAATGCCATGCATTTTCTTCAAGGGTGGTTCTATCAACAGTCCCTACAGCAGCCATGGGTTATTTTCTGGCTTTCCAAGGGACAGCTTGGGTACTAGAGAGTGAGAACATAACAGGTTGCAGGGGGAGAAGGGGGCTTAGAGGTTCCATGTCCTAAATAAGAATCAGTATCACTAGTATTCACTTGTCACTTCTCGGGTCCCAGTAAGGGATACGGCCAGTTACAAGATTCGCTATACTTAAAGAAGCCTAGAACTAGGGCTTGCCACCAGGCACTGATTATTCACTCATAATCCTCCCAGTGTATCAGTCAGCAGTGAAATTTACCAAAAGCAGTATTACCTGGTAATAGGTGATATTACACCTTTATCAGGTCTTCAGGGGAGCAGAGCAAGAGAGTTAACTCAAGTCATTTGTATTCACAGGGAAGGAAAAAGGAATTTAATATTTTATTAATAGTCTTTTGACCATCAAAGTAAACCTAGACTAGAAACTTCTATTAAGTCAATATTATAGCTCCTTTAGATTAAATCTATAGGCATAGAGGTGATGGGACAGAGAGGAAGGAGATGAGAATATATAATTTTCTGAACATCCTCTTGTGCCTCCTTTTCCTGTCATACCAACTTTGTTCCTTTTACCTAGATGGGGCCATCTCATCCCTGTGCCTAGTGTCATACTAGAGACAGCATTAGATTTTATATCTAAATCCACAAACTCTAAAAAATTTTGTCCATGATAATCTGAGAATTCTATATTTGTTTAGTTCAATATAACTCTTGGTTAACCAACTTTACATACAACAAAGAATTTATCATGTTGGCGATAGCTTTGATTTTACTCAGCATTTCCTCAAATGCCAAGCACAGTGCCACATACTTTAAGAACATAATTTCTCATCCTTACAATAATCCAGCAAGGTAGCTTTGATTTTCTCCAGCCTATAGAAGAGGAAAATAATTTTTTAATTATGTGTCTCAGGGGAACCCATTGAAGAGTTTTGAGAAGAGTGACCTGATCTGATTTACACTGAAAGGGATTCATACATAGAATAGATTATAGGGGGCAAGAGTGAAAGCAGGGAGACCAGTAGGAGCCTCTTTTAATAACCCAAGTGAGATATGATGGGGGCTCTGACCAGAGTGACAAGTGCTCTGATTCTGGATATGTTTCAAATGCAGAGCTGACAGAATTTACCGGCATATTAGAAGTGAGGTATGAGGGGCGCCTGGGTGGCACAGCGGTTGGGCGTCTGCCTTCGGCTCAGGGCGTGATCCCGGCGTTATGGGATCGAGCCACGTCAGGCTCCTCTGCTAGGAGCCTGCTTCTTCCTCTCCCACTCCCCCTGCTTGTGTTCCCTCTCTCGCTTGCTGTCTCTCTGTCGAATAAATAAATAAAAATCTTTAAAAAAAAAAAAAGAAGTGAGTTATGAGACAGAGAGACATCAAAGATGACTATAAGTTGGGCCTGAGCAAGTAGAAGAATGGGTAGAATTAGATTCATGAATACAGGGAATGCTGTAGAGTTTAGCTCAAGCATTTGAAATTTAGCATAGAGTTGAGCATAAATTTGAAATGTGTAAACACCCTCATGAAGTTAAGTAGATACTAGAACATATGAGTCCGTAACACAGTGGAAAGGTCTGGGCTGGAGAGAGAAATTCAAGAATCATAAGCCTAGTGACTCAGCTAACTGATTGTCCAGTCCAACAAGAGGTGGAACTCCATTGCCCAAGTGTGCTTGTTCATATCTCCAGAATACCTTTAGGGACATGTTTTATAGTCTGACCTCCTAGATATTCTAAATCAGTAAGATAGAGTTGGAGTCTTCAAATCTGGTTTTAAAATGTTTTCTAAAACATATAAATCAATGGAACAGGAATAAACCCACACCTATATGTTCAATTAATCTATGACAAATGAGGCAAGAATATTCAACGGGAAAAAGATGGTCTCTTCAACAACTGGTGCTGGGAAAATGGGACAGCCAATTGCAAAAGAATGAAACTGGACCACTTTCTTACATCATACACAAAAATAAACTCGAAATAGATTAAAGACCTAAATGTGAGGCCTGAAACCATAAAACATAGCATAGGCAGTAATTTCTTTGACATTGGGAAGACCTCCTTCCCACTTCCCTACTGTCCCTAATTGATGTTAAATTTTTTTTTTCCCCAAACCAAAATCTGATTTAATCTGAATTGAAGCTCTTTTAAAGGTCTATATCTGAAATAACTGTCAGAAACCTCTCACAGGAATCATTGTCTACAAAATAAAATCCAAGTTCCTTAGCATAAAACTCAGGGCCTTCAGCATCTGGTTCCAACTTTGTGGCCTCTTCACCTAAGCCACAGACTTTCTGAAGTTTTCAGATACACCAGCTACTTTCACATGCCTTTGCTCATAGTCTCCAGGGGGCTAGAATGGCCTTTCCCACCACTCTGCCTGTACAGCTTACTTTTTGAGAAAGCCCAGCTCAGGCGTCACCAGTTTCATGAGCCTTCCTAGCCTTACTATTCTAGATGGAATTCGCTGCTCTACTCTGTGATGTGAATACATTAGGACTGTACCCACAGTATGGCCCCAGTCTGCTTCATGTCGTGGTGAGCAGAGTGCTCTCTGACTATTCAAATAGACAGGAAGCTCATTGAGGGCAGAGGCTGCACCTGGCTTCTCTTAGAGTCTCCCTAGCGTAGTCCCTTTCACATAATAGGTGCTTAATAAACACTTGTTATGTTCATTTTTATCATAGAAGATGTTTAATAGATTTTTGGTAAATACTATTTCAGTTAGGCAGTGCAAATCCAGAACTTTTCTGTATCAGGGAATATATAATTGTTTCTGGTGTAACCTATGTATTGACTTTTACTAAATTAACCTTTTATATCCCCTTAACTAGAGTGTATAGTTTAGCTTAGAAGTGCTCTTTTGTCAGGGTAAAGAGAGCCCATATTCTGATTCTGGGAGATTGTGTGATCAGTTTCTTGTCATTTTCACATAAACCAGTTTTTCATGACATAATTTAGAGATGAATTGCTACCTAAAAGCCAGCAGCAATGAGAGTAAATGGGAAGTAGGATTCCACCCTTCTGCACTTTAAGAAATGGAAGCAAAAGAAATGAAAAGCCTTGGCAGCCTCAGAAATCTTAAAATCTAGTCTGTGTAAGGGGAATGCCAGCCAGATTACCATCAGCATGGCTTGCTCTCCCAAATCATCCTGCTAGATCACAACGTTAGCATGTAATTAGATCTTATCAGCAGGCTCTAGCTCCATTTCAGAGCACACTGGGCGGTTGTGGTGCCTTTAAATAGGGAAGTCTTTCCTAGGATTAGAAAAAATAGCATATGCAAAAGAATTGAATTAAAAAAATCAAAACTTTTAAATAAAGACATTGGGCCTACAGTTAGTAAGTAAGCACAAGCTGTATGTTCAGCCATATGCTAGAATTCAGTAGGACATGTAATCAAGAAACAGACATGCAGCAAAGAAAGTGTCATGAGATATCAATGTATAAACAGGGCACAGTAGAGATATAAAATAAGGGAAGGGGTCACTTATACTTGGAGGCAGTACAGGTAAAGGGTGATTGAGAAAGACTCTAAAAAAAAATTGGGGGAGGGGTGCTTGGTATTATGTTGGGCAGGTGGACCAAGAGAGGGAAGTCCATTCCAGGAAGAGGAACAGATCTAGTAACTTGAAGAAACTGCCAGAAGTTTTCTATGTCTGGGGGCGCCTGGGTGGCACAGCGGTTAAGCGTCTGCCTTCGGCTCAGGGCCTGATCCCAGAGTCCTGGGATCGAGCCCCACATCAGGCTCCTCCATTGGGAGCCTGCTTCTTCCTCTCCCACTCCCCCTGCTTGTGTTCCCTCTCTCGCTGGTTGTCTCTATCTCTGTCAAATAAATAAAATCTTTAAAAAAAAAAAAAGTTTTCTATGTCTGAAGGCCGGGGTATGCTTTCCCTGAGCTCAGTTTTCTATCTAATAAGAATCACCTTAAGTATAGGAACTTGGAAGAGTTTGTAAGATATCTGTTTCCTCTTTTTTTTTTCCCCCCAACTTTTTATGAATGAACCTGAGACTCAGGTAATTCATAACAGAGTCACACAGCAAACTTCTGGGCATATGTGGCACTCATAGAAATAGCTAATATTTATTGAATGTTTATCTTGTGCCAGCATTGTGACATACATTATATCACTTAATCCTTACATCAGCTTAACCCAGTGAGGGGGGAGGTACCATTTTACAGATAAGGAAGCTGAGGGCCAAAATTGCCCAACATGAAACAGAGCCAGAATTTGTACTCAGTCTGACTCCAAAGTCCTTGTCTTAATCCTACTTTGTTAAATTGGCTCCCCTCTCTGGTGTTCTTTTTCTTTTTTTAATTTTTTATTATGTTATGTTAGTCACCATACAGTCCATCCTTAGTTTTTGATGTAGTGTTCCATGATTCATTGTTTGCGTATAACACCCAGTGCTCCATGCAATACGTGCCCTCCTTAATACCCATCACTGGCCTATCCTGATCTCCCATCCCCATCCCTTCTGAAACCCTCAGTTTGTTTCCCAGTCCATAGTCTCTCGTGGTTCATTCCCCCTTCTTTTTACCCCACTTCATTCTTCCCCTCCTTCTCCTACCAATCTCCCTGCTATTTCTTATGTTCCATAAATGAGTGAAACCATATGATAATTGTCTTTCTCTGCTTGACTTATTTCACTTAGCATAATCTCCTCCAGTACAGTCCATGTTGCTGCAAATGTTGGGTAATCGTTCTTTCTGATGGCTACTATTCCATTGTATATATGGACCACATCTTCTTAATCCATTCATCTGTTGAAGGGCAACTCGGCTCCTTCCACAATTTAGCTATTGTGGACAATGCTGCTATGAACATTGGGGTACATATGGCCCTTCTCTTCATTACATCTGTATCTTTGGGGTAAATACCCNTCTCCCTGCTATTTCTTATGTTCCATAAATGAGTGAAACCATATGATAATTGTCTTTCTCTGCTTGACTTATTTCACTTAGCATAATCTCCTCCAGTACAGTCCATGTTGCTGCAAATGTTGGGTAATCGTTCTTTCTGATGGCTACTATTCCATTGTATATATGGACCACATCTTCTTAATCCATTCATCTGTTGAAGGGCAACTCGGCTCCTTCCACAATTTAGCTATTGTGGACAATGCTGCTATGAACATTGGGGTACATATGGCCCTTCTCTTCATTACATCTGTATCTTTGGGGTAAATACCCAGTAGTGCAATTACTGGGTCATAGGGTAGCTCTATTTTTAACTTGTTGAGGGACCTCCACACTGTTTTCCAAAGTGACTGTACCAACTTGCATTCCCACCAACAGTGTAAGAGGGATCCCTTTTCACCACATCCTCTCCAACATTTGTTGTTTCCTGCCTTGTCCATTTTTGCCATTCTAACTGGTGTAAGGTGGTATCTCAGTGTGGTTTTGATTTGAATTTCCCTGATGGCTAATGATGTTAAACATTTTTTCATGTGTCTGTTAGCCATTTGTTTGTCTTCATTGGAAAAGTGTTCATATCTTCTGCCCATTTTTTGATTTGATTATTTGTTTCTCATGTATTGAGTTTGAGAAGTTCTTTATACATCTTGGATACCAGTCTTTTATCTGTAGTGTCATTTGCAAATATCTTCTCCTATTCCGTGGGCTGCCTCTTAGTTTTTTTTTTTTTTTTGACTGTTTCCTTGGCTGTGCAGAAGCTTTTTATCTTGATGAAGTCCCACAAGTTCATTTTTTCTTTTGTTTCTCTTGCCTTTGGAGATGTGTCATGAAAGAAGTTGCTGTCGCTGATGTCAAAGAGGTTGCTGCCTATGTTCTCCTCTATGATTTTGGTGGATTCCTGTCTCACATCGGGGTCTTTTATCCATTTGGAGTTTATATTTGTGTATGGTGTGAGAGAGTGGTCAAGTTTCATTCTTTTGCATATAGCTGTCCAATTTTCCCAGCACCATTTATTGAAGAGACTGTCTTTTTTCCACCGGATGTTTTTTCCTGCTTTGTCAAAGATTAGTTGCCCATAGAGCTGAGGGTCCATTTCTGGGTTCTCTATTCTGTTCCATTGGTCTATGTGTCTGTTTTTGTGCCAGTACCATGCTGTCTTGGTGATCACAGCTTGTAGAATAGCTTGAAATCCGGCAATGTGATGCCTCCAGCTTTGTTTTTCTTTTTCAGCATTTTCGTTGGCGATTTGGGGTCTTTTCTGGTTCCACACAAATTTTAGGATTGTTTGTTCCAGCTCTTTGAAAAATGTCATTGGTATTTTGATCAGGATGGCATTGAAAATGTAGATTGCTTGGGGTAGCACCCTCTCTGGTGTTCTTTCCACAATTAGCAGCTAACCCCTACCTAGTTATTCTCTTTTATGTCTGATTCTGAAAACACAGTTTTACAGAATTGAAATATTTATAGCCAGTTTTATTGACAGGCTTCTGTCCAGGACAGATCATGATTTTTTTGAGTTGAGATATGAGACAATCACACATTGTATGATTCAGGGTTCAAATCAGGAAAGTAAAGTCATTGTGGATATCATGGAATAAGAGATTTACTATAGGAGTTAAAGCTTGTACAGTTATGGGAAGATCTGGGTAAATAAAGGCCAAAAAAGTAGAGTTAAAGGGCCAGAGAAAGATCACTGACCAGCCCTGACCCAGGTGAATGAACTTAGAAGGGAATCTGAAAGGTGGGCCAGTCCAGTTGCTAATGCAGAGCTGTAAAAGCTATGGAAGGCAGCAGAAGGTTTTGGCTCTTCAAGGTTACTGCCTCTGCATTTGCAACAAACAACTTTGATGGTCCTGGGGTCACTGTTGAGGAGCAGAATTAGCATTCGAGAAGAGGTGGACACAATAGGAAAGAGGGAGAACAAGGTGGAACCCATGTGTAGCTCTGCACCAGTTTGTTCCCTCCTGTATACTGTGACAGCCTCCAGAATGTTATGACTACTGCTTCCCCTTCACATCCCAAGTCTTGCAAGGCCTCTCCTTCTACCAATTCTAACTGTGAAGCATGTGGGGAAGGGATTCTGGGAAATGAATTCCCCATACAGTCAAGAGGGCAGTAGAGCACTCCAGCACCCACACTCAGAAAAGAGAACCTGGAAGGGGGAATAAAGGCGTGCTTTCCCCTGTCTCCAGTGCCTGTTGTGTGTCTAGGCTAGTTACTCTTTTTGCTGTTTATCACTGAATACAGATAACAACCTTATGAAAGATTATTTTTCAGGAATATACTAGCCAGCAAGATTTTGAGCCTGGATTTTTACCTATGTTTGTCTGAACCAAAGCCAACATTTATTTAATGCACTATGCTGATTTCTGTGAAAGACAAGACCTAGTGTCTTTCTTGTTTGTTCATTTGGATTAAGAAATAAAAATTTTAAAAACCAAGAAGTAGAAGGTAGTGAGTTTCCTGAGATTTCACAGTGGTTACCACCCTAGGCCAAATATAAACTGCCTTTTTATGGAGCACAAAACAGTGGGACCCCCTTTTTTTGGGAAAAGAACAGCCTTTTATGGTCATCCTAATTTCACTTCTTGCTGTTTAAAGTTGACTAGATACATTCGCTTCCAGAAATCAACTGGCTGTGGACTCATCAAACCCTTTTCTTTAATGATTTTCTCTTAGCATTTTACTTGTTAATCTGTATATTTTCTTTTCCTGGCCAGTTCTCCTTAAACCAGTTAAGGTATAAAACCTTTTTTTTAAAGATTTCATTTATTTATTTGACAGAGAGAGAGAGACAGCCAGATAGAGAGGGAACACAAGCAGGGGGAGTGGGAGAGGAAGAAGCAGGCCCACAGCAGAGGAGCCTGATGTGGGGCTCGATCCCATAACGCCGGGATCACGCCCTGAGCCAAATGCAGACGCTTAACAACTGAGCCACTCAGGCGCCCCAAGGTATAAAACTTTTTGGTTGAAAGATCCTTGAGGTTAGAACAGTGCCCAGATTGTCAGGATACCATGAGTATTGCTTATCCAGGTCAGCTGCTAAATTAAGTCTCGTAAGAGAAAAGGAAGTGGGAAGTATTTTAAAATTTAGTTGTTTTATAAGGGAAGTAATACATGTGCATATTATACAAAATCAAAGAATTTTATAAAGCTTTTTACAAAAAACAGCAGTGCACTTGGAGTTGCATTCTTTCCCCCAATTCCCAGAAACAACAGTTTCAAGATGCTTTTGGCTCTTCCTTTGGTTTTTCTTCTAATTTTGAAACAACATGCTTATGTTGCTCCCTGCTTGGTTTTCCAGTTTTAAGTGTTTTCTGATTGATTCCCAATTTGGAAGATGAGAATTGTTTGCTCTTTTCTTATCTTCCCATTCTCCCGCATCCTTTCCCTTCCTTATTACCAGTATGTTTATGGCATAATTTTTGTTAGATTAGCATTCAGTATTTACATTTTATGCCCTTGTAAACTTGTATAGAGCTGAGACATGTAATGTGATTATATTTCCTTTCTTGTACAACGTTTTTGTTTTTCCTGGAGTTAAAAATTGTTTTATTTTTCATTTTCTTTTTTTTAAAGATTTTATTTATTTGAGAGAGAGACAGAAACAGACAGGAGGAGAGCTCGAGTAGGGGGAGAAGCAGAGGGAGAAATAGACTCCCTGCTGAGCAGGGAGCCCACATGGGGCTCTATCCCAGGACCCCGAGATCATGACCTGAGCCAAAGGCAGACAGCTAACCAACTGAGCCACCCAGGTGCCCCTATTTTTTATTTTCTTCACTTTTTGTGTACCATTCATTAATTCTTTCCCAAACCCTCTGCCACGCACATGAATTTTTTCTCATTACACTGAAACATGTCAGGTGTTCATTTTCTTTGAGATATCTGATGCTGCATTCCATATTGCTTGTTGTCTTAGTTTGAGTTTCCCCAGAAGGAATCCATGAGGCAAGGATTTGAATACAAATGGTTGATTTGGGTGGTAACTTCAGGAGACATCAAGGGAGGTGGGTTAGAGCGGAAGCCAAGGAAGGGTGCATTATAAAGCCAAGTATAGTGGTTGATAACTGTAACTTGATCTCATGGGGGATCATGGTGAGACCATAGCTCCTTTGTATTCATGGCTTCCTATGCTACACATACCTGGTTTCCATGTGCAGTATCAACTGTAGCTGTACAGTTGCCCCTCTGTGTGTTGCACAATGACCATCTTAAGATCTCCTTTTGTCATCATTTTTACATCTTTCCTTACATTGGACCTCTTTTTTTAGATCCTATACCTATCCCTTTTCTTGATTTATACCTTCATTTTGGTAGAATGCCCCTTCCATTAGCTTGGGAAGAAAAATGAACAGAAACCTTCCTTGTAGGATCGGTAGGGGAAGAAAGGGATAAAGAAAAGGGGGGTAATCAGAAGGGGGAATGAAACATGAGAGACTATGGAATGAGAAACAAACTGAAGACTTCAGAGGGGAGGGGGTGGGGGAAGGGGATAGACTGGTGATGGGTAGTAAGGAGGGCACGTATTGCATGGTGCACTGGGTGTTATACGCAACTAATGAAGCATCCAAACTTTACATCAGAATCTGGGGATGTACTGTATGGTGATTAACATAATATAATAAAATAAAATTAAAAAAAAAAAAGAAACCTTCCTTGTGTGTTTGCAAAAGTCGTCATTCTACCTTCATGCCTCATTGGTAATGTGAATATACAATGGCATATTATTTCCTCTAAGAAATTTGGAGTCATTGCTCCATTGTTTTCTGAGGAAATTTCTCATGTTCATGATATTTCATGTTCAATGACCTTCTAATTCTTGATATTTGTATATAACCTCTTTTTTCCTTTGTGAAATGTTTTAGGCACTTTGTTCCCAGTGAAATTTCGTATTAATGGTCCTCCTGTGGACCCATTTAGCCATTGTGCTGGGCATTCAGTGGACCCTTTCAATTTGGAAACATACATTCATCAGCTCTGAGAAATTAACTTTTAAAAAGAATTTCTTCCCCTTCTATGTGCTTTCTTTTTGGAACTTTCATTATTCAGCCACCAGGCCTCTGGACTAATCTTGATTTTATGCTTTCTTCTGATTTTCTATCTCTTTTTTAAAATTTTGTCCTCTTTTTGGGGAGATCTGCTTCAACTCTGTGCTTCTCATGATTTTTTAATTTTGTATTTTAATTTAATTCATATATACAGTTAAATTATATTAATTTCTAAGAGTTCGTCTCTGTTTCTTTTTTTATTTCACGGGTAAAGTATCTTAGACACCTGAGAACATTAATGATAGTTATTTTTTCCTCCCTGAATTGTTTGTTTTCTATAATTGCCTTATTTGTTTTAACTCTGTTAAGTTAGAAGCCTTTTTCAAAATCTAGTGACAGTGTCTGTCTTTTTCCACTTAGGTGTAGGGCAGTAAAGCTGTGTGGTTGTCAGTGGAGGCTTAAAAACTGTAATGGGTTCTTTCTAGGGTGATCAACCTGGAGTTGTATTGGGTGCTTACAGCTGTCAGTGTCTTTAGGTCTCTTCTCGGTTGGTTGTATTCCTCAGAGAAGAATCTTCTAGTCCCCACCCAGAAGGTACTAACCTGGCCGCCAGTTCGCTAGGGGACAAGTCGGGGAAGTGGTCGTTGGAATCTCACAATTCACTATGTGGGCTGGCCCTAATGCCCTGTTTTTAATATGGAATCCCCCCTAAGCAGGGTCAGTTATCTTCTCTTCTCTCCTAAAAAAATCTTTTATTTTTCAACAAAAGGAAGCACGTTTTCTAATTCCCATTCTCTGCTATGCTTCAAAAGGCTCTTAGGCACATCAGCCAAAGGATGTGCAGAGTCAACTAGGGAAACCATTGCCATGATGTTCTACTAGTTTTCAAGATAATCTAATCTATTCATTCATTTATTCTCCCTTCAATGGACATGTGTTGAATACCCACTGTGTGTACAGCTTTATGCTAACCCTGTGTGGGAGATGCACAGTTGTATACCAGGATCCTGCTTTCATGGACCAGGGGAGAGATTGCTATTGAGAAGCTGTTTTAGCAGTAAACCCAATGGGTGGGACTTGAGCTAGGATAGTGAAGCTGGGACAGTAAAGATAGGGGTGTCGCCTGAGAGATTGTAAAGATTTCTGAAGAAAGTAAAGCGGTGGAAAGGAAAAAATAGTTTGAAGGAAAAGAGACCATTTTATAGGAATTCTAATGTCTAAAATTTTTATTTCCCAGGCTTATTCTCTGTTTCTTAAAATACAGCTTAAAAAAATCATTTAAAAACAATTAGGTTACATTTGAAGATGATGAATTCAGAGGTCTGATGATTGCTTTTAAGAACACAGAAGTTTTACTAATCTAAGATTCTTGATAAATATTTAATGAGTGTGTGAATGAATTTAAAAGCCAGCCTCTTCATAAGATGAAGAATAATATGTGGATTAATAGACTTTTCAGATGATTTGAGGAAATAGATAAACGAATAGATACGGTTTTCTTTCTCCTTCTCTTGAAAATGTAGAACATATCCAAGATGTTCTTAAATGATCAGTAGAAGAATAAAGCTTTTTATAATTAACCAACATTGAAAATGATGACTTTGAAAATCAGCCACAGTATATTCAACCCTTTCAATGACTTCTGGCAATTACTTACCACAAGATGACTTTTAACAGAACCAAGATATAAGCACAAATCAATACCACCTTTTGTAAAAGAAGTTAAGTCTTTAGAGTGTAAAATAGTCAAAACAGGATAGAAAGGGGTTAACCACCATGTGTGTTTTCAGTATTCTTATTTGGTCTCCATTTATCTTCTTTCCTTCTAGTCATTCTGTAATTCTTACTGTCTGGCATTTGCTTATTTCACTTTTATTTGTGCTTTTATTAGTTTTCTCCATGATCCCCCAGTATCTTGTGCAAATTAGCCATCGTTGCATTTGTGTTGGTTGCCATGGTCTATTTATCTGACGCCTCACTCTACTGTGAGCACACTGAAGACAAGGACTGTGTCTTTTCTGGATCTCCGATATGACTTATTTTAGAAAAGGCTTTGAAAATATGCTCTAATAATATTGTTCCCTTGAAGATGTGCAACCATATGGCATTTTCAATTTTTGAAATTTAATGTGTATTATATACACTTTTCTCTGAAAAGCAGAGTAAAGAAAATGTGAATTATACATATATTTTTTTCAGTTACCACCAGGCTTTGCATATGCTGTTAGCCCAGCTAACTGCTACTCACTATGTGATTCTAAACTTGAAGACACTTCCCTCCTGTATCCTTCTTTGCAGTGCCCCACCCCCACAGACTGGGATGATGCTATCCTTCTGTAACTTGCTATAATCCCCCAGCATGGCATTAAGTATATACACTTCATTCTAATTGCTTTTTTAAAAAATAGATGCCACCCTTAGTTCGCTGTGAACTTCCTAAAGGCAGGCAGCATAGCTGCATGGGAGGGCCCGGAGGGACCCTCTCACAATAACTCTCCTCATCTCCAGTTTCCACCTTGGAAGCCCAAATTTAAATAAAAGTCTATTTGTGACATATGGAAGTGTTAAATTACTACACTGTACCCCTGAAACTGATAATACGCTGTATGTCAAATAATTGGAATTAGAATAAAACTTTAAAAAAATAAAGAGTATTTGGAGCCCCAAATCCCACCTTGCCTCAGCTTGATGGATGGCTGCCATGTCTACTTTCACCGTAGCATAAATCTGGGGTTTTATTCTCTTGAGAGGTCTCTGAACAGCAGGATACTAGGCATGTACCCTAACCCTAACCCTAACCCCTAAGCCCTAACACTAACCCTCTGCAGAATCCTGAACTGCAGGATTCCAGTTGCATAGCCTCACCCTGGCCCTAACCTTAACCCAACATCTGAGGAAAAAGAAAAAAGAAGAAGGTGTGTGTGTGTGTGTGTGTGTGTGTGTGTGTGTGTGTATAATGGAATATTACTCAGCCATAAAAGAATGAAATCTTGCCATTTGCAATGACATGGATAGAGCTAGAGAATGTTATGCAAAGCAAAATAAGTCAGAGGAAGACAAATACCATATGATTTCACTCATATGTGGAATTTAAGAAAAAAACCCAAATGAGCAAAGGGGGAAAAAAGAGGGAGGCAAACCAAGAAACAGACTCTTAACTTTAGAGAACAAACTATGGTGACCAGGGTGGGGGTTGGGGGGTTGGGGGGCTGGGTAGGAGGATGGGTGGGATAGGTTATGGGGATTGAAGAGTGCCATTGTGATGTGCACCAGGTGTTATAGAGAACAGTTGAATCACTAAATTGTACACCTGAAACTAATATAACATGATGTTACTAATGGGAATTTAAATAAAAACTTTAAAAAAAAAAGCCTATTTGAAACAAATGTTCAGGATTGACTATTAGCCACCGAGTGCTGGAAGTACATTTGGCTGCGATTCTGGCAGGGTTTCCGTGCTGTTGGGGTCCTGGGCAAGCCCTAGGCTGATGTGTACAGCCCCAGCTCTAATGATGAGCGTGAGGAAGCCTAGAACCCAAGCATCAGGAAATTCTCCTTCACCGAGTGTTACTAGCAGAGCTTTTTCTTCCATGAAAACTGGAATTGCTTTCTAGGCATCTCCTTTTGTCAAAACAAAAGCAAAAAAGAAATCGAAGTGCTGTCTTTGTGGCATAAAACTAATTCTCAGAAGCCATTATGTGCTAGGGAAGTGATTAAGCCTTTTTCATGAACATGATATTTCTGTTCTTCATGGGTCTGTTTACCATCAGAATCTTAGTTGAGCAGTGATTTTGAAAATAGGGATGTAAGTGAAACTTGGCATAAGGCTCTCACATTGCAAGAATTAACAATTTCCTACTTCTGTCCATAGATTCCTAGAATTGAAACATAAAGCTGGAATCCTAAAACTTAGAGAATACATAATTCAGGAGTTTTGAAAATGCTTTCCGTGGGGCCTCCCAGCTCCACAGAGGTACTGCCGGGGCCACTGCAATGAAGAAAGGATCGGAAGGGTGCACAGGAACATGGGGAAGAGCACGTGACAGTGGGTGGGACCTCCCCCCAGAAGAGCTTTGCCTTTTCTGTTAAGTTCCTCATAAGATACTGAGAGAAAGGGAAAGTTCAGTGATGAAAGAAAAAATGTCTGTTTATATCTGTCCATGGGCCACCCTGCACATACTACAGATGAAGACATTGAGGCTGGGATGAGAAGATGTCATTGTCCGTCGCTGAGCTGGTTTCTGGACCAGTTAGGGCCCGATTCTCCATCCAGCCCCGTGTCCACTGTGTCACATTGCCTAACGTGAAAGTGATTGTTCTCTCTGCCTCCAGCTTCCAGAGCTAAACTCAGCATGATCAACACCATGTCAAAAATCCGCGGCCAGGAGAAGGGGCCAGGCTATCCGCAGGCAGAAGCGCTGCTGGCGGAGGCCATGCTCAAGTTCGGAAGAGAGCTTGGAGACGACTGCAACTTCGGTAATGAGTGCTCTCTCGCATGTCAGTTCTTTCATTTGTCCACAGGGATTTCGTGCCAGTAAGAGACTCTGCAGGACATGATTCCAACCGTCTTATATTTTGGTTCTCAGTTTTATGTCTTAGAGACACAGGCCAAAAGTTTGTCTTCAGAGTTGTTTTATCATTTTTAGTGTGATTTGTTGTAGTTTTGTTTACTTTCTTTTTCCCCAGTGAGATCCCAGTCTTTACAGTAGCTGATGGACATATCCAGATGCCTGGAAACTTACTGTACAGTGTGTCCGGCATAACTGAGTATTGAGGCAGAGAGAATAGTCAGCATGATTTAACACCCTGCCCCATGAGCTTTCTCTTCAGTCTCTTCTCTTGTGACTATGGTACCCAATTCTATGGCCCTGGGTGAATTCCTTCACCTCTTTCTCCTCCGACACTCAGTCACCATACAAAAAACACTTCTGTTTCACTCCTTTGTGATGGGAGGTCTCAGCTAGTGACTGTCCTTCCTGTTTGAACCCTGCTCTCTGTTCCTAGTATTTGCTTTTGATAAATGCATTGGCCTTAAATGGGTTCCCATCTGGAGAAAGCCAGTAATGACAAGGGAGGGCAGGGAGCTTCCCCAATTGCTTTTTAAAGGACAAGTGATATTTTATGTTCTTCATAATAAGGGATACCATCCCCTTGGTAACATTGTCTCTGTTATACTGTATGAACCGTCTTAGGTAGAAAATACACTGTTCTTTGGAAGGCATTATGTATTTCCTTTCATCTTGGCTGTCTTCACAAGACAGGCAGTAGTCCCTGGGTTTTCACCTGTGGTGGCCTGATTACTGCATGTACATTTCACCTTTGTCCTTTAACATACAAGAGACTCATTCTTCCCTTGCAGGCCCAGCACTAGGTGAGGTGGGGGAGGCCATGCGGGAGCTCTCGGAGGTGAAGGACTCTCTGGACATGGAAGTGAAGCAGAACTTCATTGACCCCCTTCAGAACCTTCATGACAAAGATCTGAGAGAAATTCAGGTATCTGCAACTGGTCCTTTGGGAAGTGAGTGGTTTGGATGTACAGATGTAGGTGCCCTTTTTCCCCTCAGAAAACTTTTTTTTTAAGCTTATCGTGTGTGGTGAGGTTTGAATTACAAAATAACCCAGCAAGATAAATTGAGAGAAACCAGAAATGCAATACTGTATCCCACTATTATGACTGTGCCACTTAGGATATTACACTTGACTTATTCACATTCAGTTTTCAGGTTATCAACCTTTTTTTCTCCAGAAGAATAATCTCCTTCCCTGGTACTACCCAGTTTGATTAATTATGGCTTCCTGGGCTGATTTCACCCTCTGAAAGGCTAGCTGTATCAGTTATTAGCTTAGGTAAATTGTTATACTATCACTCTATAAACAGGTGTTTTCATATTTTCATAGCAGTTGTTAGGACTGAGGGAGAATTACCATCTTCTTTATAAAACATGTAGAGCTTTTCCAAAGAAATAAAATTCAACTGGCTTTACCTCCAACTAGGAGTGTTGTATTTTCTCATTCATTCCTTTGACAAATATTAGTGGAACCTCTCTGAAATTTCACTTCATTGTAACATAGTCATCCACAACGTGTACTCCCCTAAATCTCTTTATTCTAGCCTGAGTCTCCTTCTTCCTGTCACTTGCTCAAGATTAGAGTAGTAAGAGGCAGACTCACTCTTAGTCTACAATATTAATCCTGACTCTAATACTCTACCCTACAGTTGACTATAAGTTAAAATGTGTTATAAGAATATCCCTTCCAAAGGAACAAACATTTAGCCTGGATCGGGGCATGGATGGGAGGCAGGGTGTACAGTGGGAGGGAAGGTCTAAGATACTTTCTTCCTCTTTTTCTTCTCATTTCTTCACTACTCCCAAATCTGTTTTCATCTCCCTCCCTTTGTTTCAATACATGCCCAGGATCAGGGAAATCTAGTGTTTTCTCCCACCCATTAGTAATGGAATACCATAGCCCTTAGAATAAAAAATAATAATTTTTAGCTTTGGGAAATGACTTTCCTACTTTGTCACTAGAGGATTGGGCAGAGGCTGGGTGGTCAGGCAGTGGGGAGGATGCAAGGAGGGATTGAAAACACTGTGGGGCATTACACCCCATCTAGCATCCCTTCTGAGTTAGACTTTTTCCACTGAGTTTCATCATCTACCAAATGGGAAACTTAAACTTATCAGTGGTACCCGGAAAGCTGTGTCAATCAACAAGGGTAAGTGTTAACGATATAGATTCCTGCGGGCGCCTGGGTGGCTCAGTCGGTTAAGTGTCTGCCTTCGGCTCAGGTCATGATCTCAGGACCCTGGGATCAAGCCCACATTGGGCTCCCTGCTCTGCGGGGAGCCTGCTTCACCCTCTCCCTCTATCTGCCACTCCACCTGCTTGTGCTTTCTCTCTCTGACAAATCAATCTTTAAAAAAAAGAAAGAAAAAAAAAGATACCAATTCCTGGACCTTGGCCCTGGATATTTTAATGCAGGTGATCAGTAATCCATATTTCTGCAACTTAAGTGATTCTCACAGACTGGTTTCCTCAAAGATAAGCCCTTTCTAGCATTAGTGTGCTAGGACTCAAAAAGCGAGAATGCCAGTCTTTCCCACTTCTTTTCAAGGAAAGTGTTTTTCCCCTACTTTCTCATGAGACACCATTTCTTTTAAAGATGGGAATTTGTGGGTTTTATGTAGCAGTGCTTTCCATGTGGGTGGCCATATGCACACATTCCCAGTTCTGTAACGGGACAGAAAGACATATTCCAGCTTGGCTTTGGCCCAGCAAAGGCAGAAAATAAAGGGCACTGGTAATTCCCAAAATTTCTTTCTTGCTCTTAATTATTTTTAGAGATGCTTCTCCACATTTAGCCTTTGGAAGCATTTGCCCCAATGATGCAGAGTTTTTTATTCTTTTGGTGATGTGATATTTTAGAACTTAGCCTGTCTTATTTTGGAAGCTAAATAGGCATGACGGAGAAGTGAGCTATAAGTAGGCCTTTTCCACGAACGCTTTCAAAGCATATTCCTGCCCTTGACTTTTTCAGCATCATCTTAAGAAGTTGGAGGGTCGACGCCTGGACTTTGATTATAAGAAGAAACGACAAGGCAAGATTCCAGATGAAGAGCTCCGTCAAGCTCTGGAGAAATTCGATGAATCTAAAGAAATTGCTGAGTCAAGCATGTTCAATCTCTTGGAGATGGATGTGAGTGCCTCTTCTGTGGTTTCCAATTTAATCTTGTCATTGAGGTTTAAGATTATATTAAAGGGTTGTTTAATTTAAAATCTTCATATCTAACTCTACTATGTGGTAAGAACTTTGGTAGATAGTTATTTTTTTAAATAATTTGAAATAATAAAGTAGATCAAGAAATGGTAAGGTTTTTTTTCCTGTATTTCCATGGTTTAATTTAGTGAGATATTTGTCTTAATAATCTTAAAGAATGACTAATAGTGAGAAGATGAAGAATGTTTCTGATGGTCCATGTAGAAGTCCAGTAGCTTGAAATACTTTGTCAAAATATAGGGCATGGGGCGCCTGGGTGGCACAGCAGTTAAGCGTCTGCCTTCGGCTCAGGGCGTGATCCCGGTGTTATGGGATCGAGCCCCACGTCAGGCTCCTCTGCTGTGAGCCTGCTTCTTCCTCTCCCACTCCCTCTGCTTTGTGTTCCCTCTCTCGCTGGCTGTCTCTATCTCTGTCAAATAAATAAATAAAATCTTTTAAAAAAATATAGGGCAGATTGACTTAATATTATAAAAGAATATCACCTAAAATGCATTTAGAATTGAGGGTTCAGTATAGGTTAAGATGTTCTATATTTTGAAGTAAAGGTGATATTTTCTTTCAAGAACTAATTTCAATTGAGATTGATGATTGTAGCATAGATACTGTATTTGGGGTAATGTAGTTTAAAAACTGCTTTTACATTTCCAGTGCACCAAATTATTATTATTATTAATTTTAGAGAGGGGGAGAGAGAAGAGGGAGAGGAGGAGAGGGAAAAAGAAAGAATCTTAAGTAGGCTCTATGCCCGGTGTGGAGCCCAACATGAGACTGCATTTCATGATCCTGAGAGCATGACATGAGCCAGAAATCAAGAGCCAGATGCTTAACTGACTGAGCCACCCAGGCACCACGCCCAGTGTGCTAAATTATTAGTCATGACTTTAGAAGTTATATTCTGTAGAGTTCTTTCAGCCTTGTAGTCATGAGGACTTCTGAGCACTCATGTAATAAAAAGCCTGCTAACCAGTTTTCAAGTTCTTGCTCACTCCCACCTCTGGCCCTATCAGTTGCTTACCAACTTCTTCCAAGGTGTTTACAGAGCCTTTACATGCTTATGACTTAACTGCTTTGCCCTGACTGGTGACAGGGGAGGCGTGTGGAACATATCTGGACTTTCCCACCACCCAGAGACAGTGTAGGTTGGTGTTTCTGTAGAACAGCTGGTGTCCCACCTGCCTACTGAAGAGGAATGCTGTAGGCACGGGGGTGACCTGAATCACAGTGCTCCGTCCCTGCACCCAGGGCCCCATTCCATCCCCAAAACTCCTGGGACGCCTTTGCTGACTTGGAGGACAATATTCAGCGAGATCACAACCCAAGACACAAACTGAAGAGTACCTAAGGATGTCTAGAATACTAGGGCTGAAATGAACCCAAGATGTCACTTGACCCAACCGCTTTACGTTACAGATGAAACTGAGAGATGACAAAAGATTTTCCATCCTACCAGCCTGCTTCTATGCTGCCTCATGTGAAAAATCAATATTCACATTTTTATTAACACGAATGTATTAACAGCATGGAAAACATGGGGAGCAAAGACTCCTTTGGTCAATGTCCCTTTTTCCTATAAGAAATCAATAGCCAAATCCTACCTGAAATTTGGTAGCTAAGAATGAGACGGTTCAGTGAGAAGTGTGAGATCTTTAGAAGGATTCCTGATAATGTGGCTTCTCCTCATGGTACTGGCATTTCCAAGTGTACAGATGCTTTTATCCTTAACTGGTATGGGACCTACAGAATCTCCAAACACTGGGCTGTGTGTCAGGGGCAGCTCTGTCATATGTGCCGGGGTAGTAGGAGTCGTTTAGGGACGGTGATCTGGTAACTGAGGTGTGATCCCCCCCATTGGCCTGCAGATCGAACAGGTGAGCCAGCTGTCTGCGCTCGTCCAGGCCCAGCTGGAGTACCACAAGCAGGCCGTCCAGATCCTGCAGCAAGTCACCGTCAGACTGGAAGAAAGGTATCTCACAGTTCCTGAGTTTTATCTTCCCATTTTCTTCCCTGAAAGGATGGGTAAAGAAATCGAATAATAGAATACATTCAAAGAAAAACTGCCAAAATTCCTGCCGATCTTACCTAGGCACCGTGTGGATTGTTCGTTTTGATTTTCTTGTGTCTTGTGTTTGTCTTCCTTTGTTCCGTGGACTCTAATCTTGTGTTGATGAGAGGTCAGTACTTGGGTTGTATGTTGGCTGCCACAGATGGGAAACCAGGATGCCACCAAGGATAACGGCTGTGGTTTGCTGAGCGGGTGTTCTGTGTGGGTACTGAAGCCATATCATCATCATTCTGCTGCCAGCCCTGTAGCCTACGTTTGCTCAGCCTCACCTACAGGCGGAAAGCCCAGGCAGATAAAGTAACTCACCCCGGCTCACACAGTGGTGCAATGGGGGTTTGCTGGGCAAGCAGAACCTACCTGAAAGCCTGTATCTTGTCACAGCATTTCTCTGAATGATGAGCAAGTCCTCCGCCGTCAGAGAGACAGCTTCTGTATGCCTGTTCCTCCTCCTTGGGTGTACCTCACTGCTGGACAGAGGTCATTTTCTTTGTGGCCAGGTCTCCCTGGAGTTGCAGGGCACAGCCCGACAGCTGGAGGCAGAGGCCGTGCACTGCCACATACGTCACTTTGTCCGTCTTTCCTCAGTGCCCCCTTGTGGGAATGTGTCACACTCTGGAGCCTCTAGACACATTTCAAACCATGTGCTTCAACATATTTAAGAAATATTGTGTGTCTTTGTGACATCTGTTGAGCACAAAGGGCCATTTTCCCTTTTTTCCCCTCTGATATATGTTCAAAGTCAGTACCGTTCTCTAATCACCATACCTTAAACTCTCCCCACCCTTGCACGTCTGCTGTACACGCTGCTTCATGAACACTTAAGACTGTGGAAGATACTTAGGCATGGGGGGAAGACATTAATTGGCCATACCTTTCCACTCTCCTCTTGTCTTCCCTCATTTCTTTCCCGCTTCTTGTGTCTCAAACCGCTCACTGGTCTCAGGGCACACAGTATTTTCTCCTTCCAGACCTTCTCAAACTCTTAAATTCTTTCTTCTGGAAAGGACTGTTCATCTGGAAATGACTCTTAGCTGTGTTTTCTCTCCTTGCATAAGCTTTCCCGTGGACAGGTAGACTCCTGCCTGCTCCCACCCCCGTGTTCCTGTAGCATTCTGTGTCTTTCCATAACAACACTCACCACCGTTTCTGGTCCTCAGGGGTTTACGTTCTGTCTCCTTTACTGACCATCAGCTGCTTGAGGGCAAGAACTGTGTCCTATTCAGCTTTGTGTTCCCAGCACCTACCAGAGTGCGCATTTGCAAAGTGAGCTCTGAATAAATGAGGGAGGAAGTGAGGGATTGAGAGACAGGCCGAAGATGGTGAGGGTGGGACCACAGAAGGACATCTCGGAAAGCAGAGACATACACAGAGAAGAAGCCTGCAGAGGTTTTTTTTTGAGATTTCCCCTGCTCTGTGTTAGTAGCCTTTCTGGATGTTACCGCTTTTCTTTTTGCTTAATTGGCTCCATATTCTTATTCCCCCTCCTTTTTCTTTTTAATGCAGAATAAGACAAGCTTCATCTCAGCCTAGAAGGGAATATCAGCCTAAACCACGAATGAGCCTGGAGTTTACAACTGGAGACAGTACTCAGCCCAACGGGGGCCTCTCCCACACGGGCACACCCAAACCTGCAGGTAAGGAGCTGAGACCGCAGACCGCCATGACACAGGCCTTGGACACACCCTGTTGACACTTCCTCAGAAATTCGAGGCGCAACCCAGTCTGGCTGCACAAGAACTCTACCGTGATACATTTCTTACAGGATGGTTTTGTCAGGTAGAAACTCTTTTAAAACACTTCCTTTCTCATTGATCATTTCTTTCCCTCCTTTTCCCTCTTCTCTCCTCTAGAAAACTTCCTTTGTATGTCCCTTTTTCTCCCACTCTCCATCATCAGCACATATTAGTAATCTCCTAAGTGACACATTTGACTTTGTCCTTCCTTTGTGGTGTTAAGTCACCATAACGTGTCAGTTTGGTGCCGGGAGCGCCATCTTTCTTTCCTGTTTTTCCCTTCTGTGTTCCAGCACGCATGCGGGTGAACGCCCTGGCAGGGCACGCACAGACACTCACATATAACCCACAGACAGCAGCTCCAGCAGCATGTCCGGCTGGAGTTCTTAAGTCACCGGAGCATATGGGTGAATGTGTTTGTAGATCAATGTAATTCGAATCTCAACAGCAGCTAGCTTTCCCTCTTTCTTCCACCTTCAACCAACTCATTATTCCCTGGTAACTGAGGTTGGTATAGTAAAAGCTGAAATTTCTCTTCTATCAAGAATATTGATATGTACCCAATAACGTGTCCTTTCAGTTGGCACCATTGCTCTCCACCCCCTATACACAGATGAGGTAAAAGCCTGTGCTTGAAACATTTTCAACCTTAACCATTTTCTTGGGTGAAGAAGTGAAAACGATCTTACACTGGGTACAGACTTCCAAGAAACGCAATGTCTCTTTGCCCTGGAGTCCAGTGCTTGACGTTCTGTAGTAGGAAAGGTTTTATGAGGTGCTCTCAGGAGACCGGGAAGGAAAAAAGTAAGGTCTGTGGTGACAGTTGGCGCTGTCTGCCCTTTGTGTTCACCTCGCTGCTCGGAACCCCCGGAGTAGGATATACACAGCAGCGGCTCTTTGAAGTTAGCTGGCTGCAAAGACTAGTCACTGGCTGTGATGAGTTCGCTTCTTCCTGTTCAGAACCAACCACATACTTCACTCTTCTTTGGAGACTTGTTCATTTTGTGCTTTCTTAAGGTAAAAAAACAGATGGTTTTATTTCCCTTTAAAGTCATCTAGGTGACAGAGGCTGCATGCACGCATCTGAGTTTACGTGCCCATGTGGATGCATACTGTATTAAATATAGATGGTCATCTGAAATAGATCACTTTTAAGATACGATTCCGTTCTTCATTATTTACTCAAGGCAGACAGAGTATGTTATTTTTTGTATGCCAGAACACCCAAGTACTCATCCTTATACATGCAACAGTTTACCAAGGGTAAGTTATATAATTTTTACATAATCTCACTTAATAGCCGCAATAGTAGTGTGGAGTAGGTTCTGTTAGGCCTAATGCTAGACAAGGAAATGGAAAGGGAAGTGCCTTGTGCAAGGTCATTCAGAATATGAACTTGAACCCAGTGTCTTATATTGTTTTGTTTTTACCACATTACAGCAGTTTTCCAGAGGTTGGAGTATTTATCTTTAAAAAGTGAGAACTGTACTGTTATTCTGAGTTTGCCAAGCATTGTCCATGTAATGAACTTGACTCTTTCATATGTACAGAGATTTTAAAATGCTAACGTGCAAAGGATTCTGACCATATTCTATTAACCTAAATCTCATTAAAACTCCTTAAGTCACTGGGTCTCCCATCTCTGGACGTTGTCAGGAAGGGAATCCTCAGTGGACGGTGTTGCATGTGTCACAAGCATAGATGAGGCCATTTTTCATACTGGAAATGGAAGCAGGCATCCAACAACTTCCGGGAATCTGAGAAAACTTCTGAAGACTGGTGAAGGGCAGATGCCACGCAGCGGACTGGGAACTAGCCACAAGAGGAAGCTTCAGCAGGAAAGAGGAGTGAGGGAGGAAGCAAGGGGGACAGCAGGCCGGGCAGGTTAAGCAGGTGGTGGTAGATATGTGAGTTAAATACCCCCTGTCTTTCTGTGTTCTTCTCTTCTGCTTTCACTTCCAGGTGCCCCAATGGATCAGCCTTGCTGCCGAGCTCTGTACGACTTCGAACCTGAAAATGAAGGGGAGTTGGGTTTTAAAGAGGGTGATATCATCACACTCACTAACCAAATTGATGAGAACTGGTATGAGGGGATGCTTCATGGCCAGTCAGGCTTCTTCCCCATCAACTATGTGGAGATTCTGGTTGCCCTGCCCCACTAGGATGTTAGGCTGACAGGCTTACCTCCTCTTGACCCAGATAGTTAAGTTTAACCACTGCTTTGGTAATGCTGCTTACAACACATCCCAAATGCAGGCCGCAGTGGTCCAAGTCATCAAGCCCCACCAAGTATCTTTGGTTGACTTGTGTGATCCCACAAGAGTCATGGTGATGGGTGGTATCTTCTTAGGTTGGCGGGCATGGCATGTGCTTTTTAAACACCATCTGAGACCAGCCAGTAGTCACTGAATTGCTGTTTACACGGTTCTCAGGAGGCTGTGACTTCTTAGAATATGACCATGAGCCACATTACAGTAAAACCATCCTACTGAAGATACTATCTATCACCCAGGGGCCATCTCAAGGTCTCAGGTTCTCCATTTCAATAGGAGATAGGTCTTGCTTTCCCATTGTCCCCTCCCAGATATGTCAGTCACAGAATTATGGAAGAAAGCCTCCCTCACCAGCAACTTGTTGTGGGGTCTGAATGAGTCAGTCCCTTGATGCTATCGGTAGGAAAGTGTTGAATGTGAGTTAAAAACCTTTTCTGACAATAGTCACTTTTGTTCCTCCCAATTATGCCTATTTCTGAGGGACAGCCAGTTTTCTTCCCTCCCTGCTCATAAAGCCAGAGGGGAACTCCCGCTGTATTTCTAAGTAAGACAGTTAGCAGTCAGCACGTGGTAGGAGAGGCTGAAGAGAAGAGATCCTCTGTTATAAGGAAATGGGAAAACATCTGGTTTCCAAGCTTCAGTTTCTTGCCACAGAGAAACCACATATGTATTTAGGCCATTTCTGAAGGTACAGGGACGAGGGAACAAATATCTTCACTTCAGTTTTATTTATGAATTACGGGCTTCAGGAGTCCATTTGGCACAGAGACACAAAGAGAAAAACATCAGAAACCATTTTTCCACTAGCTCCTAGACCAAGAAACAGTACCTGTCTTTCCTTTCCTCTTCCACCTTGTGTTCTTTGAGCATCATTTGTGCAGATTCTGCCCTCAATGAGGACCAAATAAAGATGATTTTTGTGCTTAGCAGTTTAAGATGTATGGCTGCACGTGCGGAAGTGTTTCCCACCTCGGGCATTATTTTTATTTCCGTCCCTTCTATCCCACTTTCTTGTGTGTACAGCACTGTGTGTAAGCTTATGAGTGGCTTTTTGTTTCTGGAGGTTTTTGGTATCAGTCAAAAAGTCCTGTTAGGTGTGCAGAGTTCTATTTATCTAGCTGTGCAGATTCCTTCAGAGGGTGACGTGCTGCTTCGGATGAGCTGCCTGCGGTAGTGGGTCATGTGGAGTGAAAGGCAAATCTTACTGCTTCATGTATAAACCTCTTACCACAGGAAGCATCGCCGTTTCCAATAAATATTGCTGAAGACACAACCAAATGCTCTGGTCCTTTATTTCATGTCAGTTTTGGCGGGGGAGGGGTCTCACTTCAGTCTCCATGGCCTCCTGATGCAGCCAAATCTGGTTCCGAGCTCAGATGTCCCTCTCTGGCAGGAAGGGAAGTTTCGTTAGCAAAAAGTCAACGAGCCTGGACACTGGAAACTTGCTGGTAATCCTAAGAAGAAGGGAATTGGGGAGAGAGGGTAAGAAAGTGGGGAAAGGAAGTCTTCGAGAAGTTACAGGAGATATCATCAGTGATGATATCAGAAGGATAGAATGTTCAGAGACACAAATAAAATATATCATTTCAGAGACACAAATAAAACATATCATTTCAACCAGACTTTTGTTGTCTTTCGTGCTTAAAGAGAAAGAAATAGGGAAATATAGATTGGCCAAAGCCAGCATTCTTGTGTGTGTGTGTGTGTGTGTGTGTGTGTGTGTGTGTGTGTGTGTTTCCACACGTGTGCTCACATGTGTGAAGGTGAGGGAGGGGAGCTGTGCCTACAGAATATGTATTTCCTGAGCTTCTGAGAAAATACACATGTTTTTTATATATTGGGTGCCCTTTGTATTCTTCCAGGCTGAGGCTAATAGTCCAAATATTCTGATCTAACATGAATAGGTTTAATCTAATATATGAAGTTCTATATGTGAGCTGCTCTAATATGAAAATAATATTTTTGCCAGCTACATGAGTTAGGGTATTACAGATCAATTCTTGAAACCAATTAGAAAAAAAGCAATTTGAGGGGTGCCTAGGTGGCTCAGTCGTTAAGCGTCTGCCTTCGGCTCAGGGCGTGATCCCAGGGTCCTGGGATTGAGTTCTGCATCAGGCTTCTCCGCTGGGAGGCTGCTTCTTCCTCTCCTATGCCCTCTGCTTGTGTTCCCTCTCTCTCTGGCTGTCTCTCTGTCAAATAAATTAAATTAAATTTAAAAAAAAAGCAATTTGAAAAATCACTTACAAAAATTCAAACCCATATGTGTAAGTCTAATAAAAATTATGTAAGATCTCTACACAGAAAATTATGAAACATGTTTGAGAAAAAAAAAGACCTTAATAAGTAAAGAGACTCTCTATGTTTATGGATTGGAAAACTCAGCATTGTAAAGATGTTATTTCTCCCTAAATGGACCTATAGATTTGGTGCAATTTCAACCAAAATCTCAGGAAGCTTTTCTTGTATGTGTGAAAACTGACAAACATAAAATATATAGAGAAATGCAAAGGGATATTTCTTCTTGAAGAACAGCAAAGTTGGAAGACTTACTCTTTCTAGACATAAAACAAAGTTATAGTAATTGGGATAGTGTGATATTGATGCCATGATAGGAAAAAAAGATGATCTGTCCAGAACAGTCCAGAAAGAGACATGCGTGCATTCAACCATATTGAACCACTCTGTTGTTTGTAATGTTACATATTCAGATAGCTGTCCCTGTGGAATAATAGTTCTGTAAATTCAAAGGGAAACCAACAGCAAGACCCTGCCCCAAAAAGAGTAATCTCATTATGAATCAACATCAAATGAAGCAAAAGTATCATGACCACAGTTTCCAGGAAGAACTTAATATTTATTTGAGGGACTCTTAGAGAACATTAATAATAGACTCACCAGGCTCAGTACCACCTGAATTCCATATTTTTATTGAAGGATAGTAAATTCCTTTTTACAAAACTTTAAATAATGAAAAGAGCAGGCAATTCTGTAGATCACGACTGAGGAAGTTGAACCCACCCCAAACACTTGTTCTAAGACGAGTTGCAGGATAAACTGAGGTAGAAACAGAAGCAGAACTAAACTGAAGTGAACTAAAACAGAAAACAAGTTCAGTGAGGCAATTGTCCCATTTTATATTTCCTGTAAGTCCGCCAGGTCTTAAAGAGAAAAAATTTTCTTTGCCAGAAATAAGTACGCAGTAAGAATGACATGACCAAGAATTGAAATTTCCTTGAGACCATATGGTATACAACATATCTCCTGGAAAGTGCTGAGTCCTGTTCTGTGTAGGCTTAGCAGGGATCTAGGCAACCAGGATTATCTCGAGACTGTGTTTTCAGGACAGCCTCTAGTGGTCTGAATGGAGCTATGGAGGTTTTTTAAGGCTCCTATTTTAAGACTCTCTTATTAACCAAATTAAGAACCATGCAGACTGCCTTTCATGCCATGGGGATGGTGGTGATGCCATAGAAGGATTTAATGCTGAACTAAGTGGCAGCCTGAAGCCTCCACTTGGAACTCTGGGTGATGGTGGCTGAAGACTTTCAGGGCAACATGGAGAGGTGGCCACACCATCAATTCCTAGGCCCAGCAATTGGGAACCTATTATGAGTCCCCGTGTTAAAGGAGCTGTCAAGGAAAAGAACAAGGCTATTTTTTAAAATAAAGTGAATAAATGAATAATGGATAAATGAATGCTAAGAATCTCAAGGTCAGGCCACTGAATGTCACTCCGCTGTCACGTATGCCTAAGTCATGGTGGCCTTCCACTCGAGACAGGAAGAGCTGTGATTCTTGACAGGAGTGCAGCAGGTTGTCAGCTTTGGAGGCAGAAGAATGGAGAGCAACATCGAAGGCAATACCATTTTCTTGAAAAGGAACCCTGGACTTTTGTTCTACCCTATGTGATCAGGTGCTGATACTCACCCAAGGCTACGATTGTGGTAACTTCCTTCGGACAAGAAGTGAAGGTGTCTGCAGCAGGGGGTGGGGAATATATTTATACAGAAAATTCAAAGAGATCTGGAGGCTTCTCTGTCATCTAGTTTATTTTTTTCCTCATGGCAAACATGGTCTCAGAAACAAGGGTCTCACATGCACTACTGTGTGTTGTCTGAAAAAAATGCAGCATTCACTAAATCAGGAATTTTTCTTTCTTTATATTTCAGGCAGGCAAACTGTAGAGTTTTTCGCCTAGCAGAATCTATCCTGATTATAGGCTTTTAGTGGCCTTTAAGCAGTAAAAATGTTTGTATTTGTAGCTGTGTTTGAATTTCCTATCATTCTTTTCACACCAGGAAATCAGGCACATTCAACACTTTTATAAGATGATACTTGTAATTCAAGGGGGAGGAAATGGAAATGATCATTATTTATTACTCCTATCAAGCACTTTGTTAAGCTCAATATATATGATTTTGATTGAAGACTTAGGTTTTAAACCTTAAACTCTTAGCTCTTTGGGGTTGATATACTGGAAGAAAGCTCTGTAAACAGGTTGATCGTTTACCCAAAGTAGCGTCTGATATTTATTGGATTTAGAGCACAGAAAAGAAAAATGAGAATTTACCAATGTTATGAAATATCTTAGCAAGAGAGAGAAACAGTGAGCAGCTTGATGCTGAAATTAAGAGACGATAGGGTCCTATAAAAGGTTTCTTTTATAGAATTTGAGATGGAGGAGATAAAGCAGAAGGTAGTGAGAAGCGACATTTTAAAAGCAACATTTTTCACACTTTATTTCCCTGCTAGTGTTTCAGCTTTCTTAAAATCTTTCCGTGTGTGCCTGGTAAAAGAAACATCACATTCCTCTCTTTTTCTAAACCAAGCTAGGTATGGGAGTGGTCCTGGCCCCCATCGCAAGTGGCAGGCACTGCTCTCTTCATGCTGCCTGTGGGGAAGGGCCTCTGGTTCGTCCCAGAGCCATTTCCGTCGACATTACCTCTGGTTCATGGAAGTCACCGATGGCAGGAGAACAGGATTCATTATCTGCTGCTCTCTCCTCCCTGTTCCGGATACAGTGATTGGCTAGAGTTTCAGAAAAGCCTTGAATTTACTAGAAGCTCCACCAGTGATTCTTACATTATCTTATCAAACCTCTGTCTCTACCAGGACTTGAGGAGGTAAAGAAATTGCAAAGGTACCTAGAGTGTCCTAAACTTGCAGATGACAAGTGTCGCCTGGGGGTGCTTCACAGACATCTCATTCCAACCTGTCAGAATCAGATTGCCCGTAGAGGGGCCTAGGAAGGTGTATCTCCTTCCAGAATGTTTAGGAACCAGTCTCCTGTGGTGCTTGTAAAACTCACAGGCGTCAGAATCCTGAGGAGCTTGTCAAAAGGGATGCCAGGGCCCCGCCCGCAGAGGTCTGGGATGGAGCCCGAGAATGTTCCTTTCTTTCAGGTTCCTGGTTCCCGGCCCACGCTAAGTGGTGCTGCCCCACGGGATAAACTTACGAAGGGCCGGCTGCTTCCGGAGATGCAGGCTCTGGCTTCGGTGGTGAGAATCGTGACAAAACATAGATGCAGTCATCAGTTATTTCCCCCAAGGAAATTGTTCTTTGTGCTCATACCCCGGACAGGCACTTTCTGTGGACAGCGATGGCTGGGAGATCCAGGCATTTCCCTGCAGACCTGAGAGGTCCCACTTCAGCCGGGTGAGGGTGGCTGCATAAACATGCCTGGGGAGGGGTGTGCGTCAGCCTTTAGCAAGCTTCCCAAGTGGTTCTCAGATTCAGGCAAGTTTGGGGAGTGCTAATCCCCATAAAAATGTTTTAAATACAAAGCCAGCTGTTTTCTGACTTTTTCTAATTTTTTTTCTTTGACTTTTTTTTGGAGACATTCACATTTATTGATTGTTCCAGTAGATCTGACGTGCGCGTTTCCACCCTCAGAGTGGTGTTACAAATCCACAGCCTCCCACTGTTTCCCCCACATAAGTTGATGACAGAAAAGACACACTGGGTCTGAGTCCGCGCTGACTTAGAATTCCCACCTTCTTTCCAGTCTTCATGCTTTACGGCTCACTTCCTGTCTTGTGAGGGAATCAGGGAGAGGTATGTCTACGGTGAGACTCAACTGCCTCAGATGGTTAGTGTCACATCTCACGCTTTTCTTATTTATAACGGCAAGTCACACGTGTCAGTCCCCGTCAGAATGATCAAGAGTGCATGCTGAAATGCAGTCTTGGGTCCTGACCCCAGAGATTCCGGTCCACTTGTCTAGAGTGGGGCCCAGTCTCTGCAGGCTTACCTGGCATCCTGCCCCACACCATGGTTCTTCTGCAGCCAGTCTTGGGGCCACACTCTGAGAGACCCTGGGTCAGTTTTGGAACCCTTCGATGTGTGAGTGCCATGGAAGAGGTTCCCTTAGTAGACGTGGTTTGCGGCTAAGAAGGGGAGAGGAGGACTGAGCTTCCTCTCACCGCATAGTGCAACACATCCCATGAAGGGTCCGTTGAAAGTATCACAGAACGCACAGGTGAATTCTTGATATAAGCAGTAACACCCTTTGCTCTTGCCTTGGTTTTTCTTTTTAGGAACATCAGATCTGAATTTATTATGTAGGAAATAGAGATGGGAGGAGGAACATGGCTCCGGAGCCTGAGGAAAGCTGCACTGACGGACTTAACATACGCAGTCACCAACATTCTGATGCCATCTGATTATCCTATGTTTTATGTTCTTTTTTCCCTTTTTGTTTCTTCCCCCAAAGTAGTTTCATGGGACGTAGATTGCCCTCTGCTGGCCAAAAACAAAAAAACCAAAAACTATGTATATTTTAACCAGTTAAAAATCTGACAAATTTCCCTGATTTTTTTTGATCATCATGCATAAACAGAGCTTAAGTTCCCCTCTTTCCAATGGCATGATGCTTAAGGAACTGATTTTTTAATGAGTGAGTCATTTTGGGCACATCTGGGTATCTCATTGATACCCAGTGAAATAATGTATGATCTTCAGGAAGGGAACAGAGATCTTGTTCTTCTAACAGAAAGTGTGGTTGGAGGTCACACACGTCATAGTTACCCAGCTAGAACATGACCAATTGGCCATTTACAATGGTCACATGCTTGTCGTGTAGGAACAACACTATAGTGTCATGGCACCCTTCTGAGGCTAAGCTGGAAAGAGGTAGGTCACAGCATTTCACCTGGACAGTAACCTTCAAGAAATGCTGTCTTCAGAGACAGTAATTAAAGTTACAAAGTATAAACAATATCCTTGGATTTCTAAAGCAGCCTTACTGAGGTAAAGATTTACCTACCATAGAATTTACCCATTTGAGATGTACAGTGTAATGATTTTTAGTAAACTTATAAAATTGTGCACTCTCACCGAAATCCAGTTTTAGAACATTTCCATCACCCCAAAAAGATTAGTGCCCATTTACAGTCTCTCCCGGTGTCTACCCCCACCTCCAGGCAACCGCTAGTCTGTGAGTAGTGTAGTTTCAAAGTATAAAAATTGAGACATTTTAGTTAAGTGGCAAAGCTAGTGGTCTAATCGATAAATGGTAGTGGCATAAATGGCTACCATCTGGAAAAATATCCCACCTAACAAACTGACCTCCGTAAACCTTCTCACCTCTTCCTTTTTATTATGCCAAGCAGCTTCGCCATCTTCCCCTCACTTACTGTAGGCGTCTCATATCCAAGCTGCAAGGAGCTGTCCCACGGACATATTAAGGTGGCTCCAGGTATTGATGCTGAGTCACAGGAGGGTCCTAGGCCAGCAGATGCTCCCCTTTTCCAGCCTTATATTTTGCACACCCGTTGCAACACTCCTGAGATCACACCCACACGTCTTCCCCTAATTCCTGCCAGGGCGTGCTGGCCGCCTCTTCTTTCCGTGTGGAGACCATTTCTCCCAGTGCAGGAGCCGCGTTCCTCTGCTCTCAGTGTGCGGAGCTATGACACTGCTTATCAGCCTAGTGGGCGGCCCTCACAAAGCAGTTGTCGCCTCAGGTGACACAGTCTTCGCAGGGTCTCCAAGCAGGCGAAGTGGAGGGAGGAATGGCTACTTTCAGATGGGATGATTTCAGGGGACCTGGAAGTTCAGGATGGCCTTGTCCACTGAGGTGGCTCTACCCCAGTTCTCTGGGTCCCACTTTTCCTGACTTTGACATAATGGAACTATCTGAGACTGTTGATTTAATTTTCTTTGCAACTTTGCCTCCTTGATGGATTTTGAACTTGATTTCCAGCACGGTGTGTCCTACAGCTGCAGCAGATATGGGGTCTCCTAAATGCTGCCCTGGAGGTGCCCTGGTTCTCACAGTTTACGGTTGGCTGACCTGCAGCTATAATTTGTTTTCCCCAGGGTATTCAAAACAGTTACCAAAGCCAGTGAATGTCACAATCCTCATAGTGTCACAATCCTCATAATTACCATTTCCCTGCACTGCTCAAGGGCCACTCTCCAGCTTCTACCTGCACCTAATCCTAATCCTGGCAGGTAAGAACTCACTGTGGGGCTCTGTCCCTCGATGACCACCATAATGGGGTCTTGCCTTTGGGCTTGTGCGTGATCAGCTCCAAAATCCCATTCTGAAATTTTGCTTTCTAGGGCCATTTCTCGTACTAACTTTCTTAGCCTGATACCAACAGCAGGCAGAGACTGAGACACAGGCTTGCGTGTAGGTACGGTGTTTTGTTTTGTTTTGTCTTGTTTTTTGAGGACTGTGATCCTAGCAAGCTAGAAATTAGGACAGAAAAGCAGAAAAGGCCAATACAAAGGTACATTACTAAGGTGTCCTCCCGCTTAGCACCTAGTGTTTGAGGAGCTACTGGCATCTACCACAAAATTGACTGGAATCTACCAAAGAGAAATACTCATTTGGGGAAAAAAAGGGGGGAAGTGTTTATCTACTGGCTCCTATCCTCCACACTTCTGGGTTTTGCAGGGCTGAATACAAAAGTGCGTTCCCAGGAATTGAGAGTTAAGCAGCCTTCACCCCAAGGCAAGGTTCTGTCCCCCTGATCTGTGCAAAGCCAGTCAAAGCTTGCATGGAAGGGGATGCAGTGCTTTGGCTGGAGTAAGTAGGGCCAGGAGGATTTTGGAGTGGTGCACTGTGCCCACCCTCCCTCCCAACGTAGCTTCTGCTCAATCCATTTTTGACCTTTTCTCCCGAGATCTTGCTACTCTCACTATGTTCAAGGGCGATTTATCTATCACATCAGGATACGCCCCTTACCTGGAGGAAGTGTATTCCTGCTCCCATCTTGTGCGCCTGGGCCAGCTCCTTAGCATCCCCCAGCCCTGCACAGCTTCTCCCTAAGGAGCTTCTGCACCGGATTGGGACAGCCCTTAGAAGTTTTTTGAGGCTAAGGATTATCTAGCTCCCCAGTTTTGTTCAAAGTGGGATTACCCATCATGACATCGTTTCCATTAATCTTGTTTTGTATGACATCCTGGAGGAGAATTGGAACATTTCTGTCTTGTGCTGTCATACTCATACGGGAATTCCTGCATTCATTCTTTAAGTCACAAGGAAATGGAAATGTCAGGTCCTTGGGTGAGAGAGGAGTCTCAAGGTTGCACTCTCTCCAGGCTTCCTTCCACACAGGGCCAAACCCTATTCAGACTCTAATTGTGTCGATTTTAGCCCCTGCTGAAGGCAGGACGTTTCAGTTGTCTCCACAGTGCTGTCCCCAAAGCCCGTGGTGGCTCCCCCAGCGAGGACCCAGGACATAGAGGACCTCTGTCTGCACACACAGCCCAGCCTCTGTGCCAGCCATCAGCTGAGCATTCCCTGGGTGAGGGAGGACATGTTCTGACACATTTTATTATTTTCCCTCAAGGCAGAAAATATAAGCCCACGGTGATATCTTATTGCAACTCTTACCTCATTTGTGGCGGATATCTCCCTGTGCTTTTATAAAAACATAAAAATCAAGCAAGCGTGATTTCTAACCAAAGAGGGACATTTTAACATATTTTTTCTTGCATTACTGCATATGAGTGGCCTCTTTCCTAGGAAAAGATGAAAATGCTTCAAGTCTCTTGTTCAAAAATCATCGCAATAGTTTTTTAATCTTTTCTGCTTTGCAGGAAGAGGGATTTTCCAAGTGTTTCCCATAGCAACTGACATTCATCTCATTCAGTCCATGCAACAAACCCAGGAGAAAGGTGGTGTTAGTCAGTCTTACACATGAAGGAACTGAGGCTCAGAATTCTAACTCAAGTTTTTCTTTTTTCTTTTTCTTTTTTTTTTAAAGATTTTATTTATTTGACAGAGAGACAGCCAGCGAGAGAGGGAACACAAGCAGGGGGAGTGGGAGAGGAAGAAGCAGGCTCATAGCGGAGGAGCCTGACGTGGGGCTCGATCCCACAACGCCGGGATCACGCCCTGAGCCGAAGGCAGACGCTTAACCGCTGTGCCACCCAGGCGCCCCTAACTCAAGTTTTTCTGACTCCAAAACCCAGTCTCTCCTTGCACCATGGACACAGTTTTTCGAATAACTTGTATTGTGTGGGTGAGTGACACAGGTTTCCAAATTCAAAGCACCTGACTGCCCCCCCCATTAACTAGCTTCGTTATGTTGAGTAGATTTCTTAAACCCTCTGTGCCTCAGTTTCTATGTAAAATGAGAATATAATACTACCTACTTCATCGGTGTGATGGCTGAGGATTGAATGAGTCAACATAGTGAAGTATTTAAAATAGTGCTTGGGTGGCTTAGTCGGTTAAGTGTCTGCCTTCCGCTCAGGTCATGATCCAGGGTCCTAGGATCAAGCCCCATGTTGAGCTTACTGCTCAGTGGGGAGTCTGCTTCTCCTTCTCCCTCTGTCCCTCTCTCCCACCCCCACCCCCAGCTTGTGCATGCTCGGTCTCTCTCAAATAAATAAAATCTATAAAAAAATTAAAATTAAAAAAAATAATACTTGGCACAGAGTGGGCATATCATGTAGTTTCATAATATCAAACCAAAGGTCTCAGATTCTGGGACTAGAATCAGTTCTGACTTTTGCTCCAAAGTCTTCCTCTATGAAACATTTCTGAAATGGTAAAGTTAATGGGAAAATGAATTGTATTTTCCAAATGCCCTATGCATCTCTTTTCAGCAAACTTTTATAACATTAAACAGTGACATTTGGCTATTTGAAGACTGTTTCCAATTTAGAATAATTCAAATGCGTTCACTAACTGATCATTTATTGCTCATGCCAGGGAGAGAGCAGGAGCTCATAAGGTTGGAGACAATGGGGCTTTAAAGAATGGAGGTGGTAAGGTAGGGAGACCAGATCCGTGGAGGCTGAGCAGACAGGAAAAGACATACCCTGTGAGCCTTTGGAATGCTTATAGCTCGTGCTTGTTCTACTCTATAGTAGTGAAATGCTTGATTACAAATGACAGTAACCTAATATGTACTAAAACAAAAAAAACGGAATAAATTCATACATGTAATTGGTAAGTTCAAGGACATACTTCAGGCAAGACTAAGTTTTAGGGGTTCAAGCAATGTCATTGGGGCTTCTCTCTCTCTCTCTCTCTCTCTCTAACTTCTCAGCTCTTATTTCTTCTTCTATTCATACATTGGCTTTATTCTATCCTGCCATAGAAAACTCTTGGCACATCATGGGAAGATGATTGCTGACAGACCCAAGTGTTCATCCTTGCAGGAAGAGGGGCCCTTTGTCTCCAGTATCTAAGTAGAAAAACCTCCTGGAAGAACTTGCTTGGATCCTTGTCCACTGATAGACCAGTCACTGTGGTCTGATGACTATGGTTAGGTGGATAGGGTCCCACGAGAGTCCTAGCCTTGGTCATTGCCCTCCATTGTGGAATAGGAGAGGCAAAGCTCTGCATTGGAGAATTAACACCTCTCTAACTGAGAAAGGAATGCTGGGCAAACAAAACCACATCAATATCCTCCCTCTCCCTTATATTCAATCTCAGTCTCTCTCAATTGTTCTCTTCCTCTTTCCCCTCCAGTTTTGTTTCCATCTGGTTTCTGGCACTTGTTTTATTTACCTTTCATAATCTCACCTGCCCTTAGATTTAATCTACATCAGATCCCCCTGACTCCTTATTCTTGTCTGCACCTCAAGTATTGTGGCTCAGATGTGCTCTTCGACTCTTTCTGCTTTTGACAACTACCTTAAGTAAGATGTCCTTTGCCAAGCCTATGGAGCCCAGCTTCTAGTACCAGTTTCATCTTCCCAATTCCATTGAGCTTCCCAGAACTAGAGATCTTGTGTGACATCAGGATATATTTAGTGTTCATGTGGCTGATAGCGGTAAGGCTTCAGTTTATATAAATGCACTGAAGACAATGAGGTGTGGGATTTAAAGAACACCGGAATGGGAGGGACAGGTATGAGAATTAAATAATATATCAATAAGGGGCGCCTGGGTGGCACAGCGGTTAAGCATCTGCCTTTGGCTCAGGGTGTGATCCTGGCGTTATGGGATCGNATATCAATAAGAACGTTGCTGTGGCTCAGGTCCTGGGAAAGCTTTGGGACTTTGAGGTTAAAAGGAAACAGGATCACTCCAGAGTCCATAGGAAATACGGGGGCATCAATATTGCTTCCTTTTATTTGGAGGATGGGTTGGAAGGTCTCTGCAGATAAACTGGAGATGTCTTCTCCATATCTTTATTTTTTGCAATTTGTTGAAGATCATAAGTTCATTCATTTTTCAGTGTGTTCTGTATGTTCCTAATAATTTGGTGGTTGGATCTAGAGAAGTAGCTTGATCAAATTCAAGCTTGAACTTTCAACAAGACCTTTGTCTCTTGTGTGTTCTTCCATCAAGAGGCATTTAATCTTTGATCAGTCCTCTTTTTTGTGATTTTGGCAGTTATTGATGATCATTCCTTAGGTATATTAATAGGAATTACAAAGTAATGATATTCTAATTCTATCATTCCTTCTTTACTTATTTTCTAGAACACTTCTATAAAGAGAAAATTCTTTTTATGTGCTATTCATTTCCCAGTGGAACAGTGTATATAGGAAAGGCGGGATAAATTCTTGATTTTTGTTCATTAGCGTTTCTAGTACTGACCAGTAGTTTTTTGTAAGTACCATTATGAATTCATGGATCTAAACATATTTAATTTGTTTCGATTGTTAGAGTTATCCTTACTGTTACTCAGATTGCCCCTAATTTGGCCCGTGTGAATCCCATCAACTTGGCTTCTGAGTCCTTTTGCTGCAACTCTAGGATTCTCTGCTGGCATCCTTGCTTTCTGGTAAGTAATGTACAGGCTCATCTGGTTTCTTGCCCCAGACTGAAATTGGCCATTGCTTTAAGGAGTCCTGGTTCCTTTGAGGAAGGAGATAGAATATCAAGACCATAGGCGAGGTACTAGGGAGTTATCTTCTAAATTAACAAGAATGCCAAGACATTCAATTACAGTTTACATAAGTACTATATAGGCTCTGATAGTAATTATGTGAAAAGGCTCTGCAGATTTTCAGAAACTTTGTAGGGTCTAATAGAGTTTTCCAGAGAAACAGAACCCAATAGTTTGTCTGTCAAGGTATCTATCTATCTACACATGTATATAATAGAGATTATTTTATGAGGAATTAGGTTATGTGATTATGGAGGCTGGGAAGTCCCACAGTCTGCTCTCTGCAAGCTGGAGAGCTGGGAAAGTCAGTGATGTCGTTCTAGTCCAAGTCTGAAGGCCTGAGAACCAGGAAAGCTGATGGTACAAATCCCAGTCCAAGGAAAGGAGAAGACTTATGTCCCAGCCTGCACAGATAGGCAGGAAGGAAATGAGTCCTATGTCCTCTGATTTTTGTTCTCTTCGGGCCCTCGATGGATTAGATGATGCCCACCCACATTGGGGAGGGCGAGCTATTGTAATGAATCCACAGATTCAATGCTGATCTCATCCAGAAACACCCTCACAGACACACCCAGAAATAATGTTTCATCTGTCTGGGTGGCCTATAAACTTGACGTCACAGAGGCTATGTTTGACAGTATAGGTATGTTCACATAGTTTTGTGGAATGCCCCCAAATTACCTCTGGAATGTCCTCAGAGACTTCTTCAAAATGCAGGCTCTTCTCCACAAGGGCTGAAGCTCAGGCATGGTAACAGACTGATGGGGCTGCTGCATTGGTGGGACATGCTAAATGAACAGAGAAATGAAACCGTGCTTTCAAATACAAGCCTAGAATTGAGGTCGTTGGGCCAGATGCTTCAGATTTCAGGCACTGATTGGTATGAGCAAGCTCCTTCTCACACGGGCAGCCCTATGTAATAGGCCTCAGGAGGACTGGTGCCTAGGCTTTATTTATTTAACAATGGTTCAACATTCACCCAAGCAATGTGGGATGCCAGCTGGTGGGAAACTGTCACACAGGCTGAAAAGACCATATCGTCTGATCTATATGGTTTTTGTGTAGGCAAGCTATACAGAAAGCTAAATTTTAATCTCAGTGTGTTTAACCTGAGTTCAGCTAGTTGTCGATTATAAATTCAGATTCACCATGCTCTGATGACCTGATGCAATAATTTCCACCATGGGGCCATTCCTACCAGGAGGTCGAAATGCACCTTTGTACCGGTCAAATTCCCTCTTCCCTGGACATTGCAAGAGACTGTCCAAGTTGTAAGAAAATCAAGACTCTCCTTTATTAAATGTTCACAACACCACCTCCACTTTTCTCTTAAAGATATGGCATTTTATGTGCTTTCTAATGCAGGTCAGCTAGAGGGTTCTGGAATCTTTAGCTGGGGAATTCTAGGCCTTGCACTCAGCATTTGTTTAAGTGAATGAAGACTTTGAGTGGCCCTTGCCCATGCATCTAAAGAGAGTCATTGGCTTTGCTTTCCAAAAATGATTGACTTCATTCTTCTGACCTGAGGAGGGACAGTGAACACTTCAGAAGGAACATCTAATTACAGAGCTGATTGGTTTCTGAGAATGTCAAATCACAGTTGCATGTTTGGGGCTATCACCAATGTCAGAGTAAGGGTAGGGAATGACTAAATGCAACTGATGGTCAGACCCTGAGATAGTGTGATATCATGTTTTACAGCTAACATTGGAGCAGGGCAGCTCTTAAGTGGGGCTTATGCCATATTTTCAAGTCTCTCCAACTAGTATAGTCATGAGAAAACATATCCCTACAAAATTTTTACTGAGGAGGTTGGCTACGTTGTCAATTCTGAAGGAACACAGAACTTACTTTCACCTTCACCCCACATCAATTTATAGAGGAGAGGGAGCTTGGGTTAAAAAAATGACACAATTAGACAAACATACATAGGAGTAGAATTTCTTGTGGGTGGTTAAATGAATTATAAATAACATTAATTAACTACATATTATGTGCTAGGAATAGTGCTAAACATTTACATGGGTGGTTTCTCACAGTTCCTCATAACAACCCAATTAGGTAAGAACTGTTATTTAAATTAATTAATTAATTAATTCTTTTTAATAGGTTCCACACCTAATGTGGGGCTTGAACTCATGACCCCAATGAGTCATGAGTTCTATAGTGACTGAGCCAGCCAGGTCCTCCCCCCACCCAAGAGCTGTTATTGATCCCTGTCTTAGTTCAGGCTGCTATAACAAAAATACCACATTTATTTCTCACAATTCTAGAGGCTGGGAAGTCAAAGATCAAGGTGCCAGCCGATTTGGCATCTGATGGGAGCCTGCTTCCTGGTCCACAGACAGCCATCTTCTCACGGTGTCATCATTTGGCAGAAGGGGCAAGAGAGGAAGAGTCCTTAGTTCTCTCTGTGGTGGGAGCTCTCCCTAGGGATGCCGAGAGGGCCACACAGAGAACCTCAGTTCTAGGTTCAAGCCTCAATGACAGTTTCCACGCAGCAAACCCTTTTGAAACCTGTTATCCAGAAAGCCTGTACCACTCCTTGCTTCTGACAGGCTGCTAATATTGGTAATAACATTTGTAACAGAACATTTTCAAAGAAGTCTTCTTTCTGTTCCTTTTTTTGCTTAGTGTTAAGGCAACTATAAATTAGGGGAGCCCAAACTGAGCATTGGGAGGCATAGTGAAAAGACCACCGGATGGAGGGACCCTGCATGTCACTTCTTTTTTCTTGGATCTTGGTTTCCTTGTCTAAAATGATGTGTTAGGCTAGACCAGAGTCCCAGTGAGAATCTCTGGGTTGTGGTCCTGAAATCATCTGTAGGCATTCCATGGGTGAGAGGCAATACCGAGAAGGGCTTACTGAGAGGTGTAAGGTTAGTGCCCTTCAGGTTTTCCTTCGATGCTTCCAAACGACAACTTCTCTCCTTTAGAACTCAACCCTTTCACTGGGAGGCTCATGCTGGCTGGCTTTCCCTGTCTTTATTGTCCTTTCTGCCACTTAGCTCCCACCTCAGGCACTGATGACTTTGAGATGTGGCTCAGAGATTTCCTTGCCACTATGTCATTTTCATCCTCATTATGTTCACTGTCTGCATGAATAGCCAGTTCAACTTTCTAGACCCTCAGACTCTGGTATTTTCACCTCCAATGACCTTCTACTCCACAACCACCACTCAGAACTGAGTTTCCTCTGAGATCTTAAACTGTAGGAACCTGTCTCTGCCTACATCCCATGGTCCCCCACTCTCACCAGTTTCTAGCCAGCACCTTGGTCTCCTTTGTCTTCCTGCCATGTCTCTGGCAGCTTCTCATCCTGTCCAGTCCCATGATGCATCCAACTGTGTGTTTTCTTCTTTCCTGCCCTACGGTTGCCAACCACGCTGGAGAAGATCACACAGCAATGCGGATATATGCCATAATAACGTGTGTTTTCTAACTTCAGCCAAGGACTTAACATTGCCTAGCAGTACTTCTGTCTTCCCTTCCCCTTCCTCACACCAGCTGTTTTGGACTCGTACCACAACCCTCAGAGAACTTGTCTGTCCACTGTGCCATCTTAATCACTTTCAGTAGACAACCTCTCCCATAAGCTGGAAAATGCTTAAATTCCTGTCCTCCCCTTACAATTGCCAACTTAGCAATATCCCGTGGAAGAGTTTTTTTTCCTCTTGTGAAGGATTCATTCCTCCACTTGAATTTTGGATTCTACCCCTGTGACAGAATAATTTACTGTGATAATAATTTGTGCTTTTTCTATGTTCTTCACCTGTCCCCATGCCCATCACCCTTTACCTCAGAGATATTTTGGGGTAAGGTGAAAAACAGAAGTTGCAGGAAATCCTGTTCTCTGCCAATACTCAAGCTTTTTGAAGGGAGGGGGGAGGTAGAGAAGGGATAGCCTATAAAGGCGAGAAAAGGGGAGAATCATTTCCTGCATATCCAAAGGATCCTGGAGGTGGAGAGGAGAGGGAAACCCCCACCAGTAATGGGGACTTAGTAACAGCATGTGGGGAATGCTGGCTTGACTGTATGATAAATCTAAGGATGTTGACGACTGGCCTACGGGCTCAGAGTCTCCTTCAAAGCAGATTGAGCCCTGCAGGCCTGAAGAATGAGCATCTCTGTGTTCTTTGCTAACCACTGTCACTAAGCAGAGAGGCTATCCAGATGTTTTGATGTTGTGCTAGGACTCTTGCATGATTTGGGGGAGGTGGGAGAGCCCCAGTATTGACTGGGATTGAATTTTTCACCAAAGAGTTAATTTGCTAAGGAACTATGATCTAAGTTGGTTTGCAAAGTTTATGCCCCTCAACTCCCCTCCCAAACCTCAAGGACCTCATTCTCTCAATGAACACCTCTTTCCCCTCTCTCGTACCTCAGCTTTACCTCTTCTGCTGGTTCCTTCCCCTCAGTATGTAAGCACCTTCAGACCTCCCTCGTCTTGAAAAGATTCCCTTCCCTGGACCCCACGCCTTCCTTAACTATCTTTCCAACTCTCTCCTTCTCTTCATAGGTATCTTCTTGAAATAAAGGTCTCCTTGGGTCACATCCATTTCATCCCTTCTACTCTGCCAACTCTGGCTTCTTCACTCAGCACTCCATGAAACCACCCTGCTTAAGGTTCCAAGGGTGTCCTTTTCTGACCCTATTTCACTTATGTCCTCTGTGGTAGGAAGTTGCCTTCTGGAACCTTTCTGTTTCTTTGGCATTTGTGACACCTCATTCTCTTTGCTTTCTTCCTTTGCTGTTTCTTAGAATCAATGTGGCTTTTCTTCCTATCTGTCTTGGAATGTTGGTCATCACAAGCCCTTCCCGAACCCTCTTCTCTTGTCTCCCTTGCTCTATATATGGTCCCCAAAGAGTGACCAGCTCTATTGCCGTGGCTTCAATTACCATGTTCATATGAGTATGTAGAAAATTTTTACCTTCAATCCAGATTTTTTGAGCCTCAGATGTAAAATTCAATGGATTCCTGGTTCTTACTTTGCTCCTCAAACCCAGAGAACTCAACACTTCCATCCTCCATCCCATCCTTGATGTGCTACTTCTCCTAAATTCTATATGTCAAAGAACAAGATGTCCATCCACTTTATTTTCCAAGCCCCAAAGTTGGGATTCACTGTTGACTCCTCCCTTCATCTCATCTTCTAGCTCCCCCCATGAATGACCATATCCGGTCCATTTTACATTCTAAATATTTTTTAATACCAACCTTATATTCCATTCTTAGCAGTTCAGAGATCAGGCCCTAATCTCGGCCTCCCTTTCCCATTCACACTTAAACTTTTGCAAGTATCCCAGGTGGCCTTCAGGCCCCTCATTTTACCCTCTTGTATTAATTTGCTTGTTATCAGCCTGATCTTTCTGAAATGCAAATTTCATTGTGTTACAGCTTTCATAACACCTTCCACTATTCCTCAAGTCACAGAACAAGGATTGTATCAATGAGCATGTTTTGGCCATAAATAACATAGTATGTAACCAAGAGTGGCTTAAGTCATAAAGGTTATTTTTTCTCTCATAATAAGTGCAGAGATGTGTGGTCCCAGGCAGGGGTGGTTCAGCAGCTCTGTAATGGCATCCTCACTGTGCTGGTGACGTCACCATTCGTAGCCACTAGATGGCTGCTACAACTCCAATGATCACACCTTCACAAGACAACTTCAACACGCAGATTAAGAGTGGTGTGCTCTCTTCCTGAGTGTCTCCTCTTTTATCACGAAAGAAATGATACCTCCTGGCATATGATCCCTTTCATCTCATTGGCCGGGATCGGGTCACATGGCCATGTCTGGCCATTAGAGAAGTTAGAAATGTCAGCATTGGGTACTTTCTGCCAACAAATGAAAACAAACCAGCAAGGGAAAACAGATGAGGCTGCTGGTTGAATAGACAACCAATAGTAATTGTCCCAGCTTTCAAAGCCTGGGGTCCTTAAGTATGTTCTCTCTCACCTTTATGCCTGTGCCTCTGTATGCCACACTACTCCCTTCATCTGGCTAACTCCCACCCCCTTTACAAACCTCAGCTCAGGCATCACCCCACATCCCTGTGTGGTGGATTACATGCACATCTTGTGTTCTAGATTGTATCATTTACCCTACCCTGTTGTAATTCCAAACTTTGGATCCTCATAGTAATCTTTAATTCCCCCAAAACAGGGACTGAACAGGACTTTCCCTTCATTATAGCCACAGTCTGTTTTCTTTGAAGGGACTGGAATTTTTTTAATAATCCCGTTTATGAATTTAAATATAAAGCTGCTACCTCTGTGATTCCCGCCCCCTCCCCCATGATTTTGTTAGCTGTCAATAGCCAGTAGAGGGCACCCTGGCCTTTGACTAAAGCTCCCTTTTGAGATGCTTGGGTTCCTTTAGAATTAAGTTTCCTTTTATTTTTATTTTTCCTCAAAGAGGTGCCAATTTTTAGTTTCTTGATCAAAAGACTGAAATCATGCATTAGTTATCTAAGCTTATATTTGTTTACATAATGCACCCATGGAATGTATCTATGACATTCAGAGTTAGGATATGCCTTCACTTACCTTCTGAAGTTTATGGCTAAAATGATGCACATTCTAAATCCCCCTTCCTGGGCAGAGCTGACGCAGCTGTTGAGTTCTTGACAGTAGCTGAAGTGGTCTGAAGAGCATAATCTGGTGCCTTGAAAATGTACTAAGCATTCACCAGATCCAAAGCCTGCTCCCATCCCTCATTTTGTGGGAAATCACTTAGGCCAGCTTGGCCTACAGTGATTTTGATGGGTTGCAAGAGTAAAGGTAAATGTTATTTCAGGACTGGGGCAGGGGTGGGGTGAGTCTGGGTTAGGAAGTAAGAATAGTGTATCATTCATTCGGTCAGCCAGTTCTTCATATGTTTGAGAAACTTCCATGTGCCTGACATTATTCCAGTCACAGGGATATAGCAGTAAATAAAATAGATTAAATCCTTGACCTCATGGAGTTTACATTCCAGGGAGGGAGATAAACAAATAAACAAATGCATAACAAAATACCAGGAAAAAATCTCATGGGAAAAATCAAAGCATGCTAAAGGGTTAGAGAGAGGGGGAGGGTGCTATTTAGGTAAATGCCATGGAAGGAAGAACATTCTAGACAGAGGATTCAGCAAGTGCAGGGACCCCAGTGCAGGAGAGTGCCTGGTGTGTACAAGGGATTGAAAAGAGGCCAAAGCGGCTGGAGCAGGGTTGCAGAGGGAAGGTGGTGGGAGATAGGTCATAGGTCAAAAAAGCAACAGGGGAGGGACAAGGAGGGTTTGGGAGGACCACAAGTTTCTTGTCAGTGTGTTGAGAAACCGTGGGAGCAGCGAAGCCAGCCAGAAGGTCATTGCAGAGTCCAGGACAGCAGGTCGGTGGCTGGACTGTGGTGGCAACAGCAGACGTGGCAGGCAGTGATCACATTAGGAAGCATTTGGAAGATTTTAAAGATGGAGTTTCTGGGACTGACAATGGATTGATTATGTAAAGGGTGTATATGAATGAAAGAGAGCTTGGTCAAATCCAGGGTCTCATTTTTCACTTTCGTTTCTGAGGATGCAGTTTAAACCGAGATCAAACCAGTCATCTATCTTTGACTCTTGTACCCTTAACCCCAAGCCTAGCATCAAACAGCTGTTGTTTATGCTGCTGTTAGCAGTGAGGAGCCCTGATTTCAGATAACAGGCCCATGGCGTGGGGGCTTCCTTCGTTGTTCTATAACTGACAGCAGTCTGTTGGTCAGGTTGGGATAATCTGTAAATTGTAACCCCAGAGCTCTTACCTTTAGTAGCCTCTGTTTCCCTCCCACTCTCTTTTCTACTCTTTTACGCGGAATGCAACATTTCATTTTGTTAGCTGAAGCAAGCCTCTGTAAATATTGATCCCTATGGGACAAGAAAGAGCATTTTCTATCCCTTCCAAAAAAGTGCAATGGAATCTCAGCGTGACATTTGTCATGATCTCAAGATAGGTTGGGAGAAAGCATTGGTCAGAGCTGATTATACTCTTTTTCGGTCCTGTGCCTGTAATTCCGGGAGCTGCCACCAAGTGGCGCCTGCAAAGTCTAACAGGGTAGGCCGCCTCAAGCACCCTTAACACAGTAGTAGGATGAAAGGGCAAAATCCAGTCTCACTCTTTCTTCCCTCCATCCCCCACACCAAAGAACTTGCAGTTTATAGAAATGAACCTCATTAAAAACTATACTCAATAACTTGGGAAGAATAATAGCATAGTAATTCACAATGAAAAAAGCCTGTCTTTTATATGCTTCCCAATCTCTCTCCTCTGCTGCTCACTGCCTGTTTTAGACCCCTCCTGCTCAGACCACCCCCATTCCCACAAGAGCCTCCCAATTGCATCCCTGCCTCTTGCCAGTCATACCCTTTTATTTTTTTACCCTACAGTGATCTTTCCAAATTATAAGTTTGATCATGTCACTTTCCCCCTAAAAATGCTGCCCCTATTATCTACAGAACAAGCCCTGAGGTTAAGTCCTTCCTAATCTGGGCCCAATTTACCTGTATCTTTGCATCTTCTCCCACCCCATCATTTCGACTCCGTGTTCTGTTGATACTGGCCACACTTGGAGTTCCTTCAGTAAGATTAAGATAAATCCAAGCCTTTGATTTTCTCTGTGTTGTTCCTTTTGCCTTCAATGCTCTTTCCTTTTTCCCTGAAAACTCCATACTGATTCTCCAGTGCTTGGCTCAAAGCACCTCTTCCGTAAGACCTTACACAGCTCCCTCCTGACAGGTTCTCTCCATGCTGCCATAGCAATTTTTTAAAGTCTCATGTGACTCTCTTACAGCACAGAAGCTAATAACCAAAGCCAGTATTTGTTAGGAGCTTTCTATGTGCAAGGGACTCCATGAGGCCCTTTCTCTTGACCATAATGTGAATATATGTCTCCCATATGAGACTGCTTGAGTGTCAAGTTCTGTTTACATCCTGTAACACTTCAGGCTTTAGTAATATATCAGAGGCATAGGAGATGCTTACGAGTTGTCCATTGATTAAAGACCCAAAGATTTCGGTTTGACCTTGTTCGTTCTCAAGCACTTTCAGATGATTGTAAGAATACTGGAAAGACTTTGTAAGAGTTACTATTAGAATTCTGAAAAGACTAAAATATGGCCCTTTGCATTGGGATGAGGTTTGGAGGAATGCCTCATTCCCCAAAGGCCACACCACAGGTTACCACAGAGAGAAAACCAACTCACTCCTCTCTCCTATTAAGAGCATTTCCAGCTCCCTGGCATTGCAGATCTAACATGTTTTGGGTAAGGAGATGAAATGCAATCGAGTTACCCAGTGTGGGTCTATTCGCATGTACACTAAATAAGTAACTCCGTTGTCTTTCCTTCCCCTTCTCCCTTGTGCAAGTTAACATGCTTTAAGAAGTTCTGGTATAAAAATAGAGAACAAGTAAAAAAGTTTTTCTTCACTCTGAAAAGTTGCAAGGGATACTAGGAGTTTCTATTCAGTTCTCTGGAATTAAGAATGTCACAAATGTAGGGCATGATGGGGATTCAGCTTTCTTCTCAAGCTGCTTTGGACCAGAAGGATGGAACATCTGCAAACACCTGCTTGTTCTAGTAACTGCCGGGGAAAGTAGCTAATCTAAATTCCTACCATGGGAACTCTAGGATGTGAAGGAATATTTTTTCCATGATGAGAAAGAGAAGGTTTAAAAAAAAAAAAAAGGAGATATTTGCATGACAAGCTGATTGGTAGTGGTGTAGTCAGGCCCCTCGAAACCTGGGTTAAGACCCTTAAAGAATGTAAGGAGACCAAAATTCATGCCTGTGTAAGGGTGGAAAAAATTTTTCCTTCTTCCCTTCTAGGTTCTTTGGCCGGTCTAATAATGAAATTGATACAAGACAGATTCACAGGAGAAAAACAAACAAATTTCATAGCCTAGGAGCCCCATCAAACTATGCCAGCAGTGGTAGTGGCCTGGGAATACCAAATCTAGGAAGGACTTTTGAGAGGACAGGTTTGGAAAACAAAAGTTCCCCTGTTATGCAAGATTATCTCTGGCAATAGCTCTCCTCCTGGTACAGGACCCTTTTCCAATGTAAATTGAAGAGTTGAGTGGGAAGCAAAGAATTTTTCCTGAGTCTGCTAGGTTTTGATTGCCTTTAGCTCAAAATAATGCTCAAGCCAAAATGACATATTTTAGGGTGACAAATTCTGCTCCCCATCACCTGCCTCTGGGATGAGTGCCTAGATATGCAGAGATACCCTGCAGAGAACCACAGGAGTATAGCCTAGCATAGAGCCAGAGGGGAATGTTCAGTGTAAACCGAGGCAGTACCATTCCAATGCCTTTCAAACAGACCCCAGGAAACTTGGACCTGAATTTCTCAAGACAGGAGACTAAAAATACCAGCAGGGTATGTTCCTGTCCTGCAGCCTAACAAGGAGACACAAATATTGGTGTGAAATGAAGATTTTCCCATCCATTCCAGAAAAGAAAAACAGAATCAGTAGCAGCTACCAAAGGAAGCCCCCCATGGGGCAAGCGAAGAGCCCCCACAGTGGTGGTGGGAGCACGTTAGTGGCACCACAGGTGACCAACCTGGGAAGAGAAGAATTTCAAGAGACTTGGACTTCCACTCCTTTTACCGGATGGATGTCCAAGGGAAGCTGCAGTTAGGTTCCTCATTTAGGGATTAAGGAAGCATAAGAAATGCAGAAAAACACAAAACACTCAACAAACCATCCATAAGGTATACTGCCTAGCCATTATGTCTAGACATGACGGGGTTCATACTGACTAATCTGGCGAGTGTATGCGCTGAGGGAAGGTGGGGCTTAGAAAGTTTTCCCTATAGTTCTTGCTATGGTGTCTTATAATTTACTGTTTACGTGTCTGTCTCTCTTGCCAGATTGTGAACTATTTGTGAGAAAGAAGCAAACGTTATTTTTGTGCCTCTAGAACCTAACTGAGAACCTAGACTGGGGGTTGGTTCACAAATCTTGGTGAGGGGTGCCTGGATGGCACAGTGGGTTAAGCCACTGACTCTTGGTTTCTGCTCAGGTTGTGATCTCAGGGTTGTGAGATTGAGCCCTACGTCAGTCAGTCTCTGTGCTCAGCACTGAGTCTATGTGAGATTCTCTGCCTCTGCTCTTCCCCCACTTGCATTCTCTCTCCTGCTCTCTCAAATAAAATAAATAAATAAATAAATAAATAAAACCTTTAAAAAACAAAACAAAAAATCTTGATTGAATCAAAGAGTGAATGGGTAAGGACATGCTTTGGTTCTCTCTTTGCCCCTGAAGCCTGTGTCCACATACAGATTTTGTTACCAGCTCAGGTCCTTGGGCTCTTCAAGCAAAGAACTTAACTAAGACCAAACGGGAATTCCAGGCAAGAATTTTACTGGGGCTTATGCTTCTGAGCAAGGGAGATAGCACAAAGCAAAGAGTCCTTCAGGCTGACTCCCCAAAGGCCAGGGAAAGTTTTAAAAGAGGCTAAGACGGGAAAGGAGTGACTTCTAAGCATGGAGGGGCAGGAAGAGAGAAAGTTGTGCATGTAGACACAGTGGACAGCACATGCTGTCATGAGTGGCATGTCTCCTTAGCATGTTAAATCTCCATCCTGGGCATGATTTTTAGTATTATAATGGGGGGAAAGGTTAGTGCTGGGGTCCACCTTGGCACAGACTGGTTTGGCCAGGTCTCAGCGTCTGTAGTCAAGTTCCTCCTTTGGTAAGCGTTCTGCTTCTGCATTCCTGAAGGATACGCCACTCCAGAGGCATAGGGCTTGACAGTCGGGGTTGAAGGCACCCGAGTCCAGTCCCTGCTGTATTGCAGTTCTAAAAAGTATTTCTGTAAAAGCTGAGAAAGTTTACCACTAGCACAGTCTTTTTCATTTTAAAGGTGTAGGATTGAGAACAATTGCTTATCTGTGCTGATGGAGCTGGAAAAGGCTGATTCATGATTGACAGGTCCCTTCAGTGGGCAGGAGACGACGACTCTTTTGACATGTGCCTCTGGATGCTCTCTGAAGACAGCCCGGCTTCCCACGGCTCTGACAGAGGACCAAAGCACCACTCCTCTGGAATTCAACACCTTTATACCGTAGTTCATGTGATTTTCAGGCTCTGGGAATGGGGGCGTCAAAGGGAGCTGTGGCAGAATAAGCGTATGGGGACCCTGCAATAGCTTCCTGCGTGGAACCATGCGTATCTATGTGAAGTTCAGTACAGCTCAAGCAGGTTGGCAGTGTTTATTTGGTTTTTGTTTACTTTGCTTTATTATAAGCTTATTATCAACATCATTATCATCATTGTCGTCGTCGTCATCACCACCATCAAAACACCTGTGAGGGTGTTTTAGGTTTTAAACAAGCAAACCACAAATTCAGGCAAGCCCATAAGTGTGCTCAAGAACAGACAGCTGGTAGAGGTTACATTCTTGAACCCAATCTCTGTGAGGATGCACATCAAATGGAGAGCTTGGGAGAGGTATCTTTTCGTGATGAACATCTTTGTCTTTCATGAGGAACTTGAACACAACTTACCCCTATGGATGGGCTATGAAGAATCTCTGAATGGGACCTCTGTTAGCAAAAAACTCACTGTTGTTTCTGGGATAATTATAAATTAGTTGACAAGTTTCTGTGATTCCCAAACGATGAGAACATTTTATCATGCTGCAGTTATTTTAGCCTGTGCTAGGGTGGAATTGTTTCCATCCACAGCTGTTTTTCAGCACTTCACAATTACCCCACTCTGCTAAATTGCTTTAAAAGTAATTAGATTTGAATGATTTAATTATGATGATTACGATTTCTGTAAGATTTGCAAGTCTCTAACATTTAAACTTCTATGAGATGCTGTGACACTTGCATCTCATGGGAGGAGATTAATAGGTAGTTGGGTGACGCAGGAAGTTTAGAACCTGTCTTCCCCCAGCCTCTTGCCCCTGGAACTGGAGGGAGAAGAGGATGAGTAGAGGCAGAGGGCCTGCTGGGGCCTCACCTGGTCTCTGACTTGGCCAGCTTGAGGACTCAGACAGTCTCTCTCACCTGGAGTGTGCTGGCCTAGGCTCAGCTCCCCAGCAGAAGGGGGACTTCCTGGATTCCATTTTCTCTTCAGTCTCTGAGACTCACCATTAAGGGGGAGGAAGGGCAAGCCCAAGGAAAAAGTGCCCCAAGAAACAGAAGGGGCCAAATGCTGCAGGCAGCTTTATAAGCAAGAAATTCTTGTTCACTTGAAGAAGTCTGTTGAGTCAGACCCAGGGGTTGCCAGGGCGGTGGAAGCTAACAGCAACAAAAAAGGAAGAAAACCTGCCATCAGAAAACAACACTCCAAAACTGTGTCTTCCTGTAAAACGTTTTCGTAAGCATGGTGGTGTCCCTGGATTTACTTTTCAGTAAACAGAGAAGTGATGCATATCATTGAATCAATTTGGTCCAAAGTTAGTGTTGTATTAATGATAGACCTTACAGTCTTTGGACTCAATCTGCTTTATAGGAATGAAATAATTATATGGAAACATCCAAATGCTGTTTCACAGTTATTCAAACAGTGAACATGTGTTAAACATGTTTTTTACTGTAGCTGCCCAAATCTGGCTAGTCATTGGAAACACCTGGGGAGCGTTCAGTTGAGCCCTTAGAAATCTGTATTTTTCAAAGTTACCGGGTCTTTGCTGTAACTGTGCCATGCTGCCTCTGCAAAGAGCCATTTTGTTTATGTTCCTTATTTAAGCACTTTTCTCTATGTTTTTCTTCTAAAACCCAACTATTCTTTAGGCCTTATCTTTACTGACACCTTTTTTGAGTACCTGATTGAGCAAAGTGCTCTATTATCTGAATACTTACAGAATCAATTTCCCATCTTCTATCCTTAGTCATTTTTGAGGTCTGTAAATCTGGTTCCCTCAGACCTGGAGACAATCAAGTGTATAACTCTTTAAGATCTCCAAGAGATCAATGGCCACACAAACAGATGTTCAATGTACATCTGTTACTTTTTTTTAAACGGAATTTCAAACCTAAATTGATGAATGTTAAATACTTCAGCTTTGAGCCTACTTAGAAATTTGTCTATTGCTAAGGAGACCATGAAATTACTGTGAAATTGGTGGTCTAAATGGCAGTGGTGGGGATTCTCTTACAAAAGGAGCTTTCCAAGCCTAGGGTTGGGTAACACCAAAATGTATTGGAGGCTCTTTCTGTGCAGATCTCAAAGGTAAGCCAGTCTCTGGGATAGCTAAGTGGATTAAGGAGCTGAATGAGAAGGTCCATATTGAGATTCTTACATGAAGTAGTTCAGTACAGGCTGTTTTCCCTTGCATGGCTCCAATATGCATACATTTCAGTTACTAAAATTTAGTTAAACAACAACAGTCCCACAAAAATATTACAAAATTATCATAGTGTCCTAAGGAATTACAAAATAATTTATGACTCAGTCCAGGTGACAAATAACTGTGTGAATAACATGCACGTCATGTCAGTAACCAGTCATGTCATTTATATTGAAGTCCGCCAGTGACTGGTCAATACACACCTGGTTTTCAGTTTGCACAGGCAGCAAAGCATGTAGTTGTGTTACCTCCTCATCTCCCCATGATAAACCCACATGACATTCTATAAAAATGGATAATCAAGAGGGATTTGACCAATAAAAATGAAAGGGCAACAAAGAAATGAAAAGCAGTGAAATCTGAATCCAACACAAATGGAGCCATAGAAGGATTGTTGACTGTGGGAATATTGACCCTGCTTTCCGAGAGATTCTGAACAGGCAGCTGGAAGAACTTAGGGAAGATGAAATTATGGATCTAAATTAAAGAAAGTGTTTGTGATGTAAAGGATGAAGATACCCCCAAGGAAATGGGGATATCTGGCAAAGAACTTCACATTAAAGGAACTCTCAGAAATATTTCATGGCACTGGAAGAGCAGAGGGTATAATATTGGAAGTAGCTCCTAATATGGAAAAGAGTATGACAGTTCATCAACATATGAACTATGCTTGCTCTCTATGCTAAATTACATGATGAGGAAGAGAAGGCAAACGCTGTTCAAACTGCTCTTGACAGGTTTTTATACTAACAAAACATTTTGATTTTCAATGTTCCTGATGTTTTAAATTACAATGTACTGAATAAATATTAGTTTTACTATTTCTTTTCATTTCCCTATCCACTTATAACAAACAATAAGAGAGTTTTTAATATTTTGATAAATTCTTTAAAGGTCACAGAACAATTGTAATTTTTTCTTTGATTACTAAGATTGCTTTGCATGGTTTCAGCTTATATGGTCATTTTTATAGTCCTGCACTGCATGCAAAGTGAGCAAATGGTGAACTACCTGTTTAAGTCAAAGTAGACTGCTATAAATTAAGAATTCTTATTGTAATATCTACAGTAAACACCAAAAATAAAAGTCACATTAAAAAGGTATAGCTAAAAAGCTAGAGAAGAATTCAAAGAGATTATTTAAAATTAATCAATTCAAAAGGAAGTAGGAAATGAAAAATAGTCAAACAAGAACACCTTTTTAGATAGCAAAAAGATGACAAACTTAAAGCCATCTATAGCAATGACTACATTAAGTGTATATGTACTAAGCACCTTAATTAAGTCAGAGAGAGAATAGATAAAAAAATCAAGTGTCAACTAATGCTAATTTCAAAAGACACAATTTAACATAAAGACACTAATAGACAAAGGTAGAAGTATAGGAAAGAGACGTTTTATACAAAGAAGTATAAAAATGGTAATATAGCTTTTTGATATCAAATGTAGTAGACATCAAGCAAAGAGATTATCAGAGATAATGATGGAACGTCCTAATAATAAAAAAGATTTATTCGGGGGCACCTGGGTGGCTTAGTCAGTTAAGCATCTGCCTTCAGCTCAGGTCATGATCCCTAGGTCCTGGGATCAAGCCCTGTGTCAGGCTCCCTGCTCAGCAGGGAGTCTGCTTCTCCCTCTCCCTCTGCCCGCCTGTCCCACTTATACTCTCTGTCTCTCAAATAAATAAATAAAATCTTTTTTTTAAAAAAAAGATTCATTCATCAAGAAAACAAAGCAATCAGGAGTGTTTACATACTCAGTAATTTCAAAATACAAGAAATAACTGATGTACTAAAGGAATAAATAGAAAAATCAGCAATCATCATTAGTGATTGTAACACCCCTTTCTCAGTAATTGACAGAGTACTTAGTCAAATTTAGGACAGATAAAGACTTGAACCACGTGCTGACCCAGCAGCATTGCCAGAATATGATCCATAACCTCTGTAGCATACACAGTCTTTCCAGTGCACATAAGTAAGGGACTTCCATCAAAATAGACCATATGCTGGTGCATTTCATTTCAAAGACTGAAATATTACACAGCATATTTTGTTACTACAGTTAGAAATAAATAGCAATAACATAATGCATGAATAATATGTAAGACAATCTCTTAAAAAATTTGCATTTTTATTAGCATATTTTGCTTGGGTCCAATCATTTTATCTTTTCATATATGTTCTTTAGAACTGTCATAAAGAGGCCTCATCCCATTGCTTTATTTTGAACATTGTAACATCGACAGTATTGAGCTCCTAGAAGAGCACCCAGTGGTGCTTTAGGCAACAGACAATGAAAAGGGTTAACCCTTAGAGGAACAACGATGCCAAGTGCTTTGGTTTTGCTTATCCTAATGGCATATAAAGAACTTTTAAAATTTCCCCAATTTTTTAAGCCACTCTGCCAATCTGTCTTTTAATTGATTTTTTTAGACAAATTACTAGCTAATATTGGGCCTTAAGTCTACCGTGTATTTTTAATTTTTTGTTTGTCCTTTCTTTTTTTAGTTTCTGCTTTCTTTTTCCTGCCTTCCTGTGGATTACTTTAGTAATTTTTAGAAATTCACTTTTATTTATCATTTTTACATATTACCTGCAGTGTTTTTGAGTGTATCACTCAATATAGCCTTTTTATTGATTACTTCGGCAATTTTATTATCTATGTATCTATGTATCTATATGACACGTAGTCTACTGGTGTCAACACTACCAGTTAGAGTGTCAAATAGTGTATAAGAACCTTATCCTACCTTATATCCCTTTGCTCTCTTCTATTTACAATATAATTGTCTTAAATAAATATTAAATTTAAAATGTTTGTGTATGTATACTGAGAACCAAATCAGAGAACATTAAATTTTTCGTTTCAATTGTCAAGCATAATTTAGAAAACTCAAGAGGGAAAGTAAAATTTTCTTTCCTTATATCTTTGTTCTTCCCGGTGTTCTTTCTTCCTTCTAGACACCCCAAGATTCCATCCTTTATCATTTCTTTATGTTTAGAGAAGGGGGGCATGGTTTGTTGCAGACAGGTGGGGACTGAAGTCCAGGTTCCCTACTTGACCTCCAGTGACACTCGGTGGGGGTAACTCCCCATTACTTCTTGGTGAGGTGGGAGCTGCGGACCCCCACTATGCCTGGTACCTGTCCTTAGTTGGAGGTCCTGAGCCTGCCTGCCTTTTGTTCTGTACCTTTTGGAGTCTTTTAATGTTTCTTTTTTATGTAATTTCCGAGATCTTTAGCTGTACTTAATATAAGAATAGGGAAAATTATGCGTACTCCATCTTTGCGGATGTGGAAATCTTAGAGAATATTTTTAATGCAATGATAATGAAAACATACTTATCAAATTTTGTGAGGTGGGTCTAAAGTAGTACTTAGAAATATATAACTCTAAAAACTTATACTAAGAAATAAAAATGATCTGCAATTGGTGATCAAACCTCCACCTTAGAAAGCTAGAAGATATGAACAGACACTTTTCCAATGAAGACATACAAATGGCTAACAGACACATGAAAAAATGTTCAAAATCATTAGCCATCAGGGAAATTCAAATCAAAACCACACTGAGATACCACCTTACGCCAGTTAGAATGGCAAAGATAGACAAGGCAAGAAACAACAATTGTTGGAGAGGATGTGGAGAAAGGGGATCCCTCCTACATTGTTGGTGGGAATGCAAGTTGGTACAGCCACTCTGGAAAACAGTGTGGAGGTCCCTTAAAAAGTTAAAAATTGAACTACCCTATGACCCAGCCATTGCACTACTGGGTGTTTACCCCAAAGATACAGACGTAGTAAAGAGAAGGGCCATATGCACCCCAATGTTCATAGCTGCATTGTCCACAATAGCCAAATCATGGAAGGAGCCGAGATGCCCTTCAACAGATGACTGGATTAAGAAGCTGTGGTCCATATATACANAAAAATAGAATTACCATATGATCTTTACCCAAAGAAAACAAAAACGCTCATTCAAAAAGATACACACACCTTTACGTTTATTGCAGTATTACTTACAAAAGCCAAGATTCAGAAGTAACCCAAGTGTCCATTGATAGATGAATGGATAAAGAAGATGTGGTGTATATATACTATGTATATATACATATACATACAGTGGAATATTACTCAGCCATAAAAAAGAACGAGATCTTGCCATCTGTGACAACATGGATGGACCGAGAGGGTACTATGCTAAGTGAAATAAGTCAAAGAAAGACAAATATCGTATGATTTTACTTGTATGTGGAATCTAAAAAAAACAACAAATGAACAAACAAAAAGAAGCAGAAACAGACCATTAAATACAGAGAACAAACTGGTGGTGGCCAGAGGGAAGGGGATGGGTAGAATGGGTGAAGGGGAGTGGGAGGTACAGGCTTCCAGTTAGGGACTGAATGAGTCCTGGGGATAAAACTTACAGCACGGTGAATACACTGTATTGTAGTGTACTGTAACAGCCCTGTAATAGTGCTGTGTGGTGGCAGACAGTAGCTACATCGTGCTGAGCAGGGCAGAACGTATTAAATTGTCAAAGCACAAAANAAATTTTAAAAAAAAAAAAAAAAAAAAAAAAAAAAAAAGAAAGCTAGAATAAAGAGGGCAAATTAAATCTAAGTAAACAGTAAAGGAGACAATAATGATAAAACACAACAAATGGACTAGGGAACAGAGCAATAGAAAAATTCATTGAAATCAACAGCTCTTTCTCTGACAAGATCAGCAAAATTGATGAACTTCCAGCTAGAGGGATAAAGAAAAAGAGAAAAGACATTATGTTCCAGTACTGTCAGTTCTGATATAACACTTGTTTCAAAATGTGAATTTTTTCCAATGCAATTGATACACTAGGGAACACTTTGAGCATAATGCACTCTCACAGTTACTTGTGTGTGATTCTTCCCACAGGAAACACTAGGTGAATGCAGAAAACTGCACCCAGCTGAACCAAGCTACCTAAGAATACAGAAAATGCACACTCGTGCACCTCTGAAACGTCTACCAGCTACCTCATTTCACCACGTGTGTGATAAGCCATACCATCCACATCTGGAGTTGCAGCTGTCAGTCAAATTTTAGATAACTCTCCCTCCCTCACTTCATAATAACCCACAGGCTACAATCCTTCTGAAGCCTGCTTCCACGAGCAAGCTTTAGGTCTTTTTTCAATGTAAAATGCCGTACATGTTGTAGTTTTTATGTATTTCCTTTTTTTTAATTTTTATTTTTTTAGAGAAAGAGGGAGAGTGCAGGAGCGGGGGGAGGGGCAGAGTGAGAGGGAGAGAATCTCAAGCAGATTCAGTGCTGAGTGCAAAGCCTGATGAGGGGCTTAATCTCATGACCTGAGCCTAAACCAAGAGTCAGATGCTTAACCGACTAAGCCACCCAGGTGCCCTTATTTAGGTATTTCTTAACCATCTCACAAATGTACAACTGCTACTGTTTTTCATAAATCCCTAACATTTTTTTGTCATTATGTTTCATTGAAAAAGTTCTTGACTGTTGTACTCTTATCCCTATTTTCCCCATAAGCCTCATGGATTTTACTGTGTAATTTTGCATGGCATAGTGGTTTTTTTTTTTTTTTTAAAGATTTTATTTATTTATTTGACAGAGATAGAGACAGCCAGCAAGAGAGGGAACACAAGCAGGGGGAGTGGGAGAGGAAGAAGCAGGCTTCCAGCAGAGGAGCCTGATGTGGGGCTCGATCCCATAACGCCGGGATCACGCCCTGAGCCGAAGGCAGACGCTTAACCGCTGTGCCACCCAGGCGCCCCGGCATAGTGGTTTTTAATACACATGTAGCATTATAGAAAAACTGAATTTACTGGATACTTTACTAGGTGATGAAATTTAATGCTCCAGATAGCGCAACCAGACGTTACGTGCCTCCTGATATGTTGCAATTATACAGCATCACCGATGAAAACTTCTTACCAAAAATCTTGAACCTAAAACTACTCAAGTCTTTAGATCTAACTTCCAGTGTAAAGAAAAACAGGGGAGAGAGAAAAAAGTTAAATGATGCCACAAAGAAACAGATAAATGCAGAATGTTTACAGTTACATGATTGGCATGGTCTGGTTCAATTCTACTTTGAAGAAATCAACTATAAAATGCATATTTGGTATCACTGGAGTAATTTGTTGGAGACAGGGTATTACATGATATTTTGCAGCTATTGTTAATTTTAAGAGCAATAATGTTACTGCCATTAAATCACAAAATGTCAAAGTATTTAGAAGCGATGCGTCCTGATGTCTGTAATTTCTTGAAAATACTTCAGCAATTTATACATATATACATATACATATACACAGACATATATACATATATGTATTTGAAAGTACATATGAAAATATAAAGCAAAATGGCAAAATGTTATGGGTATATATTAGACTAATCTTTTTACTTTTTGCACATTTGACATTTATCATGTTTTATAATTTTTATAATTTTACAAAATTGGCACATATGAAAAATTAAAGTATTTTTCACCTACTCTTTTTTACAGAAACTTCATGACTTTAGTGATCCCCCTGGGTGTCAAGGTTAATTTATCCTGCCTGCACCAAGAAGACACAGTCCATTCTCTCATTGCTCTTGTGTCTTCTGTTATAAAAAGCGCTCAACTCAGGCGGCCTGTGCCCATCTTTGGGATTCCTTGCATTCCTTCAGGATATAAGAATCCCATTGTATTCCCTTGTCTGGCTCCACAAGAGAAACTCGGCATCATATTCTCTCTCTTACTTGGATTTTTTTTTTTCCTTTGGAAAGAAGGAACAATCAGATCAGAGCAAAATCTGAACAAATAAGTGGAATAGTGTTTAATAGTCACCAGGAGAAGAGACAATGTCCTAGAAGCTTGGGATTTAGAATAAAAGTCCTTTCTGACTGTAGCAAAGGCATCAGTTTAGCACCAATGAGCAGCTCAAGGGGGAAGGCAGAGCCTGGAGAATGATTCCAAAACGTGTGTGCCTAAGTCGTGCTTTCAGGCAAAACTGGGCACTGCTAGTTTCTCTCTCCCAACTCCTTGACAACTAGGAGCTGCTGAATCTGAGCCAGGCCTGGAGGAAATAGATACCTGAGCATACCAGACACAGGGGAACAGCTCATGTGCATGCTGTTGCAGCGATTGTAGAGAAATCTCAGAGATGAAGGGCAGGGGGGACAGGGGACCAGAAGAAAAGTTAACAGTGTTTATCAGTGATTACAGATTTTTTTTTTTGTATTTTATTTTCTCCTTTGATTTTTTTACTGGAAGAGGTGATTAACTGTAGCACATCCAGAAATAGTTTAAGCTAAACATAGCATAGCTGGCAGAGGGTGTTATAAAATAGAACTTGGGTGTGGGAATGATGCCTCTTAGCTGTAATCCTTCCCCTGGGTAAAGCGATGTCAACGCCATGAACTCAAACCAAGGTCAACCTTGAGAATCCAGTGTAAGATCTCATCTCTTTAATTCAGGGGGAAAAAGTTTATTCTTATGGGAATGCAAACTAAGTTAGAGGGCCCTTTTGTTTAATAACCACACCTTTTTTAAGAACTGGAAGAGACTGCTATTAACATTTTGTTCAGATTCCTGATTTTATGGTGAGAACTATAGAGATGATTTACCCAGGCTCACAAAGCTAGTTAGTGGTAGAGGGTAAAACTATAAATTCAGAGCTCTTCTCACTATAGTGTGTGGTTTCTCCCCATTTAGGATTCTTTCCCCACTGGATTATGACTAAACATAAACACAAGTAGGGTTTGATTAGAACACAGATGATATTGTGCATTAGCCTAATCAAAACCTGGTGAAACCTTGGTTAGGTTCTTGGAGGTGGGGAGAAGTTGGAAAGACATAACCTGCAAACTAATCAGAGCCCGTAGTTAGAGGCAGGTATTGGCTTTTAGGTGGTCTAAAGTCAGGGGATGCTCAGAGAGGATTCCAGGGGTGCCCTCTGAAGAAGGGCATTGAATCTGTGGGTACCTGTGTGGAAGGAGAAAACAAGTATTTCTTGTGTGAGTTATGGAATAAGACCAAAAACCGTTAGGAATTAGGAAATGTGACTCTGGACCCATACTGGAAATATTAGAGGAAATCTAGTAAGACTAGAAGAAATATTGCTTCATACCAAAAGAAATCTCGCCCAGCCTCCAACCTTACTGCAGTCCATTCTACATGGGATTCCACACATTTTCCCCCAATAGAAACTCCATAGACCTTTCTCCCTTCCTCCCTCCTGCCTTCCTGACTGCCTGCCTTCCTTCCTCCCTCCCTTCCTTACTTCCTTCCTTCCTTCCAGAATACTTTTATTCTGAAATAATTTCAGATCTGCAGAAAGCTGGCAAAAATAGTGTGAAGAATTTCCATATATTCTTCACCCAGATTGCCAGCCTGTTAACATTTTACTGATTTGATTTATCTTTCTCTCTTTTGGAATCATTTGAAAGTACATTGAAGATATAATGCCTCTTTATGCCTAAATTCTTCAATGTGTGTATCTCCAAACAAGAGTATTCTTTTACAAAATCACAGTACTGTTATCAAAACCAGGAAATTAACATTCATACAGCTATCATCTAATCTATAGACATTCACATTTCATTGGTTGTCACACTAATGTGCTTCTGGCAAAAGAAAAATTCAGTTTTCTGGTTTAGGACCACATGATGCATTTGGTTGTCATTGCCTCTGTAGTTTCCTTGAAGTTTTTTGGTCTTTTTAGACATGTTTGAAGACTACTGACCAGCTAATTTGTAGAATGTCTTTCAGTTTTGGTTTATCTGATGTTTCCCATGATTAGATTCAGGTTGTATCTTTTTGGAAGTATTACCACAGAAATAATGATCTGTTTTTCTCAGTATATCATCTCAAAAGGCAAAAGGCCTAAAACGATTATTGCCAAATGGTAATTATTTTCAAGTTCCATCATTCCTTCTGCATTTGTTCTCATAATTTCTTCCACTATACGACAGTGAAGAGACTTCTCTTCTTTCTCACGTATTTATTTATGTACTTATGCAAGTATGGGCCCGTGGATTCCTACTGTATTCTGTGGGTTATAATCTGTACTATCAATATTTATTTTGAGGCTGAAATTGTCCCAGGTTGAGTCTCTTCAAGCCGACTCTTTATCCTTTTGACATGTCCCCATATTCTTTTTGCACGTCTCTATTTTGTGATCCAGAAAGACGTTCCAACTTCATTTTATACTTCTTCAGTGCCACACCTAAAATGAGCCATTTCTTCAAAGAACCCTGATTCCTTTCAGTGGTGAATCGTATTCAGATACTATGATTTGGGTGTTAAGTTTGTTTGACTGGGAAGTCCCACATGACACTTTTACAAGCTTTGCTTGTATCATCTCACTTTGGGAACTCGCTGGGCTTTCCTGCTAGATAAGGCTCAAGGTCCACTTTCCCCATCTCAGTTCTGGTGCTGTTTATCTTATAGGAAGAAACTTCCATCTCCTTGTGCTCATTTTCACAGCAACATTTCTTCTCCTGGTGTCTACAAAGTTGGGTTCAAGCTGCCCAAAACCCAAGAAGGGCTTTCTTTACAGCCAAGTCCCACAGCAACCATGTATTCTGGACCCCAAACTAAGGAATTTCCAGCTTAAAAAACCTTGTGGGTAAAACGGAACAAGGTAATTGAAATCAGGGAAGTCCTAGAAATTGTATTCATCAACAAGTACAAAACCTCACTCTTCTTCTTTACATGGGAACACAGACAAGAAGGGACAAAATTTGTAAATATGGGTGGAGCTCAATTTCCAAACATTGCTCATGTATCTGTAACCTGTTACCCTGGTCTATGTTTCCCAGCCATCTTTCTGAGAAGGTTTGGGGTAGGCCTCTGCCTCTTATGCCTCTTTAATTACTGGTAGTAAAGCTCACAAATCCTCTTTCTCATCCTGGATATTTCAGGGCTGAATTAGGCCCTTGTCAAAGCATTTGTTCTCCATACGAATGCCTAAATGCTCTAAATATCAACCTTCCAAAAAAAGACCAAATACAGTGAGTGATGGTAGACAGGAAAAGTAACTAACGTAACAGATATGTTTCATCTTCTCAGTTTTGAAAGTTTTCCCGGGGCCAACTCTGGCATTTTTATTATGTCTTAAAGTTGTGCTTTGTTGTCATTTCATTTGGAAGCATATGTCTTTGTTTAACTACATAGAAGTACTTTATTAGATATGTTTACTATAAATATTTTCTTCTAGTCTGTGACTTGTGCTTACATTCTGTTATTAGTGTCATTGGATGAGCAGAAGTTGTTTCTTTAATTTTGGTAAAGTGGAATTTATATTTTTTTTCTTGTGAGGTTAATACTTTCTATATCCCATCTAAGAAATTTTTGCCTGATTATGAAGATACTCTCTTATACTTTATTCCAGTATATAACAAAAGTGAAAAAGGCACATAAACTCTTGGTATTATTCTGAAATCAGTTTTGAGTTTACAGACTCCCTGAAAGGGTCTCGGGGACGCTTAGTGGTAGCCAGATCACACTTTGAGAACCTACACTCTATATCTTTACTGATTTGGGGGGTCTACCTCTTCTACCAGGAGTATGAAAATCTACAACTCTGTCAGATTTTACTTCATGCATTATAAAGCTCTGCTATTTTGTGAATGCAAATTTAGTATTGTTATGTTTCCCAATGAATTGACTCTTTTATATGTTCCTCTTTATCACTGACAGTGGACTTTGTTTTGAAGTCTAATTTGTCTGATATTCATATAGCCACTCCAGCTTTTGAAAAATACATAAATACTAATTGCATAGTGTATCTTTTGTCATTATTTTAACCTATCTGTGGCTTCATATTTCTTATTAATCAAAAATGTATTTATTTATTTCAAGTTTTTATTTAAATTCTAGCTGGTTAACATATATGATAAAATTGGTTTCAGGTGTAGAATTTAGTGATTCATCACTTATATATAACACCCAGTGCTCATCACAAGTACCCTCCTTAATACCCATAACCCATTTACCGCATCTTTAGCTTTTTAAAAATACAGAAATAATAATTACATAGTATATCTTTTTTCATCCCTTTAACTTATCTGTGCCTTTATATTTAACGTGCATTTCTTATAGGCAGCATGTAGTTTTTCTTGCCTTATTTTAACTCTGACAATTACTTTCACTTTTTAAAATTAGAGTGTTTAGTTCATTTACATTTAATGTAATTATTGACAGGGTTTGGTTGAAGTCCACTGTCTTGCTATTTGTTTTATTTGTCCTGTTTTGGTTTACTTTTCTTCATTTGCTGATTTCTTTTGGATTAGTTGAATATTGTTTAGTGTTTCATTTTATATGCTTAATTGGATTTTAGTTACACCTCTTTGTTTTATTGTGTAGTGTTGCTGTAGGGATCAAAATAGTCATCCCTAACTAATCATAGTCTACCATGAATTAATGTATATACTACTTCATATACAATTAAGGATCCTTAAAAGCATATTTCCATTTATCTCCTTTTTCTTTTGTGCTATTGTTGTCTTACATTTTACTTTTACGTGTTATAAACCACGCACTGTGTTGCTTTGATTTGTATTTTAAACGTATAATTATGTGAACCTTTTTTACCATGCAGACGCAGATTCATCTTCAGGTCAGGAATATTTTCTTCTATGACTTATTTAATTACGTTTAATGATGGCTTCAACTCCACCTCTTCTTTTTTCTCCTTCCGGAACTCTCTTGTTTCTCGGTTTGCCTGGGTAGACTCTCTAAGCCTTTTATATTTTACCTCATGCCTTTCATCTTTTCGTATTGTAGCTCAGTTTTTGAAAATATTTCTTCCATTCATCTGGCTTGTGATCTGAATCTCAGTGGTGATTCCTTTGCCCATTTATTTATTGATTCTAGTCATCTAAATCATGTTTTTCAGTGCCATCTTTGTGTTGTCCTTAATTTCTTTAATAACTGGTTTTCCTGCCCAATTTGTTGTTAGCCTCCTCCAGTTCTGTTTCGCTAGACACCAGTTCAGAATGTTCTATTTGTTCTCCCCCCTCATGTAAAATTGTTATTTGATTTGATAGTCTGCTCACTTAGGCTCGGGTTCAGCTGTTGATGCATTTTAAGTGGGGCTGTCTCATGAGCAATGGCAAGCTTGGTAGTCTCTGTTCCTTTGAGCCACTAGAAGAACTTTATCATCTTCTACTGAAATGGCAGCATGAAGAAGTCTTTCTGTTTCTCAGCCAACTTGGGGTCTCCTACCTTAAGAGTATAGAGAAGAAAGTTTTCTTTTTTCATCTTCTCCTAAGCGTTTCTGGGGGAGGGGGCCCAAACCCACTTATTGGATCTAGTTGCCCTTCTCTTGGTAGTTTTATTGGAATGAAAGGTGGGGGTGCATAAGTCTCATGGATTCAGTTCTCCTTCTGTATCCATATATTCTAGCCTTTGATCTTAAGGTCTCCAACTTTGTTTCTAGCTTCTTACCTGGCTCAGGCAGAGAAAGTCCTGCACACATATTGATCTCCACCTTCACCATTGTTAACTGCAGCCATAATAATACTTGATGCAGGAGAAGTAGCTGGATTGGAATGAAGGGAGTCAGGACATATTCAAGCTTCCATCCTTTCTGAATTTTCTACTCTAGAGACTATTGTTAAGCAAAAGAAAGCTGACCACAGAGATTACCAAGGTAACCATTATGCTCTCTGTTGAGTGGTGTGTGAATCAGTGTGGTATAAGGGGGAGACTTTGGAGTCATCAGCTCTGGGTAAGAATCCCAGCTCTGCTACATACTTATACTTATTTAGGGTTGGTTAGCCTCACTTTTTCCTTCTATAAAATAAGAAAGATGAGAATTCTTTTATAGAATTGCCAAATTTAAATTAAGGAATACATGTAAAACTTCTATCACATGCAGATATAGGGGCCTTGTAGATTCCCTTCCTCCTTTTCCTTAAAGCTCTTTTTGCTAATGTTCTCTTACTTTCATGCCTCATTTGCCAGCTCATAGACATGTCTCATAGCCCAGAACAAGGGTACCCTGAGGATCTCCGCTCCAGCCCAAGTTTTCCTATTTTAACATTTTCCCAGTTGTGTCTATGTAACGCTACCACAAGTTCTTGTACTGTAAACAGAAGTGCACCACACCCAGGATGTCCTGAAACAGGAAGAATTGATGTCTTATGTAAGAAGCATGATTTGAAGTAACAAAAGAATGTTTCCCAAAGCCCTGGAGTGAGCTCTGGATATAACCTGGGTAATGCAACATGTGAAAGAGAAACTGGATCTGGACAGGGGTAGAGTGAAGGCAAATGAAAGATGAATTGGGACTGGTAAAAGGATAGGGATAGAGAGGTAGAGGGACTGGAATCATGGAAAGAAATGTGGAGCCAAGTTGCTTTCCTTTCGCATGTGCCTCACAGGGAAACTGGGTACAGCACCTGCCCCGGGTGCACAGCATACAGGCAGAAAAGACTACCAGCTGATGTCAGCTTTCTTGTAACCAAAAGCCCACCAGACCATTGACATGCCCTGCTTTCCTAGAGAACCCAGAAGGCAACTTGCAAACTAACTGGTAGTATGCTCCACCCAGGGCATCTTGACACCATCCCAGATATTCTTATTCTGCCCTGCTGCTTATCTTTATCTAGTCTCCTGCTATCACCTCTGCTCCTGACCATGGTGTTCATTGACTGAATTTGGTTTCCATGACTTGGCTCTAATGCTTGCTGAGGAGGCTTAAAAGTCATCTCTTCCTTTAGGTGCTGGTGGTAACTCCATCCCAGCTTTAGCACCTGCTTTTAGAATGGAGGTTGACTATCAGTCTGGCCACTAAACTAAGTTTTCCTTTCTAGTGTGCCTGATTATATCTCTTCTGTCCTTCCATGATTTGAAAATGTCCTTGTTTTAAAGTCTAATTTTTCCAAAAGATAATTCCTTACTGTCTACCCAATCACCACTATAATGATTACATTAGCAGCTACTGTCCATTGATTGCTTACATGTACTATTCATTACTTATAGCACTTTGAAAAGATCATAGTCTCCTATGTAATCAGCAGCAGTTGTTTAGTCAGATTAGCTAATCAGTGTAAGTGAATGAAAAGAAGTCAGGATGTAGATAGGAGGTGAAAGAGAAGTTGCAAGAAAAGGCTGACAATTTGTGTCTTCAGGGAAGCCAGGGTTATTAGGTAAGAAAACTGGCTAGAAGTTCACCATAGCTAAGTTTCTTTCACATAACATTTTGCTTAGGGAAAGAAAAATTAAGACCTGGGGAAAAGCTCTTCTTTGCCCATTTTCTGTTTATTAATAAACAAACAGTTCTTCTAGCTAGGAGACTAGGTATACCAAACTCCAAGTTGTCCAAAATATAATTTGTCTTAAAGTCAACTTGTGTACTCCAAATTAATAACCTAAGTTGCTACCTTAAGAAACTAGGGGGGAAAAAGGGTGAATTAACCCAAAGCAACTAGAAGGTTGGAAGTTAAAGATTAGAATAGACATCAATGAAATGAAAAACAACAAAATAGATAAAATCAATGAAAACAAAAGCTGATTCTTTGAGAAAATCAACAAAATCACAACTTCATCTAGACCAGTGGTTCTAAACCAGGAATGATTTTTCTCCTCAGAGAACATTTTTCAGTATCTGGAGAAATTTTTAATTGTTATACCTTGGTGTATATGCCCATTTGTGAGTGCTATTGGTATCTGGTGGTTAGAGGCCAGAGATGCTGATAAACTTTCTACAATGCATGACAGCCCTCTTTAAAATAAAAATTGGGCCCAAATATCATTGTGCTGAGGTTGAGAAACCAGAAAAAAATGAAGTCACAAATTACCAGAATCAGGAATGAAAGAGGAGACATCAGTACCAACTTTACAGAAATTAAAAGGATTATAAGGGCATTCCATACAAAACTTTATGCTAACAAATTAGACAACTTAGAATAGGAAGATTTATAGAAAGACAAAAATTAATGAAACTAACTGAAGAAGAAGTCAAAAATCTGGGTAGACTCATAGCAAATTATGAATTAGACTAGTAATAAAAAAATCATCCCTCAAAGAAAAGCCTAGGCCCAGATGTCTTTACTGAAGATTTCTATAAATATTCAAAGAAAAAAAAAATTCTTCAAAAACTTTTCCATAAACTCTGAGAGAACACTTCCCAACTAATTCCCAAAGGCTAGTATTACCCTAATACCAAAGCCAGAAGAAGACGTCACAAGAAAACTATAGACCAATATCCCTCATGAATCTAGATGCAAAAATCCTCAACGAAATAGCAAAATGAATCCATCTACATATAAAAAGGATTATACACCATGACCAAGTAGGATTTCTCCCAGGAAAATAAGATTGGCTTAATATCTCAAAAATCAATGTAATATCATATTGACTAAATAATTCGAATTAAGGGCAAAGCCCATACGATCATCTCAATAGATGATAGATGATCACAAGAAGCATTTGATAAAATGATAAAAACTTTCAATCAACTAGAAATAGAAAGAAATGTTCTCAACTTGGTAAGGGATTCTACCAAAAAAACTATAGCTAGCATTGTACTTACTGGTGAGAGACTGACGGCTTTCCCCTCTAAACTGGGGAAAAGGCCACTTATTGTATGACCCCTTTTATATAAAATGTCCAGAGAAGTAAATCTATAGAAACACAAAGTGGATTAATGTTTGCCCCTGGTGGGAAAGGGGAATGACTGCAAATGGACACAAGGAATCTTTATGGGGTGATGAAAATGTTCCAAAATTGGGTTTGGTAATGGTTTCATAATTCTGTAAATTTACTAAAAATTAGTGAATTGTATAATTAATGTGGGTGGATTTTATGATATCTAAGTTATATTCAACAGAACTCTTAAAATATCACCATGTGGGTGTGGTGAATGTGCATATGTGTAAGTGAGAACAATCATCTTAATTTCTGAGGGCTTGGGCCCTAGTCCTGGCCTGATAACTAATTAGCTGTCTCTCCTTGGAAAAATTATGCTATTACTCCAAATCGCAGTTTCTTCATCCATCAACTGAAGGGGCAAATGTATTTGATTTCTAAGGTTTCTCCAGTTCTTCTGCCCTTTGTGCATCTCTGTGCTTTCATGTGAATTGTGGCTCATAGGCCAGGTCACAGAAGAGTAGATGGTAGACTTCAAAAAAAAAATGTTACTCTGTGCTTTAGAGAGTAGGAGACTAATAGAATGGGAGGACCTGTTGGAGCTCAATTAGGGCTAGGTTACATCTTCGCCATGTGAGTGAGAACAGAGTAAGGGCTTGTTCAAACTAAACCAGCTACTTAAGCAGCCTGGCCAGGGTGAGAATCCACGTTACTGGCCCCTAAGTCAATGTCCTTTCCCAAAGGAAAGCTGTCTTTTTATATTTCTTTTACTAGGAGTTGGGGGAGGGTAATCTTGGAGTACAAATAGGCAAGAAAGGACTCTTAGGTCCATGTATCTGTGCTTTATCTCTTCATGCTGGTGGATGTGAGGCTGGGTCTAAGTCTGGGTCTGAGGACGATGGGAAGGGTGTTGCTGTATATATGTCCAGTATCTCCCTTACATGACGGTTAACACATGCCTCCCTTTTCTACCATCTTTTTCCACTTGTCTCCCTGCCACTGAGTAAGGTCACCATAAGCATCAGCTTCCAGGGAAACCCCTATTCATTATTCAACTGATATTTTATTCCTATAAAAGTCAAACAAAAAAGTAGTCATATAAAAGTCAGAGTATAGTAAACTCCCTGTGAATTCATTGCCTGATTTCACGGGTCCTGCCCTGCTTTGTTTCTGGCTGTGAGCATGTGGGTCCAGGTTCATTTCTGCCTCCCCTTTCCCTGTTGACTTCTTTCTCGTTGCTCCTCACCTCCCACCTAGATCCCAGAGCATGAATCAGGGTGCTAGTCTCTCTGCCACCTTGTAGTTGTTTGTAGGTTAAGGTCCTCGAATCTGGAGAACTTGGAAAGTTTACATTTGACTATCAGGGTAATAAAAGCCCAAGTACTAATGACTAGTGGCAAGAATAGCTGCCGTTTATTAAACATTGTGTGCCAAGCAGAATGTGAAGCTCTCGCATAAGGCATTTATTTACTCCTCAGAACAACCTCATGCGACAGGCACTGTTAACTCTATTTCCTTGTGAAACAACCAAAGCTCGGAGAAATTAAGTAGTGTTCAGGATCATGTGAAATAAGTGATTGAGATCCCCAAATCAGTCAGTTTCTAGAACTGAGCTCTTAATGCAACCAGCACCATCCTGCCCCTAAATTCTATCCCATCCCAATCCAGTGTCACCCCTGTGTTCAAATCCCTCTTCCATACCACTGTCAACAAGCCATCCATCTTGAGCATGGCAAGGAACTCGCCACCACTGGGACAGCTGTTCCATACTCGAGTGCCTTTCCGCAGCTTATACTCAGGATTTGTCCTGAACAAATATGTAATGACCATAAGACTGCCTTTCCAAATGAAAACAAACAAAAATCAAACAAGGTATCGCGTCCCTTTGCCACTTGAGTGCCCCTTCCCCTCAATGGTCCCAGTTCTTGAACAGTCTCTGCGTGACAGGGTTTTTCATCTCCCTTCTACCTGGGTTTCTCTCTTTTGGACATGCCCCAGGTCATCACGACCCCCTCTCATAATGTGGTGTAAAACTTATAGCACAGATAGAAATAATAACATCACTTCCTCTTTCTAGTGTCTAGACTTCTTTTAATGCTGCTAAGCCTTGCTTAGTTTTTGGTGGTCACATTATTTAGTTAGTTAACTTCAGGAAACCCACTTTCATCTCTACGTGATTCAAATAAAATAGATTTAGAAATTACAGCTGAGTACTTGGTTTGGGCTTCAAGAAATAATCGTTCAATGACCTTATGTATTCACTTCATCTAATTTCAGACTAATTGATTGCCTCCATGTCTACTTAAGCTTCCTGATAATTTTATTTCTTGATCTCATCATCCAAATTTGGCCAAAGGTTTTTTTTTTTTTTTTCCCCAGTCCTTCAAAAAACTGTCCTTTCCCTTAGAGAAAGAAGAAACAAAAAGACCCTTCTTGCTGTGAAGAGTCTGGCTGAGCCCTGTGGCTGAGCTGAAGGGTGTGAATCCTCTGTGCTCATTCCTCTCCTGACTGATTGCAAGCTGCATATTTGACCACAGAAAATGTTGAGGAACTCTGCCCACTCCTAGTCTTGATCTCGTTGAGCAGCAAGAATGTCTCTGTGTCAATGGCTAAAATTACCTAGTCAGGCTCTCTCTACCCCTGGCCTGCATTTTCCATCATCTGTTTATTTGTAGTGGGAAGAAATCATCTTCCAAAGTGGGTTAAAGCAGATAGATTCAACCCTACCCCCTGTTGAGGCATAATAATTTTCTAAATCTGCCTAGGGGATTCAAATTGGTTCTGGATGCTTTCCTGTCGCTTGGGTGGAGAGCTCGTCCCTAGCATTAATATTGATGGAAATAGAGATTACTGTTGCCTATACAGTTTTTAACTGGCACTTTAAGTTGAGTTTTAAAGTCCCGCAATGATTTAAAAAAAAAAAAAGAAAAAGCAGCGGCAGCAACAAAATGCTTGCCAATTCCTGCAGTTCTTGAAGCACTCAAGCAGTAGGGTCCTCTATGATGCCTTTATCCTAGGAACACTTCCCCAGCCAGGCCCCTGTCCTGTAATTCTACCTGAAAGCAACTTAATCTCTGTTTGAGGTTGTTGCCTTCTTCCTAAGGTCCTACGCAGAAGGTGATTCAGTGAGATGAAATCTGAGCTGGGCCTGGCATGCCTGATTTTTAACACATGTCTAAAGCATGTATTTAACTGTCATGGAGAGATCTGACAGTTTATGGGAGAGGTGCTAGGTACAAAGGACCAGCAGTGGGCATTCCCAGCACACACCCACTCAGAACATGCTGTGATCTGTGCTTCCCTTTTCCCCAGAGCCAAACACAGCCTATGTAATAAAAAACAACCCCGTTTACAAGGCACCAGAATAAGCCACACCATAGTTTTCTTTTGGGGACTCCCTACAAGGATATTGATGCATGTAGAAACAGGTAACCATAAGCAAGTGTGCTCATCAAAAGTACGTTTTTCCTTCTTGGATTAAAATACTGCAGGGAATATTTGATACTAGTCATTACCAGAGATTCTGGAACCAACCAAATTTCTTAGCACTGGGATTTCTCATTTGTTGGGCTGCTTCTAGGTTTGTTTCCTAAGACACTTCCACCTGTCACTGTCAAACACCTAATAAGCATCGTCTAAACAGAGGGCATTGCACTTTATTATCTTGTTCAGTCTTTGCAAATACCCTGTGAGACAGGCATTATTTTAGCCCCTTTTAGAGATGGCAAAAATGAAGCTCAGAGAAGATAAATCAGCTCCAAAGCCACACAACTGGTGGGTTGGAGATGTGACAGAAGTGGCAAGGAGGTCAACAGTGCCTAAGGGCTCCATCTCTAAAGCTTATGTTCTTAGCCACTATACCCTAATGCCTCTATTGTTGGATCCTCTCAGGCCTGCCTCCTATACTGCCGTACCCACCTTTCATCCAATTTAAGTGTTGCAATTACCCTCAATCATTTACGGCTTCCTCCGGGGAAATGAATTGTCAAGCTTAAAAAGAAATTCTACCATCTTTCCTGAGACAATATAAGCCCCCATGGGTGAGAGATGCTCACCCAGTCACCAGCCACCCCACGCAGGTCCTAGCCAACTTGCAGAGGACCCCAGCCCCAGCCGTATGACCACAGCTGCATGGAGAGGCCCCAAGTGAGCACTGCTTGTCTGACTCCATTAAACCTAGAACCATGAGAAAGAAAACAAAATTGTAGTTTTAAGCCACAGTGTTGGGAAATCTGTTATGCCACAAAAGATAACCAGAATACTATTGTTAGTGAGTTACCATTCTCTCTAACTCACTTAATATCTTACAGTACCTAGTGCTAACGCAGAAATATCTCCAACCTCCCATACACCAAAAATAAACCAAAAAGTTTCCAAACCCAGAGAGGATCTCTGGCTGCTGAATTAAATTTTGTTGTCATTAGGTGGAAGGGCAGTGAATGTCTGGGGCTTTAAAAAAATTCTTTATCAGCTTTTCTCTCCCATGTTGTGACATAATGCAACAGAACAGGTCTGCTGGGGAGAGGGTGGGGAGTAAAGCTCAATTACTGTATGTGTAGTTCCTTACTGACATTTGTACTTCTGACTTGTCCAGCATGCTTTTGAATTTGATTTTTCAAATGATTTACTGGGATTGCTAGAGAATACTTCATAGCATGAAGGATGACAGGATGTACATTCTCTGAATACCAGATGGGTCACTAGTAGACAGAAATGGGAGTGGGGAATCTTATAAATGCTCCCTGTGTCGAGGGACTATCCATGATTATCTCATCTGATCCTCATTGAAACACCTAAGGGAGTTGCATTTCTCCCCATTTTATAGATGGGAAAACTGATTCAGAGAGGTTATACTTTGAAGGTGGCTGGAAGAGCCAGGACCTGAACCTCAGTCTGATTCCAATGTCTGTTCTCTTTTCACTCATTGGAGTCAGATACACAGAGCCACCCAATGTGACCTCACTACAGATGTCAAAGTGGTATGAACGGGACACCTGCCCCCCTCTGCCCCTCTCTGAGGCGGGTGTCATTCCACAACTTCTCTCCAGGAGTGCATGGCCATGATTGAACCAAGCACGTGCTGCCTGGCTACGCGGTTGGGCTACACTCTTTTCCTCCCTCCATTCAGGCCCAGAATGCCAAATTCCTGCCCTGGGGGTGGGAGGAGTGGGAACACTGGTATCGATAGTGCTGTGTGCTCCCTGGGGTGGACATCACTCAGGCTTACTGGCGCTGGGGTCACCCTCACGTTTCCAGGGGTTTGGCCATTCAGAACACAGTCCTAGATGACCTCTTTTCATTCACAAAGAAAATAGAGGCCTTTGCAAAGCATGAACATCCTGGTCTGTATGGTGCGACAGATCTCTGCCCTCTTACCCCCCACACATTTACTCATCACAGCAGAAAAGTCCCAGTCACAGCTTACACACACTGTCCTATACTTGTCATTATTTATTACTCTATGACGGGACCAGAATTTCTTACAGAGCCGTGCTTTTCCTCTGTTGGTGACATACACTCCTTTTGCTACGTCAAGATAATTCACTTAAAGTTTTAAATAAGTCAATCCTGAATGTAACTCTTTCAATTCAGTTTAAATTCTTGGTAGCTTTCCTGGGCCAGGGGAGATGCGGCTGTCCACGTGTTGTCCTTCATTCTTTAATGACCATTACTCTGCCTTCCCACGCCCTCAGGCCTGGGCTGTGGCCCCTGGGCTTTTTTGTACCCTCTGTGGAAGCACCGGTGGCTGGTGTAGCGTGTGGATCTCCTGCTGGACCCCACTCTGCCCCTGCCCAGCAACACCTCTACCCTCTTCTTCCATCAGCTTCTCATGATTGCCTCTGCACCCTGAGCCACCCAGTGTTCTAGCTGGTACGGTGCTCCCTTTTCCCCTGGAAGACGTGGCCATCATTAGTGTTGCTCACCAAATATCTCTGAATTGTTCTTTCTGGGCCCCCTATGGGTGGCTGGAGCCATGCGGTTCATTTGACCAACTAGCAAAAATGAGGCGAGTCAAGGTAAACATTTAACTGTCTGGGCAAGAGCCCTCCAAATACTCTGTCCTCTGCCAGACCAACCGGCTGTATCCAAGATGGCTCTTGCTCCATTGCCCTGGGCCCTGAGTGTCAAAGATGAGCTGACGTCCCTGCCAACTAGTGATGGTTGTGTAGTGTGCTCAAAAGTACACAAATTTGAGGGGTGCCTAGCTGGCTCAGTCAATAGAGCATGTGATTCTTGATTTCAGGATCGTGAGTTTGATCGCCATGTTGGGGGTAGAGTTTACTGTAAAAAAAACTTAAAGAAATATAAAAATTTGTTAAGCTTCTTAAATTTCAGGGCTGTTTGTTATAGGATTTTCTTTTCACAGTTTTTTCCATGCCCTACTGGAGGCCAGGAATACTTATGGGGTCTATTTCAGGCCCTCTCTGCCTAATATGCCATTGCTGTTGCCCCATTTTTCTCTAGTGTGTCTGTCCCATGGTGACTGAGGCACCCTGTGAAGTACTGCAGTTCTCTAAGCCTATCTGGGTATTTCTTTTTTTTTTTTTTAAAGATTTTATTTATTTATTCGACAGAGTTAGAGACAGCCAGCGAGAGAGGGAACAGAAGCAGGGGGAGTGGGAGAGGAAGAAGCAGGCTCATAGCAGAGGAGCCTGATGTGGGGCTCGATCCCATAATGCCGGGATCATGCCCTGAGCCAAAGGCAGATGCTTAACCGCTGCACCACCCAGGCGCCCCCTATCTGGGTATTTCTGTCCTGTCTCCATCCCCTTGCTGGTTTTGACCTTGAGGGCTGAGGCACAAAGCAGGCCTGCCTTTGGGCTCTCCTCTCTTAATCTTTTTGAGGTTTCCTCTCAGCCAAGAAAGGGTTTTTACCTCCTTCCTGGGTGATGGGAAAATTAACATATTCTGCCTCCTTCCAATGGCTTCCTCCTGCCACCCTATGGCTGATTTCATAGGCCTATCCTCTATCTCCAGGCCTGCCTTGCGTCGTCTGTCCTGGCTTTTTTCTTTCAACAAGTCCCAGCTCTTACAAATCAAAAACACTCCGCCTTCAGACATGCCCTACCAAGGACTTGAAGAACTCTGTCTTAAAACTGAGAGCTGAGTTTTTTCGCTGAGGTCTGTGGGTATAGAAAGCCATCTCTAGGCAGGTAGAGGAAGATAAATAAAACAGATGTTTAAAAAATGCATCATTATTTGACATTGCAACTTCCTGTCCCTACATCTGCACACTTACACCTGGCTCTCTTTCCCTATCATTGGAACTCTGGTGCCAGTCTGGCCTTGCCTCTCATTCTCTTCCCGAATGGCAGTGGCCCCCTTTTTACTGGCTCTGTATTCTCAACCATTAGCCATCTTTATGTTTTCCCTGTTAAATTACATGAGAGACTATGGACTCTGGGAAACAAACTGAGGGTCTCAGAGGGGAGGGGGGTGGGGGAATGGGATAGGCGGGTGATGGGTATTAAGGAGGGCACGTATTGCATGGAGCACTGGGTGTTATACGCAAGTAATGAATCATGGAACTTTACATCAAAAACCAGGGATGTACTGTATGGTGACTAACATAATATAATAAAAAATTGTTATAAAAAAAAATTTCACAAAGAGGTCATTCGACTGAGTTGCTTCTAATGACTTAGCATCCTAAGTAGCAAACCAAACCTAAGCCTATTATGCCCCAAGGTTAAGAAATCAAATACTGGGGCGCCTGGGTGGCACAGCGGTTAAGCGTCTGCCTTCGGCTCAGGGCGTGATCCCACGTTATGGGTTCGAGCCCCACATCAGGCTCCTCTGCTATGAGCCTGCTTCTTCCTCTCCCACTCCCCCTGCTTGTGTTCCCTCTCTCGCTAGCTGTCTCTATCTCTGTCAAATAAATAAATAAAATCTTTAAAAAAAAAAAAAAAGAAATCAAACACTAAAGACAAATACAAACAGCCAAGGAGTCTTTCCCAAGTAAGGCAACTGCCTAAGCTTTGGCCAATCAAATACTTTCCTTGCTTTGCTTCCGCGTCTTCTCTATAAAAGTCTTGCCTCTAGCTCCTGCCAGCAGAGCACTAATAACCACTTCCGGCTTGTCACTGCCCAATAGATTTTTGCTCAAAGAAACTCCTAAAATTTTTATTTTTATTTTATTTTATTTTTTAAAGATTATTTATTTATTTATTTGACAGAGATAGAGACAGTGATAGAGGGAACACAAGCAGGGGGAGTGGGAAAGGAAGAAGCAGGCTCATAGCGGAGGAGCCTGATGTGGGGCTCGATCCCGTAACGCCGGGATCACGCCCTGAGCTGTAGGCAGACGCCTAACAATGTTGCCACCCAGGCACCCCAGAAACTCCTAAAATTTTTAATATTCTTCAGTGTTTCTTTTAACATTCCCATCAAAACAAACATACAAACAAAAACCAACAAAATTCCTTTCTGTATGTCCATTTCTACCTCTATCCTCCATGACATTTTTGAAAGACGAACATACTCATATGTTCCTCACTCCCAACCCCTTCCATTTTGGCTTTTGAATCCAGTGGGCATGTCTCCCTTGACCTCCCAGTAGGATTTGCTCTCCTTGACTTGTGGCCTCTTAAAGCTCTCTCCTCCTCTGGCCCAGGCTCTCCTGGGTTTCCTTCTACTTCTCTGACCATTTGTCAGCCTCCCTAGTGAGCTCCTCCACCTCTGGACAGACTTTTGAGGTTGCTTTTGCCTGGGTTCCACCTGGGGCTCTCCTTACTACTTGCATCCTCCTCTAAGGACTTGGAGACCACCAGACCTGTCCTTTGCATCTGCTTCTGGCCCTTTAGAATTTCTTCTTTGCTCCTCTGAAAACTGGTGCTTAGACACATGCCTCTTTCAGCTTCTGTTGGAAAGCAGGTTGCAGGGAGGGTACTCCTTGTGCGGGGAATGCTGCACCTTCTCTTTGCTCTGTAAATGTTGGTAGGGAGTGCTAACCTGGTGTCTCTGTTTTCTGGGAGATTTCTCTTTGCTCAAGGACACCTTTGATCTTGCCTTTCCCAGCCCACAGTTTCTTGCAGGAGTAAATATAGAGGCCCATTCATTGTCCACTCCTTGATGCTAAGAACCCTGCTGCTTCCCACAACTTGAGAGTTCTCCAGTCTAACAAGCACAAGACGTTTTGCTCTGAGGTCTCAAGCATTTCTTTCAGAAAGAATTGCAGTATTTGCTGGGGGTGGGGGGAAGGAGTAGGGACAGAATACAGCCTCAGTGAGGCCTCGTCATAGGAACCACATTTGGGCAATGGCACCCTATGCGTTGGGTAAGGATTGTTCCAAAGAGCATCAGCCCTGGCCTCAAACCTTTGCACTAGCAGTTCCCTCTGCCAGGTACACTCTTTCCCATCCCTTCTTCACTTTCTATAGGGCTCTGCTCAAGGGTCATCTTGTCACACCACCCTGTGTTAGCTAGCACCCCTCCATCACTCTCCAGCCCCTTATCAGGCAACCCCCACGTTTTCCTTAGCAGATATCATTATCCTTTATCCGACACATTTTAATCTATTTGTTTACTACCCTTCTCTTTCTATTGGAATGTAACCTCCCCCAGACCAGGGATTTTTACAACTTTGTTCAGTGCTGTATCCGCAGGATCTCCGACAAGGCCTGGCATACTCAGTCCATGTTTGTTGAGTGGACAAATGAATGAAGGAATGACTGAATGAATCATGAAGTTTCCCATGAGAACAGGTAATTTTAGGCAGTAGATTTTAAACTGCCTTAGATACATCAAGCCAGAAATCTGGGCTGCCACCTTGTCTTTCCTTTCCCCAACGTTCAGAATTGTTCACTTAGTTCCACTACTGGATGTCTCTGAGTGCAGCTGCCAGATCTGTGCCCTCACGCCAGCCCACATCCACATCATCTTTGCCAGGTGACAGCTGCAGCAGCCTCGTGCCTGTTTTCCTTGACTTTAGGTCCTCACCCTCCAAATCATCCTTCCCACTGTAGCAAGAGGGTATTACCAACACACAAAACAGCTAAGGCCGCTCCCCGGATTAAAAGACTTCAAAGTCTTCTCCTTTCCCCCAGGGTCAGCCCAACCTCTTTTGAATAGCATACACTGCTCTTAAGATCTGATTTCCCCTGAGCTCTGCAGCCTTATCTCTAATAGCTTCTCCCCGGGACTCAGGGTTCCACCCATGGGCTCTGCAATTCTCCACACCCACCCAACCCCCTCCAGCTGGTTCCTTCACCAGGACTTCCGGAGAGGGGAGTGTGGAGTGTGAGGGGCCCTTCGGACCCCAGAGTCTTCACAGACTCCAAACCAAACACAGCAACAAATCCCTCAGCTTCTGCTTCTTCCTTCCTCCTCGTCCTCCTGCGTTCAAAGATGGCCCTCCGTTTCCTTTCGCCAATTACGTAATTATAACACTTAATTTTAATTGTTTGCTTATTAGTCTTTCTCATCCATCAGACTGTGAGTTCCTGTAGACAAGGTCTTTTTATGTATTGTTGGTATGCTCAGCCCGCGGGGGCCGGGGTGGGGGAGCTCGCAGAGGAAAGGCTGGCCAAAAAGATCATGAACCAAGATCGTTTTAACAAAGACATTCATTTTGTTTCTATAAAAAGGAAAATGCAGTAATCTTCTAAAATGAAGGAAATCGAAGTTATTTTTAAATAGCTCATCTTACTAATTAAACAATTTCATATTTTACATTCCGCCTCCTCCAGAGTATGTGATGTTATTGAAAGTAGTATTTTGTATTTGTGTACATACCTGCCTTTAAAAGTGAATATTTCCAGGACAGAGTGCAGAAAAATACAACTTGGCATCCTGCAAGAAATCATCAGAATAACGCACAAACATTTAAATTGGGGGCTTTGAAAACTGAAGTGTGTTTAGCGTGTTGCTGGTGCAGGTGCAGGGCCAGTGGGGCAGCTCTTTCTCTGGGCCACCTCCCCAGCATCCCTCCTTCCTGCCCCAGGGTTGACGGCACTTAGAAACGGAAGTGGTTATACAGTCTCCAAGGTCTATTTAATCTTTGGCCTAGTTTTTGAATTTGCCAAAAAGGAGGCCAATTAGTTCCAGGTGTGATGCTGGGGTCTCTGATGTGGAACTTCCCTATTAGGAAGTTGGCTCACACCTGCCTACAAATGGCTCCAACATCATTAGCAAGCCTCTCTCTTGCCTATGGGCTGGGAAGGGAATTCTGTTCACTGGTTTTATTTCAGAGTCAGTGTCCCATATCTCCTTGAGAATCAAGTATGCATTTGGTAATGTTCCTTTCATAATGTGAGAATTCGAAGGTCTTTAGGTCCTATAAGTTATAAGCAAGAAATGACCATTTGAAAGATTAGATCTCAAAGCACACTTTTACTGAAAAGCATTTCCCTTTAACTAGTTCAAAAAAAGACATCTGTGTTGATAGAAGCCACTCTTGCCCTCTCATTCGTGGTGCGGCTCTTTTTGCCCAAATGGGTGATTTGTCCCCAGGCGGAATGATGTAACAGTTTCTTTCTCCATGAAGGAGCATAAAGTAAAAACCGTGCTGAATTTCACGTGCTGTAAAACCCCTTGCTTAATGCTTTCCAGTGTAGAATGCTCATCTTAGACACCCTGCAATGTTCCCAATTACACCATTCCTTTTTCCAGCCCCTGGGAAAACCAATTTTACTATTAGTCGTGCATACTTATGGATCTGTGTTTTCATTCTCAACCAAGAATCATGGCAAATTTTCAGCAGCTGATATATATATATAGGGAACCAACATTGTTCATTCTTCAAAAAGCTCCCTGTAGTATCAAACGGAACATGAAAATCATGGGGGCAAGAAGGCAGCCCCAACTCCCTAAATGCCTGTGGCTCACTCTATTCATTTCCCCAACTCCTGCCAGGCCCTTGGTCCCTATGGTTTAAAAAGAGGCCTGTGACCTCAGGCTTGAACTTTGGGGGAGATTGTTCCCACCCAGATATAAAGAGCATCTATGAGCAAAACATGAGGATTTCATTAGGAATTGTGTTCAGGGGGCACCTGGGTGGCACAGTGGTTAAGTGTCTGCCTTCGGCTCAGGGCGTAATCCCAGCGTTCTGGGATCGAGCCCCACATCAGGCTCCTCCACTATGAGCCTGCTTCTTCCTCTCCCACTCCCCCTGCTTGTGTTCCCTCTCTTGCTGACTGTCTCTATCTCTGTCAAATAAATAAATAAAATCTTAAAAAAAAAAAAAAGGAATTGTGTTCAGGAGGTCGGACAGCTATGTACCAAGAAATAAACTCTCATTCTTATGTAGTGGATAAAACCAGTGAACAATTTAGGGTTGATTAAGAAATATTGGCATTCTATAGTGTATGCTATGAACTCTTCAAAACGGAAGCAAGGGAGAACCCTTATTTGTAGCAGTAGAGCCTATCTCAGGAGTCAAGTGCATTTAAGAGCAGAATCACGGACCAGTGTATGCTCTGCTCCATGAGGATCACAATTATAAACCAGATACCACTTTTTTATAAATGCCAAGATGAACTCCAAAGACCATATCCTTATGGGAGCTCTGGTAAAACTGGAACATTTTCATAGTGTCAACAAGGAACAATGTAACTATTAAACCACATTCTTATATTCTATCTTAGGGCATTTTCTCTGAGAATCAAATTTTCTAAAATTCCCTAAGATCATTGTATGCAGTGTGCTTCTAATAAAGTAACCCCTAACCGTTAGAATGGAGGATAATATAAAGCATAAAACAGTACGACAATGTTTGCAAAAGAAAGGAGCCCCCTTTTGAGACAGATTTTTTTTTAAAGGTAGCAGATAATGTTGGTGATAATTTCCTAAATAAAATACATGAGCTCCTGGTTCAAGATTAAATTTATTTAGGAAAGTTAGCATTTGGTCCTTTGTAAAGGTTTAGATGACATTAGTCCTAAGTGATATACTAAAATTCTTTTGCCTGGAAGTTACTGAGAGATTAAAGGCATTTGACATAGATTATCAGTGTCACTCTGTACGTACAGGAAATTCTGGGAAGAATGGATCAGAAATAATGTGGAGAGGGTGGTGCCTGGGTGGCTCAGCTGTTAAGTGTCTGCCTTCGGCTCAGGTCATGATCCCAGGGTGCTGGGATCGAGCCCCGCATTGGCCTCCCTGCTCAGCAGGAAGCCTACTTCTCCCTCTCACACTCCCCTTGCTTGTGTTCCCCCTCTCGTTCTCTGTCGCTGTCAAATAAATAAATAAAATCTTTAAAAAGAAAAAAAAAATAATGTGGAGACAGTTGCTATGCCATTGTTCTTCCAAAGGCAGTAAAAATTTAATTTCTTTTACTCTTTGTACATAATTTAGCCACTTAGCATTGGATAATTGATATTCAGAAAAGACTTAATATCAGTGGCAAAACACATTTCAGTAGCCTTCCTTCTGACTACAGAAGTCCTTCATTCAGTTAGTGGTGGTTAGTGATTTTGGAAACTTGACCCTCTGGTTATGAATATCAAAGAAAAGAGTAAGACCTATATCATGAGCGGTTGCCAGTGTTTATGTCACAACTGTTTAATTGTGCATATCACATCGGATTCTTTCGCAATGAGGTGGATCATCAGCACAATTTAATAAAATACTCAGGCCTAACTGAGCAATGATTTTTGCTTCAAAAATAAAATCGGTTTTCAGAAAACCTCTGATAGTGTTTCTAGATTTCCACTTATTTATAAGCTTTGTTTACTTATGAGATTTTTTTCTCTTATAATCTTTCCTACTCCAACTGAATTAAAAAGGACAACATTAACTGTTTGGCAAATGTGATATGCTATACTGATTCCCTGTAAAAATATGGAAAATGTCCCCAGCAGTTAAGCAGGAAGATGTGTCATCTGGGGCACATACGCCCTCCATGGATGATTTTGGACACACGTGTATTTGAGCAGATGTTCTCTTCATTTTAAATGGTCTATGATTAATGTTCCACTAGAAAGCAAAGGTGTTTTCAAAATTTTATACACATTGGATGAGTCATCCTGCACTCATCATGTGTGTATATCTTTAAGTCTCAGGAAAGATCTGGAAATTATTTGATTTATCCTGCATCATGTACCCTTGTTAGTCCGGAAGGATTTCCTCAAGCTCAAACCTGTAATTCCCTTTTTATTTCTTTCTTTTTATTAACATATTTCCTTGTCCCATTTTGCTGTGTTGTTTTTCTTTTCTTCCTTTTGCCTTCTCTCTGGATGAGAGTCTGTCTGGCTGTGGTACCCCACTAGCCACAAACCCTTTTGTTGGCCTACTTGAATATCCTGCCCACTCCCCTCTCCAATATTTCAGACCCTTCCCAGCATTCTCTTGGTCTGCAGAGCACTTGGCTTGCTGGAGACCAAGACAAAATGTGCCTGTCTTTGTTTTGGAAGTAAACTGAGGACAGTCTTCCAGAAAATCAGTCTCACCCTCAACCTCTTCATCACTACCTGTGAGCATCTCCTTTCCAAAAGCAAACATAAAAGCCTATAACCTGGCAGTTAAGCCACCTTCTAGGTTGAGATCACCGAGTTTTTGAATTCCGTGTTAATAAAGCAAAGCGGTAGTTCTGAGCTATCAACCAGTGGGTTTTCTCCAACCTTCCATTAGGTGTTTTCCCCCTTCCCCGCACTTCCACTCAACAAGCAGATAACCTTTGAGGAAGGGTGCAGTGGGACTGGAAGCTTTCTGGCTACGTGTCCAAACACCTAAGCACTTTAACCAGTTTATTCTAGATGCCTCTGAGGGAGAGGAAGAACATCATCCAGGAGTCTCAGATGGTAACTTTACTGACATCTGCCTCAAGAAACAGTGGCTGCCTTCCTCCTGGTGTCCCTAGATAAGAAAATATTGCCAGGAATTAGGGTGGGGCTGGTGACAGATGGATGCTATTGCCAGAGCTCTGGAGTTTCCTGATCTATGCTCAGGGCTGGGAGCAAGAGGGGACTCAGGCCTTGCATTGTTGTTTGCCTGTGTTTAGCTTTGTCTGTATCAGAGCATGCTGGGGGTTCTCCATAGGTCCACCTGCCCTGGTTTCCTGCTTCTGACTACAGTTTCAGGGAGCTGCCAAGACACCAGGGAGGGAACTGTTCCTTGATGCTTTTAGGCAGGTAATGCCATGATCAGCTTCACTGACACCTGTGTGCCTCACATGTAGAGTGGGAGAAGAGGAGAAAGCCAGCAGACTACATGGGCCATGTGGACATGAACATAGGCTGCCTCAGGACAACTGGCATGGAGAGATGAATTGATGATCAGATGTTCCACCCTCCACGCCGGCCCTCCCATACAAATACCTCCCCTATTGTGTTGGCCTATGTTCTTGAAATTATGGGAGCCTGGGAAATACATTAAATTCTGTTTAGGGGCGCCTGGGTGGCTCAGTCGTTAAGCGTCTGCTTTCGGCTCAGGGTGTGATCCTGCCTGGAGTTCTGGGATCGAGCCCCACACCAGGCTCTTCTGCTGGGAGCCTGCTTCTTTCTCTCCCACTCCTCCTGCTTGTGTTCCCTCTCTCGCTGGCTGTCTCTCTCTCTCTGTCAAATGAATAAATAAAATCTATAAAAAAAATTTAACTTCTGTTTAAAATGTTTAAAATTTTTTAAAAGAATTTCTGAGTAGTAGATGAGATATATACTAACTGTGTTCATATTTGGCATTTTGTTGCAATTTTACAACAGTGATTTTAATTTTTGAAAGTGATAAATCCTTATGATAAAAAAAATACACAAAGAAAAAAAGAACAAAACCAAAAAACTGTCCCATAGAGATAACCTATGTTGATAGTTGGTGAACTTCATTCTAGATATATCTCTATGGGTAATCACAGATAAAAAGATGAATAGATAGATAAATAGAAATTATTTTATTAAAATGGGATCCTATTATATATGCTATATTTAAATAAGAAGGATTATATTTAATTTTACTTGAACTTAAGACAAGGAAAATGATAATAAAGCAAAACTAAAGGAATTGCTATACTTCACATAATTGTTTCTTTACCCCATGAGATACTAGTTCGTAAAAGATTCCTTGAAATTAAGGGCGAAAAACACAAAGAGGTTTAAATCATTATGTTTTGTTTATAACAACACTTTTTGATTTTATGAACTATCAATTGGCTCCTGATTGAAAACATGAGATTAGTGTTTTCGCACTTCCTCCTACTGCACCTCCCCCAGGTTCCACATTTAGATAAAATCCAGTCTCAGTGACTTTGGGCTTGGCCATTTGATCAGCTGCGGCCAGAATATTGTGATGGAACATGATATGTGCCTCTTCTAAGCCAAAGGTGTTTTCTCTCTTTTTTTAAAGATTTTATTTAGTTATTTGAGGGAGAGAGAGAATGTGTTTGTGTGCGCGTGGGGTGGGGGGAGGAGCAGAGAGAGAGGAGATAATCTTTTTTTTTTTTTTTTAAAGATTTTATTTATTTATTTGACAGAGATAGAGACAGCCAGCGAGAAAGGGAACACAAGCAGGGGGAGTAGGAGAGGAAGAAGCAGGCTCATAGCGGAGGAGCCTGATATGGGGCTCGATCCCACAACGCAGGGATCACGCCCTGAGCCGAAGGCAGACGCCTAACCGCTGTGCCACCCAGGTGCCCCGAGAGGAGATAATCTTAAGCAGACTCCCCACTGAGCACGGAGACTGACACGGACTCTATCCCAGGATCCTGAGATCATGACGTGAACTGAAATCCAGAGTCGGACACTTAACAGACTGAGCCACCAGACACCCCTAAGCCAAAAGTTTTAATGGGAATGTGTGCTCTGGCTTGAGACATCTTGCCTCAGCCCTCCACAATGCAAATGGCATATGCTCAAGAGAGGCTGCCTGGTCAGTGGGGTTTCAGCAAGGAGAGAACATATGGAGATGGACCCAGCAGAGCCACAGCTCAGCCCCCACCCTTACCTAATGCGAGTGAAATATAAATGTTCATGTAAGCCCATAGGATACTGAGTCTGTATGTTACAGCATCAAAAGTGGTAACTAATTTTTAAAAACTTTATATATTTATATTCTGTCCTATAAGCACGATTACTCCAATTGTTAGTGAAATATTTAAATGGTTTAGTGTTGAGGACCAATTCTATTACTAAGGCTCCTCTATTTCTGCATGATTTATTTTGATTCATCTCTTGATTCACCTTGATTTCATTACAAGTAGTTTCTTTCTAGAAGAGTTCATGATTGTCATATTTTGTGAATTTTTTCAAGTTTCTAGATACTTTCTTGTGGCCCTACTCTACTTGAATACCAACTAAGCTGGGTATAAATATTCTCGTATTATAATTTCTTTACCTTAGGCTTTTGACAATAATGTCAGAAGAATTAAATAAGTAAGTTAAATGATGTGATAAAAACATTCCAGGGTCAGGCTGATATTTGTTTCCCTGTAAGAAACTTCTTGTTTGTTTGTTCATTTGAAGTTCAGTTAAAAAAACAGAATATGTCTCTATGTGGGTCATTATATAACAAGGTTTTTAGGTTCTTTTCTATTTCCAGGGTTTTCATTTTATGGAAACCCCTTTATTATAGCTTGAATATTCTTTTTGTTTGATTTATTAGATTCTCCATTTCAAATTATCTATTTAATGGATCATTTCTTTTTTTAAGTTTTAATTTTTAAAAATTGTGGTGAAATATCCATCACAGAAAATGTAGCCTTTTATCCATTTTTAAGAGATCGTATTTATTCATTTGAGAGAGAGAAACAGAGCATGAGCGGGGCTGGGGAGGGGGGAGGAAGAGGGAGAAGCCGACTCCTGCGGAGCAGGGAGCCAGACTGGGGATTGATCTCAGGACCCCGATGGCAGATGCTCAATTGACTGAGCCACCCAGGTGCCCCAACTTTTGTCCATTTTTAAATGTACAGGTCAGTGGCATTAAGTACATTCACGTTGTCATACCAACATAAACACTCTCCATCTCCAGAACTTTTGCATCTTGCAAAAGTGCAACCCTCTACCCATTAAACAGTAACTCCCTATTTCCTCCTCCACTTACCCCTAGCAACTACCATTCTGCTTTGTCTCTGCGAATATGACAACTCTAGGTACCTCATATAAGCAGACTTATACAAAATTTGTCCATTGGTAACTGGCTTCTTTCATTGGCATAATGTCCTCAAGACTCATCTGTGTTGTATTATGTGTCACAATTTCCTTCTTTTTTAAGGTTGAATCTTATTTCATGGCTTGTATGTAGCACATTTTATTTATTCATCTGTTGATGAATGCTTTGGTTGTTTCTACATTTTGGTTATTGTGAATCATGCTGCTATAAACACAAATAGCTATCAACACAAACATGCTTTTACACAAATATCTGTTCAAGTCTCTGCTTTCACTTCTTTTGGGGATATACCCAGGAGTGGAATTTTTGGATCATATGGTAATTCTAATTTTTTGAGAAACTCCCGTGCCACTTTCCATACCAGCCTGACCATTTTACACTCCCACTAACAATTTACAATGATTTCAATTTTTGTCCATATCCTTGTCAACACTTGCTGTTTTCTGGTTTTGTCTGTTTGCTTGTTTTTATAATATGGTGAATCATTCTTGATTTATTCTCTCTATATAGCATCTCTGCTTTATTTGCTCTAACCTCTTTGTCTCATCTACATTCATTGTGACTACTTCAAATCTTTCAAATTAATGAATTCAGCCACATCTATTTTTTTCTTTGCTGTTATTTTCTTGTTGGATACGTTATGCTCTTGTTTTGGCAATCCATTAGTCTCCTTAGCTTGACAGCATGCATTTCCAATGCATTTGATAGTTTTACAATCTTCCTTTATTGAATTCAGATATTTTTAAAAATGTTATTTTTAAAAATTGAATTCAGATATTTTTAACACATTCCCAAGGAGTATCATTCTGGTTTTTTGGGACAGATTTTCTTTCAGACCAGGTTCATCTGTCTTTTGCCTGCTCTGGTCCTTTATTTCTTTTTCTTTTCTTTTTTTTCCTTCTAGCATGTTTATAGAGTTGCCAGGCCACTTCTCCTTTTGTTTATATGTAATGTATAATGTAAGCCTCCCTAACCAGTCTTCTCTTTGTGCTGAGAGATTATGAATACATCCTCCTCACCACCCTCCCTTCTTTTTCTAAGCCTACTTTTCTTCTCTCTCAGCTGCAATTTGAGGGATAAGTGTAGATTTCTGTTCATTTTTATGCAGCCAAAAGCATTGTGGGTGGGAGGGAGGGAGAAATGAGCTGGATGCAATCTTCATCAAAGGACTTGAATTCTCTCTGTTTTAAGAGTCCATTAAGTGTCATGTAATAGGACTCACTTCCTCAGGACTGTACACCTCTCCCGTCCCTTTGGGTTGTTCCCCCAGTCAGCTCAGATCCCAAGCAGTACCTTTCACCTGGGAGTTGGATCCTTCAGGCATGTAGGAGCTGTAAGTCTTTCCCTTGATTTTCTCTTGAGTTGCCTACTCTCTCCCATAATCTGCCTATGTTCAAATTGGGATATATTTCTAAGAAGTACAGAATTTTGTCAATCTTTCTTTCTTTAGTCTTTCTGGAAGGGTGGGTTAGAAAGCAAGCCACAAAGGGATCTTTTGCTGTCTTTCTTTCCTTGACAATTTCTTAACATTCATGTCATGAGGGTTAACTTCCTTTCTTTTTTGGCCGTTTTTGTTTATTTGTTTATTAATTTTAATGCATTTTGTTGGATACCAGAAGAAGAAGATCTTATAATCAGGATTTGTTCTGCTGTCTTTTCCTGGAATCTAACATCTCATTTGAATTTCTGCTCCAGGGCTGAAGAGCCTCACCCGCCTTCTAAGGAGAAGGAAGCTGCAGTTCATTAGCATCAAGGGGATGCTTGTTAGAGCTCCTGTCAGTTACACTGAGCTTGCACTGTTTACTTGCTGTGAATTTCAGAGAACCTTACACCCTCTACCAATGGATAGAGAGAGAGGCCTGTAGTTTTCCTTTTCCTCACTGATATCTGAAGCCCCAATTTTCTCTTGACTTCTATTGACAGGGAGACTTGAAGAGCGGGTGAGGACGGAAAGAAGTTTAGAAGTTTAGCCTCAGGAACTGGAATAGCTGGGCAGTTATTTAGCTGGCTGAGGCATGAGGCAGGTACCCCTGCGAGGCTGGGCAGCAGGAAAGGAGCTGTGGCAGAGAATACAGTGGGCTCCGGTGTGGGAAGGAGTGAAGATAAGCCAGATCCTCTGGTGGCCCTGGTTCTGTTTTGTTCACCCAACTACCTTCTCTTCCTCTCACATCTACCTCTGCTGCTTTTGTTCCCCTCTTATCCCCAATTCTGGAATCTCCAATTCTGCTCAGTCCGGGTCCAATTCCATGAGAAATTTTAAAGCAATATGGACACAGCAGAACTAGATCTCTTTTGAACATTATTGCATTGTTCAATTTGTATGTGAGTATATACCATTTTTATCAATTATTTTAAACCCTTGACAGGTTTTGTCTTGGTCTCTTAAATGATCTCTTGGTCTCTTAAATGTCTGGATCTATATGTCTTGAAAATAAGAAAGTGCTTTTGACTCATAGAAGAGCTCATTCACTTACAACTAAAATACCACAAATGCCATGGAGCAGCAACATTTTCACACTGATCCGGAATGAAATGTTAAACATCTTTGTGGCATGTGAAAAAAATTATACTGTACTTGGGTGATCTACCATGTCTGAATTATCTACACCTTTGGGGATCATAAATAATTAAATTAGGAACATGCTGGAAAAGACTCAGAGTCCTAAAAATTGCCATAGAGTACTGGGAAAGGAAAAAATGTCAGATCCCACATGGCTTGCTCTGCTGGGGCTGTCTGGGCTTGCCGGGCTGGTACCCATCAGATCTGGACTTCTGGGATTGCCTTTCAGAGATCTCTTCATCACTGCAGTTGACTGCAGTTTGAGACTTTCCCCTGGTTGACCTGGATGACTGCACAAGCAATATTGTGTTAGTTTTAGCCCCCGAAGATTGATTCTGCCAAGAACTTGAATTTCAGTGGTATTCTTGTCTCTCTGTGATAGGGGATCTAAAGGTCCCTGATTGGTGCTTGGGGCCAGTAAGAAAAAGGGCTTTGGGTATTTAGCCACTCGCCTGTCCCCTGTGGTTTTTGAGAATTCTCCCAGGCAGATCTGGTGACCCAGTCAGGTTTGCATAGACAACCTAGTCACATCAGGTCATTTTGCATCTAAGCCTCCTTTCTCTCTCTCTCTCTCTTTTTTTAAAGATTTTATTTATTTATTTGACAGAGATAGAGGCAGCCAGTGAGAGAGGGAACACAAGCAGGGGGAGTGGGAGAGGAAGAAGCAGGCTCATAGCGGAGGAGCCCGATGTAGGGCTTGATCCCACAACGCCGGGATCATACCCTGAGCCGAAGGCAGACGCTTAACCGCTGTGCCACCCAGGCGTCCCTAAGCCTCCTTTCTCTTAAAGGGTAGTTTTGTGTCATGCCAGGTACCATCAACAAGATCATGACTCTGGATTAACAGTTCCTGAAAAAGAATTCCATGCCCTCTCGGTGTCATCAGTGAATGAGTAGCTCGTTCTACTATGGGTAATATTTCCGGTCAAATATATTTTATTTGAGGGGATGGAGATGGGATAAGGTCAAGGCCTGAGGTCTGGACCCATTCTTCCTTCGATTCTAATAATAATTATTAGGATAATTAAATAACCCAAATCCCAAGCCAGGATTTCAACCTAATGAGTGGAGTTAATGAGTGGATTAATTTAAAATAACGTATGCAAAGTACATAGCATAGTTTCTGACACATACTAATGTTCACAAATGGAAATAAACAAGGGTTTTTGGAAAGTTACTGTAATAAATGCATGTGTCTGTATGCTCGAATATATTTATTACTTTAACCACTGAATAAGTTAACCAAAATGAAACGTGTGTAGAATATTTCCTAAACCAACCATGTAGGCTTGCATTTTTAACAGTTTATAGGAAGTAAATATAATAATATTATATGTGGAGTGAAGTATATTATTATGTTATATATTATATTAAGTGATTATATTATATATTCGTGTGCTAAGTAAAATATATATTAGTATATTAATGAAAAGAATCATTATTTACTAATCATTTAAAATATTATGGCTGATAATATGGAGATCTGTCTATATACCGGATATTACACAAAGCACTTTGCAAATGTGATCTCATTTAATCCCACATCAACAGTAGGTGCTACTGTTATTCTCGCTTTATAGAGGGGGCAGTAGGCTGTGTGTGTGTGTGTGTGTGTGTGTGTGTGTGTGTCTGTGTGTGGTGTGGTGCCATAAGTATCTTCCCTGTGTTCACAGAGCTACTAATCAGACAAGCCAGAGTTTGAATCCAGGTGTGTCAGAGTCCAGCACCAGTGTCCTGATTCTCTAAGTACCCCTGTTTTACTAGCTATTTATTTGCTGGGCTGTTCCCCAGGCTGCCAGTCCCAGGTTCTCCCCCGCTCCAAGGGGTTTTGACATTGACTATAGCCCTAAGTACTTGTTTTCTTTGTCTTATTAATTCCTCTCAACAACTCAGTAAGGCAACTACTAATATTCTCATTTTACAGTCAAAGAAACAGTGGTTTGGGGGAATTAAATCACACAGCTCATAAGTGGCAGACCAGAATTGACCAGGAGTGTAACTCCAAAGTCCTTCATCTTCTTTCAACCTCGTCATACCCATGCTCGCACCACCATCACCCACCCACCACCTTGGAACCCTCTCCCTTGTGGGGCAGGCAGGACAGCTACCAGGGTGAGGCCACCCCAACAGCCCCAGTTTCCTGGTCATGCGTGTGCTGGAGTCTAACTGAAGGGGAAGAGGACCAACCAGTGAGTCAGTGGTTTGGCTCTCTCCGGAAGCCTGCTTTTGACCCTCTGCTCCAGCCCAGCCCTACTGAGATTCCGAGGCCTGACAGCCTCACAGCTGGCGGTGGGGCAGGCCCACAGTGGGCTGATGGATGATGTTTCTTACAGTTCTAACAGTGGGGGTTATTGCTTTCACACTTCAGCTATTTCTCCTTAGCTGGCTGGTGCTGAACGGTTTTATCCTTGTCTTTTGGTTAACCTCGACTAAAGAGGAAGTTAGCGAGCACCAAACATGTTTGGAAGAATTTCAGCCCTAGTTAAGTGTGGATGATTTGATTTGTGGGAGAGGCATAACAAGGAATTCAGAATAAATCATATCTAACACGGAACCAGTGACTACATTTAGATGCTTAACACCATGGAATGTGTAGTTGCCCACCCAGGAACACAGCTATCCCTGCAAATTCTCAGTCTGCTTGAGCCGCCGGACTCTCCAGATGTTCACTGACATCCCAGAAGTCTTTTTCCCCTAGAACCATGAAAGTGGGAATCACCATTTGGCTTCCCGTCCCTCCTTATTTGCTAAGAGGATTATGGTAAGGTGCTGCTCTCTACTCCCTGGTAAAAATGTGCTGCCTCGGCACACAATAAATGCTCAGTTCCCTCCTACCCTCATTTCTTCCTGGCCCCGGGGAAACACACAGACCCGGTCTCGGGACACCGGAGGCCCAGGTTTAAAGAGCCGTGCGTCAGGTCTAGTCATCCTGTTTACACACCAAGTTGTTTCTTACGTTTTCTCTCCCCTGCCATGAGCCTTTACGTGATCGATGGATCGATGTTCCCTGGAGGGAATAGCACACTTGGCAGCTACTGCTGTGCACCCAGCACCCTAGCTGTGTGGAGGCTCCCGCCGCTCCGTCGGCCTTCTGGTAGACCTCTCTGTTGCGTTTCCAACAAATATCTGTTGGACTCCTATTACATGATACTGTCTCAAACTATTTTAATTTGGGGCTACTCTCAGCGTCTTCTTTATTTCCAATCCAGATGGAAATTCTGCTCTTCCACGTTCACTGTCTTGGCAGTCTCTGTCTTACCTGCTCACCACGCATTTCCTCTCATTTGCTGGCTTATCATTTGAGCCCATCTTCATGGAGTGTTTTGTTTCTCTGTATCTTGTTACTGAGGATAAGAGATGGTTTTACAAAGTTTCCTTTTGGTTGCTATCATCATTTTCAAATTGCGGTTCATCCTGTAAATCTTTAGAGTTAGGACTCCCCCCCACCCCAACACCCGCCCCCAACCACTTTTTTTTTTGGTCTGATATGGTTATAGGCCTGATGTTAGTATTTTTTCCTCTTTGCTTATTTTTAAAGAAGGAGAAATGCAACGTTTTCCAAAACCAAAGTTTGTGGTTTGTCTTTATCGTATCCTTCAAATGAGTAGCTGAACGGCATGCTCACTCGCACAGCTGCCAGACCCACTCTAGGAGAAATCACGAGACATTTCCTCACACCTCATTCCCACTGCCGGACACTGATCCTGATGGAAATCCTAAAGGGCCGTAATTCCTAGTATGTGCTGCTGCTGGGACTGCTTCTGGAAGGCAACCCCACCTGTGGTGATTTGCTTTGCGGCACTGCGTGTTCAGTGCATTTTCTGGTGCTCCCTTCTATGGCTGCATATGGGAAACAGATCTGGGCCAGGATGGAAAGTGAGCAGAGGATGGCATCAGGCCTCCGAGAGCATCCCCCACATAGAGAGATGGCCTCCGTTAATCAGTTGGGACATAGCTTGCATTTCTGAGTCAGGCATCGGATATTAAGAGGGGGCAGGGACTTCTTACCCACCTCCCATCTACTTTCAGGGTGGGAGGGGAAGAAAGGCAGCTCTATTTTTAGTGGTGATAGCACAGGAAATCATGAATTGTGTTTTTAATCCCATTTTGCCGGTCTTGCAGTTAATGGAGATTGATCCAAGATTCTAAAAAGAGGGGCGCCTGGGTAGCGCAGTCGTTAAGCGTCTGCCTTCGGCCGGCTCGGGCGTGATCCCAGCGTTCCGGAATCGAGTCCCACATCGGGCTCCTCCGCTGGGAAGCCTGCTTCTTCCTCTCCCACTCCCCTGCTGTGTTCCCTCTCTCGCTGGCTGTCTCTCTGTCACATAAATAAGTAAAATCTTTGTTTAAAAAAAAAAAAGATTCTGAAAAGAGGTTGTTTAGTTCCAGTTTTGGTGATGGCCTGAGTTTGCATTTTTTCTATGTTAAAGACATGAGTATTTTGTTGAATTGTTGGGAGAGGCCGAATATGGGCCTTTAAGCCAAATGCCATTTTAAACCCAACTTTCCCCCAGTCTTCATTTCTTAAAAGTAAAAAAAGCCCTTTAGTCCAAAATATGGTTATGTTGATATCCTTGTAGATAACACATCATGTACCTGACAGGAAAGAAAGGTCTATTCAGCTGGGGCTAGTTCCCTAAGGCAGGGAGACCTCTAATTGAGGAATAGGTTTCCCATAACAAAGTTTCTCATTGTCTGGGGAGACAGTATTGACAGAAAGACTACACTGATGAAACCATCTGATCTTTTAACCCATTCACCTTATGTGGAGAGATTCTGTAAACTGTAATGGCCTAATAGCAGAGCTTAGAAACACCTGAATGAGAAAGCCACACAACCCTGAGGCAGATTGTGTTCTCCCCACTCAGGGGTCAGTTACTGTGGGAGGCGGACTGTCTCCCCGAGAGTCAGCACTGCAGATCATTTCGACCATGTGCACCCAGCCCTCGATGACTTCATTACCAGGGGACACTTCCCACATGTGGGCTGGGAGGAGGAGTACCTTCCTCCAGTCACAGGGATGTTGACAGAGCTGAGTCGTTGCTGCATGGGAACAGCGTGTGGACAAATGTTTGGCACTGGAAAGGCCTTGGGCTCCAACGCTGGAACTGCTGGAGCCCAGCAAAGTCCTGGAGCCAAAACCGCAGAGTCCTCACAGCTTGCTTTACAAAACCCAAATTTAACAAGTGTCAGTCTAGACTCTGTTTGATGGACTGCCCTGCACACTGGTGATTTCACTTCAGGGCCTCAGGATGTGTTCGGTTGGGTGGAATAGAAAGACAGTGTGCAAGTGCGTTTGTGTCTGTTGTCCTGCTTCTTTCTCACCCAAACTCAAGGGCTCTGAGCCTGGCCATCTGTAGTTTTAGTAGAACAGCATGGCTGAGAGACAGGATCAAGTCTAGGGTATAAAATGTCTTTAAAAGTCTTTTTGCCGAGGCCGCAGACTGATTTTTGAGTGCATTACAGTAATTAGGTGTTGGGTGTGCTAATGAGAAGCTGGTGGTCATCTGTCTGCTCACGGGTGCTCCGTCCTCTACGCAACTCCCAGTAGAGAATTAACCTATGAGAGAAGCTAATTAGACCTCGTCAGGACTGGCATTGAGATTGTGTGGCTGGTAACTGAAGCAATGCTCTCACACAAATGATTGGTAAAGAGCAAAAATGCATACGCTCGTTTCTGTATATGTATATGGGTTCTAAAAATACACATACTCTCAGTTATTCGGAGTCTGGTTGTCAACTTTGTGAACTGCCTAAAACCTTTTCATTTTCCTATATGTTTCTGTCTTATATCCATCTTACCTCCCTCCTCTTCATTGAGAACAAGGAAGAGAAGGGAAAACCCACAGTTGAATTCTTGAGTTGATTTCTAGCAATAAGAATTTCTAGATCTAACCAACAGTGAAGTCCTCAAATGATATTTAGCCTCCTACCACCTCCCTGGAGGCTGGGGCCTGTGCTGACAGGATGGGGAAATAAGAGGCTAAGAATCCTACCTTATAAATATTCCTGACTGGAAACAGGCAGATTACTTCAGGTTGGTTCTAGATTAGATTTATCTCTGATGTTATTTGAATTTCTCTGGTGAGACTTAGACTCTTGGTTGGTTTTAAAATCTTGAGGCTATGCTTGACCAACTATCAAAAGCCGGCATTTTCTGTGCTAACTTCAGAATCTCCATTAGTTGCTACAATAAATATTCACTTCTCACTCACAGTTCTACAAGTCAGCTTCAGCTCTGCTGGTTTGACTGGGCTCAGCTGGAATTGCTTCCAGGCTACAGATCGAGTCCCTGTCTGCGGCATGTGTCTTCTCACTCTACAGTCCGGGCTGATGGGGCAGCTACTGTCTGTGACGTTATGGAGGAGAACAGAAGATCAGAACGAGTGAGAGAAAACACCCCTCCTAGAAGCCTGTGCTCTGAACTGTCACACTGACACTTCCATTCACATTTCTTCGGTCAAAGCAATTAATTCGCAAGGCCAAGTGCAAGGTCAATGGGGTGAGATGTATTCTCTGCCTGCTAGGAAATATGGGCAAGTCACATGAAAAGTCAATTTCATGTTATTACAGGGACAGAACAAAAAGGTGAAAACTATAATTCTGTCCAACTACACCAACCATACATACAGGCCTGGAAAAAAATCAGAATTCACACCAAATTTACTAAATGTCCTTAGTTCACAGGTAACATATTAACAGTAGAGTACCAGTCTCAATCAAGGCCTCATTTAACTTAATTTTGCTAGAGAGCTGGAAGAGTTCTTCTATTATTCCTCACCCTCAACTTCTCTGTCAGACCATGTATGTGCACTAGAAGACATATTCACTAGATCACAGAAGATTTATCGGCTCTCCTCTTCAACAGTGCGTAGAGAAGTAGCTGGGATCTGTTTTCATAAAAACATGAGTTTCAATTCAGCTTAGGAACTAAATAGCTGAGAGGGATCTTGGGCAGTTTATTAAGCTTCCCCAGTCTCCATTTCTCTCTCATGGAGAACACAGTAACTCCTTCACTGAATTGCTGTGTAGATAAAATGAAATGACATACGAATTACTTATGTCTCTCATAAGGATTCATTTCTTTTCCTTTCTCCTAAATCTCATCCACCATCCAAGATAAATTTTAAACCCCGATGCCTTCCTTAAACCCCTTTAGGTTTTTCTGAATTAAATGAGGTCCTTCTCCTCTGAACTTCTATAGCTCCTGAGGGAGTGATCCATAAACTACTCTTGCATTCATTAATGGATTTGAGGAAGTTCATGGACCATTGTCCTCTCCTTTGGAATCGATGCAAAATTATGTGTGTATTAACCAAATTCATATTTCCGGGGAGAAACTGAATAGCCTTTACCTGAACTTCAAAGTGCTGCTGGACCCGGGAGAGGTTCTGAGCCATTGATATTAGATGAACTGGGTAACTCAACCATCATGATATATCATCTTGTATGCTGGTTATTGCTTCATGCTGTTAGCCCTCTTTCCTATCTTAATTATGAGCTTCTTGAGGGGGAACAAACTTATCTTCCCTGGCCTATGTATCTTCTACAACTCATAGCACAAGCTGAACCCTTGGCGAGAATTCAAGAAATATTTGTTGATTAATTACTCAGGTAAGGGTTTAAAAAATACCACCACCATGGCCAGCAGGCTGAATCCAAAATGTCAAACATTTAACAATAGTGCTTTCAGCACACTGATAAAAATATCATTAAAAAAAAAAAGCAAACAAAAAACTCTGGTGGTAGCAGAATTCGTCTGTCTGTGAATTCATTCTGCCATGTGAAACATTGCATCAGATGTGATTGAAACACATCTCCTTACTTCATTTCCCAGGAGAAATGTAGACTATCTTGGTAATTGTGAGGGTGTCTACAGGTTATTGCTGGTAAGGGGAGGCCATCGGAGAAGCGACATTGTGAGAGTCTGTTGGAATGTAACAAGTCCTGTTAGAAAACTCTTAGTTCTCTTTGCAAAAGGAGCTTCTCCTAAGCCATAGGTTGATGTTTGGGTCCAAATATAATCTGAAAAGAAGGAAAAAAAAGAAGAAATAAAGATAAATGAACTTGCTGAGCTTTTTCTTTCTTGCCTGGGAAGCAAAACAAATATAGAGTTGAGATCATTAACCAGAAATATAAACACCATTCAAAGGTATTTCTCAGAAAGTGAATTTCTAAACATTTAAGAACTTTTACCACATTGGAAGTACTGGGTAGGCTGGGGGGAGAAAGAAAGACTAGGAAATTCTTCATGGAAGATGCAAGCACGTTGTCAAAAGTCAAGGAGCTCTTGCTAGTCCTCTGGTTTCTTCTTATTGGATATGACTTCACCAATTCAAGTCTTTGATTCCCCAATATTTGCACAATAATTTTAGGGGACATCATTGTCAAGTGCGGCGTGGCCATAGAATTCACAAGACACACTCCCTACATAAAAATTCACAAGCATACATTTTCGCAAGTCAATCCTCTAACACTTTCAGAGGGCCAGATTCCGTATGCCTAGCAACAATTCTATTTTTTGTGTGTTTTATCCTTCTTCTCAGCTTCCTTGCTAGGCTTTAGGGAATTAGCAAGACTTACCACCAATTGAATTGCAGAACTTTTTGGCCCACAGTAAGGCTTGCTATCATCAGGTATGTAAAATCTTGCCCAGTGTAGTCAGAAGTTAAAACCAAACCATCATAAACCTGCAGGACTTATGACCCTGAAAGCCCTGGGGGACTTTCCTGGACCAGACCTCAATGGAACTTTGCCCAAAACCCCAAATGGGAAATATATATGAACTGATTCCGTGCAGTGTGAAGGCTGAGGCAGCAGCAGAATGCTTTTATAGACTGATACAATGATAGATTAGTACACATTTAATCTTAGGCTAGGGGTTTGGAGGAGTCAGTCTTCCTCAACCCCTCCTCCCTCTCTGTTAATGTTAATAGTCCTGAGCATGGGTTTAATGGTAATGGGCATTTTTCTTTTGTGACACAATTATTCTAAATTTAAGCCAATTAGAAAGTCATTCCATTAGGAAAAGAAGTGTCAGTGGGACACCATTGTGCAGTGTGACTGAGATTTGCTACACAATTGTAGATTTCTAGTTTAATTGGGATCAGAGGGGAAAAAAGAGATCATGAGTAGTCTACTAGTTCTTCGATGACAAAAATAACATCACATTTTAAAGTATATAGATATTGACTTTAAGAAAGCCTGCTTACATACAAACTTACAGAACCAATGAATTAAGGAATATTTTCTACATTATAAAATTTCTTTGCTTTTTTGCTTAGGTTTCTATAAAGCGTATGTTTCCTTCAGATTATGAGACTGAGGCGCTGCCCACTGCACTAGAAGGCACTAAAGTGTACGTTTCCCGGTTACATTTAAAACTTGTTTGATTTGCAAACACCTGATGGGTATATTGCTTTTTTAGTAGTCAACATAATGTGAAAAGCAAGGAACTTTGCAAAAATTATAGGACAAAAAGATGCCATGTTGGAAAATAGTTAGGATATAAACACGAAGTTCTTGGCTACAGTTTATGAGTAAGATAGGAATTATAGGCTGTCTTGAGAAAAGCTGAAGAAACAGACCCATGTGGTTGAGTCTGTCAATCTGATGTCTGGTGTGTACACATAACGAAGTATTTTGATCGTGACAATGGTGTAGTTGCACACCCTAAACAGAAAATCCAGGTGACACCAAAGCTGGAGGGTTTCGCCCTCTTTGTTAGATTCTTTATCAGATTCCACATTCCATTTGAGCTTAAGCAAAAAACCAAAGCAAAAATTTTTTTAAATTACAAGTCCTGAAGGAATATCAGATACTTCCTTTAGATAGAGAATTTGTCTCTAACAATGAAGACTTCCTTGCAATTTGATATCTTCAAGATGTCCAACACACCCTTACCTTGACTTATAGATATTGAAGTTATCTGACCTGTCAGAGGTTCTGAAGATGAATAGTTGTAGCAGAAGACTTCTATGTCCTACTCCCATGCTACTGGAATGGGAAGTAAATATATTTACATGTATCGTGATCCCGACTGAAGAACTAGAAGCAATGGAAGTTTTTCCCCAAGGCATGGGGGAATTGCCCAGGGATCTCTCTTAATAGAGAGAGGTTGGCTGCTCAAGACCTGCAATTTACCTGATTTTTTCTTCTGGGACTTTTCTTCTCATCTCTGAGGAATGCCCTGGAAGGTATTAAGGGGAATGGAAAAAAACAAAAACAAAAACCCAAACACCTAGGATTTGGAACTGTTCTGTTAGAGTGACAACGAGAGTTCAGGGCGCTCTATTTACTTCAGAGTGCAGACCCAGATTTCAGCTGCTTCTGGCTGTGTCCAAGATCTCCAATTGCTTGGGCTACTTTGCCCTGTAAGACTTATGTACAATTGGTTTGAAACCCATGAGATATACGGTGGTGTGTGTTTTCTCACATACCTGGAGGTTCTTGATGGTGATGATAAATGGTGGTGGGGGGGTCGTGGCAGTGAGGCTTTCTCTTAGTAAACTCTGACTCTGAGTTTGTATGTGCAGTGAAGTCTCTGGGCCAGATTGGATTTTACCTCCTGTTCCTTCACAGCACCTTATCATCCCACAGAATACAATCCTAATCCCGCTTATCCAAAGTACATTAACTTGAGACTGTATGGCAGTCTTCACTAAAGGTTTGGGACTAGAACTGTACAATATAAAAATCCAAAATGGAAACTTGACGCTGTTCCTCTTAAAGCATTCTGGCCATGCCTGAAACCAGGTATTTCCCTCCGCTATGTTGCCCTGTTTCCAACTCCACCTTTTTGTTCCCTCTCCTCTTCAGCTCATTGACTCATTCACTGCCCCTTAAATTCCTATTCATGTTGATATAGAGAGCAGTTTAACTCGCTCCATGTCTCAGTTAACAACTTAGTTTGTCTTTACTTTCATTCCCCCTGAAGAATCCATTAAGCCTAAACAAAGATGGTTCTTTCCCTCGAAGGAATTATCTTATTTAGCAAGAGTGAAATAACTATGCTTAGTGAATTCTCACTTCATTTCAGTACTTCAAGGCACACTAATCACTCAGTCAATAAAAGTACCTTTTGTACACATTAAGCTCTTCTCCACTCCCTCTGTGGGAAGGTAAGAACCATGGCCCTTTCTCATTGAACCACACCAGAGGTGGAAGTGGAACCATGGAGGTCCTGGGATTTCTCCTCTGCCAACTTCCTCTCCTTTGCTGCTAAAGGGTAGAATCAAGAAGAATGCATAGGCCCTTCTTTTCTAGTCTTTCCCTAAAATCTCCTCGTGATTACGAGAGACTTCTCTGCTGCTCTTCTAGCTCCCTGTTCCCTCTGCCTTGCCGCTGCCCAAAATGGGGGACCAAATATTCTGCTTAGAACTGCCACTTGTTCTCATCCCAGTTGAGACTGACATCTCCCTGCATCCTCTCCAGTGATGACACCTGTATTAGAGCATCCCAAGAGAGCTTTAATCCATCCCAAGCACCTCTACTTTCACAAAGGGTAGGCTTTAAACCTTTATTATGGATCCATTTGTTCCTAAGTCCTTCATGATTAAGGATTTAAACTTTAAAACTAGGCATGCTATTTTCTTTTGTGCCAATATGTGTCCTTTTGGGCATCTTTTTGAAAAAGGAAACCACTTTTGGCCATACTGAACTCCTATTGCGGCATGACCACCCTCCAGTTATCCAGTCTCACCTTACCCCATGACCTCTGCAAGTGATGTCAGGAATACCTTAGCAACCGCAGTATTCACACAGACAGTCTTATCAACACTCACTCTGATGTTCTGCAGACTTGAATGGGCCTAGAGAAAATGGAATCATAGGAAACATCGAGACAAAAGGTTTGTGCAACAGATTTCATAGTTAAGTTCTTCAGTACCCTCCCAGTCTTCTCCTGAATTAATATTTTCACTTTGCATGATTTGCTCTTTGTCCTTCAAAACTGTTCCCACTGATGAATGACTCAACCCATGAATCTCTGGACATCCATCATCTTCTTGCCACTTTCAATTTTTTTGAACTTTTGATTTTTGTTTTCATTGTCATTGTAACCTTTGATTAGTGGCACTTTCAATGTTCTCAGTGCCTTTTGTACTCATCAGAAATTAAACATTTACAGCAAATGATGGAAATAGAAGAAATCATGGTGTGCACTGATAAACCAAAGGCTGGTGGAACCTAAAATGGCCAACATGACCAACGACAGCATCTGTGGGCACGGGCAGAGTTTATAGTCTTTTGTTTTAGGGGATCATTTGTCTATGATTTGAAAGTACTTAAGTTGGAAGTTTGTTAGTAGATTATGTCTGTATGTCACTGTTGCTATTGAGGCGTCCATGCTAGCTTCCCTAGAGGCTGGGTAATAGTGCCTGTCAGCCTGGGATACATAATTCCCATGTCTGGTTTCATCTCTATTCTGAGAGGGACTCAATAATCCTATGCCTCACTGTAGCTAGTCTGTTTCTCAGGGACCTCCCCTTCAGGGGCTGGCAAAGGTCAACTCTGCCTTTCTGTGTTCAAGGGTCCTTATCATCATGAGAAAGAGTCTTCCTCACTCTTTCTTCAGGGTGGGGAGTGAGGAGAGGGGTTGGAATGAGGATTATCGGTATCTCTTTTTCTAATTTTTAAAAAAGATTTTATTTATTTATTTGAGAGAGAGAGAGCAAGAGAGCGCACGCGCATGAGTGGGAGAGGGTCAGAGGGAGAAACAGACACCCCGCTGAGCATGGAGCCCGATGCCCGACTCAATCCTGGGACTCCAGGGTCATGACCTGAACTGAGGGCAGTCGCTTAATCAACTGAGCCACCCAGGCACCCTTAGATTATCAGTATTTCTGTTGAAGTTCCCTTCACCGTCCTTGTCTAGATGCCCTCAAGGACACAACTTTCCTGGTGGCCAAACCCCTCTTCCCAAACTTCCCAAGTCAGATTTCCAGATTAACTTCTTCCTCATGGTCCTTGCTAAAGTGATATGAATTCACATCAGGATTTGCAAGTGGGGTTTTCCTTCTATTCGTCTCTATACTAGCCAGTCCCCAGGGGTGAAATACATTCTGAAGATTCAGAAACCTTTGCTACTCCACTGCCTCTCCATTCCAGGGGAATCACAGAGAGGGTGGAGGGGCTGGGAGTAGGGAGATAGATGTGGTCCTAGAGCCAAACCTTGGCTTGAGCCACTTGATATACTCAAAGACCTCAAAAGAGCTCTGCTCCACTAATTTTATAGGATTTTGCCCCATAACTTAACCCAAAAGATGCCAAGACTTTACAATAAATGGTTACCCTGGCAACTCAGGGAAACCCAGGATAAACCCAAAGTATGAAATCATTGTTTAGAATGTCTCTGGCCTACTCTTTCTAATTCTTGGTTAACGTTTTTTGGACAGGCTCTCTGTTGCTGAGGAGGAGGCCTGAAACTATACATGCTTCATAAACAGATGAGAACTCACACTGCTGCAGAGGTGACCCAGCCTAACAGGCAGTGGGCCCTGCTTTGAACTTAGTCAAAGTGCTTTGTTTTGCTTGAATTCTATCCCAAATCAAATGTAAACCTTTGCCTGTCTCTCTCATAAACTCTCAATCTGATACCAACTAGCGTTTTCTGTTCCTTGGTGGTTGTTTTTTTTCCAAATATCCTGGTTTTGTTTTTCTGGTTTTTGTTGTTTGTTTTGAGAGAGAGAGAGAGAGAGAGGAGGGCAGAGGGACAGGGAGAGAGAGAATCCCAAGTAGGCTCCATGCCCAGGTGGAGACCGATGCAGGACTTGATCTCACAACCCTGAGATCATGACCTAAGCCAAAATCAACAGTTAGGTCCTTAACTGACAGAGCCACCTGGGCACCCTCTGTTCTTCAGTTTTAAAGCTGTCACATGCACATTTGTTAGACCGATTTTGTTCTAGAAGTTATTGCACAGTAATACCTCATATAAAAAACAAGAAGGAAAATACAATAAGCTGTTTGCTGTCATGATCAAAATTAACATTTCTGTGGCATATAGTTTCCATCCTTTTATATTAAGATTTATCTCTTGTCTGTAGACAATACATACTTGTACTTGCTTTTCTATTTATTATGAAAATCTCTGCTTTTATTGCTGTTTGCATTCTTCACACTTAAGGTGATTATTGGTCTAGTTGGCTTTAAGTTAACCATTTTGCCATTTGTTTTTATTTATATTTGTTCCTTGATTTCCTTTTTTTCTTTCCTTCTCTGGGACAGAGAATTTTTCATGATATCATTTTATGGTCATTATTGGTTTAAAAGCTTATTTAATAGACCTTGTTGATTTGGCTTTTAGTGGTTGCTCTCAGTTTACAGTACTTCTCCTTAAGTTTTCACATTCTATTTAAAAATATTATAGCCTTTCTTGTAAAATGAAAGAAACTTACAACAATCTGTATTCATTTCTATCACCCTGTCCCATTTGGCTATTGTGTTCATTTGTGTTATAAACCCACAATACATTGTGATTGTTCTTGCTTTAAACATACATATGTTATGAATTCCATAATACATTGTTGCTGGTTCTTCTTTATCTCTTAAATAAAACAAAAGTGGAAAACTTTTAAATATTTATCTATATTTTTTATCATTGCTGGTGTGCTTCATTCCTTTGTGAAGATCCCAGTTTCTATCTCTTTTATTTTCCTTGCTCTGAAGGAATTTTAACAAATCAAGTAATGCTGAAATGAAGTTCTCTCTGAAATTTTGCTTCTCTGAAAAATCTTGATTTTTCCTTCAATTTTGAAAGGCGTTCTTGCTGGATTTAGAATTTTAGGTCGATAGGCTCTCCTGCCCCCAACCTCCCTTTAGAACTTAGAAGATGTTCATTGTTTCCTGGCTCACGTGGTTAAAGGACAAGAAGTCTATTTCTTACCCCAGTTCCACTTAAGTAACATGTCTTCAGAAATTTGATTATTGTGTGCTTCGATGGGGTTTTTTGTTCTTTTCTCTTTTTTAAAAATCCTCCTTTGGGTTAACTGAGCTTTGTGTATCATCAAATTTAGAAAAATTTTGGCAGTTATACCTTCTAACATTTTCATTCTGTCACTCCTGTCCTCTCTGGGGCTCCAAATACTCATATACTGGGCCACTTACTATCGTCTCACAGATCACTGAAACATTCATTTGTTTGTCTGTTTCTATAGAAAAAGTTTTATCTTGCTTATGGTTATTCTCTTTCTTCTTGGGATGTCTAATAATTTTTTTGTTGCATTGCTGGACGTTGGGAATATTATATCTTCAAGGGTCTGGATTTCATTGTCATCCCTTACAGAGTGTTAGCTTTTCTTCTGGTGTTTGCTTCAGTTTCCTGTTCATTTTGATCCTCATGAGACTTTTAAAAACTTTCCTTAAGGTGGTTCTAGAATATCCTATACTTTAAGAATATTTTAACGCCTTGTAAGATGTAGCCTTTCTTGGATTTCTACTGAGTACCCGAAGTGAAAAACAAGACTCACCACCTTGTATGGCAAGAAATAGAACCTCTTCCAGCCCCGTATGAGCTCTGAACCAGTCTGTCCACAGCTCCTGGGGTGCAGCTTTACTAGATGCCTGGATTCGTACCTTCTACACGCAGACCTTAGTATTTCAGCTGAGACTCAGGTGTACCCATATGAAGACTTCTGAAGCTATTCTTCTGCTCTTAGAACATTGCCCTGCAGCTTCTAATCATCTCAGTCTTCCAGAAGTCGGGTCTCTGTTTTCTGTTTTTAACAAGTCTGAATGCTGTGCTTGGAACTGCAGTATGACCTTTGGCAGAAAGTAAGCATGACTGTAGGAATCATCTCTTTTGTTTCCCATCTCGCAGGGATCAGAATCCTGATGTGCCCATTGGCCAATGAGTGAAAGCAGCTGTTTCATTCCCCACTCCTCACCCTCACCTTGTTTCCTAGTTATCTCTTTGGGGAACATAAATCAGATCTTTGCTACTTCTTCAGAGTTGGAAGTGGACCTTCTCAAATAAATCTTTTTACAATTAGTTTGCTTGAATCAGGACCTAAAAAAAGTTCACATATTCCATATAGAGGTTTTGTCTGTAAAAATATCTTGTTCTGTTACCCATCCCCTCTTTTTTTATGCCATTTATTTCTTAGATAAACTACATAGCCGTACTTTGAAATCCCGGGTTTGACTGATTTCTTCTTAGTGTTGTCATTTAGCTTGTCTCTGTTTCTGGAGAGCTGTAGTTAGATGTAGAGATTCAATGATTGAGGTGGAAGTTTTAGGCAATAGTACTTTGGTATCATGTACACTTCTAATGCATTACATTGCGAGGCGAATAACATTTGGCTTCCCAACTTTTAGTAAGGCTTAGATTGATTGTTGAGTTCAGATATGACCAGTCCAATCCCCATTATAAATTCTACCAATCAAAAACTTCCCTTTTAACTAATAGTTTTGGCATTTGGCATTTGTGATATTTGACATTATTTCATTAGGATCATAAATTATAATTTTTAAGATTGTATTGTTTTGTCTGCATTTAATTAGCCGGAATTCTACTTTATAGTAGGGGTGCTTCTCAATGAAATGTTCAAAGTTGTTCAGCCATTTCAAAGAGCATCAAGTTGGAACTTAGCAATGGGAATTTGTAGAAAAAAGGCATATATGGTGTTACATAAATTAAACTATTGTTTTTGAATTTTAATCACATTTTAGTAGTTAGGAAGGACTTGGAGCAGGCATGCTCAAAGGAAATAATATAATTTTTCCATTTTGCTTGTCACCCCCTGTGATAACTTTAGCGACTCTGAACATGACCTTGGAGGTAATACCAAGCTATAGTTTCATGTTTTAAAAGTCTATTTAAAGGTATACAAAGAATTTTAAAAATAATTAGAAAATGAAGGCATAAAAAGAATGGTTTCTCAAACTGGAAAGGACCTCAGAGATCACCTACTCTATCCCACTATTTTTGTTGATGGGGAAAATGAAGCTTGGAGAGGTTAAATGAAATAGAATAAGGTAATGGCAAAGCAAAGTTTCTGAAATCATTACAGGCCTGTGTTTCTTTCTTGACTCCACAATTGTCTACTCATTTGAACTTAGTGACATCATACAACCTCTCGAGTTTTTAGCTTCTTCATTTGGGTCAGAAGCAATGGGCATGAAAAGCAGCTAATGAGGTCTTGAAATCTTAGACAACTATAACAACAAAACTATCATTTAAAGTGTATCCAACACACACACACACACACAAATAAAGTGTATCCAACAGGGATGCCTGGGTGGCTCAGTCTGTTGAGTGACTGACTCTTGATTTCTGCTCGGGTCATGATCTCAGGGTCCTGGGATTAGACCCCGTGCTGGCCCCACTCAGCACAGAGTGTGCTTGTTTCTCTCCCTCTCCCCACTTGTGTTCTCTCTTTCTCTGAAATAAATGGGTAAATAAAATCTTTTAAAATAAAATAATATGTATAGAACAGACTTTTGTTGAGAGTTTGTGTGGTACCAGGCACGATGTCCCATACTAGAGGTACAATTTTTGTGGGAGGTAGAAAAATTGCCCCCGAAGATGTCCACATCTTAATCCTCAGACTCTGTGAATATGTTACCTTATGTGGCCAAAGAGATTTTACAGCTGTGATGGAGCCCAGGTGATTGGGATGAAGAGATTATCCTGGGTTATCCAGGTGGGCCCAGTGTAGGCACAGGTGTGCAAGAGGAAGATAAGAGAGTCGGAGTCAAAATAGGACATGTGATGATGGAAGCAGAGGTTGGAGTGTATATGGTCATGAGCAAAGGAATGCAGGAAGCTTCTAGAAGCTGGAAAAGACAAGGAACAAATTCTCCCCTAGAGCCAACAGAAGGAATACAGCTTTGCCAACACCATGATTTTTGCCCTGTAAAATCTATTTCTGACTCTTACTTCCAGAACTGTGAGATACTAGATTTGTGTTGTTGTTTGTAGTAATTTGGTAGAGCAGCAATGGGAAACTACTATAACTTTAAAGAAGACACAGTCCCTATCTTAAGGGACACTATTATCACTGCTTAACCAACTCAGTTGGCTGATGCCGATCATTCTCAGTTCAGTGTTCTTTGTGCGTCCTTGTTAGTTCCCGATCACCAGCTATCAGTCCGTCGCCATCATGACTTTTTGCTATAACATCCTATCACCACACCTGTGATTTTGGGGGTTAGCGTTAGGAGATGTTGCTATTGGTTTCAACCTCTCTCTGAGCAAATTAAGTTTGTAAAAGTCACAAGTTTGATATCATAATTATATTTTTGAATATGCATTAAGATAAGACCATATCCACTAAAATTATTCTTCCACATGCCTCCTCCCCCTAACTTACTGTACAAACCATCAATGATGCCCACCGGTATTTTAGGAAACCTAGCTGTACTCTATTCAGCATTAAGGAAAATTTTCAGTTGGCGGCGGTTTGCTTGCTTCAATGAGGCATGGGTTAAGCAGCATGACCACGAACCAGCATAGCAGCGATGGTGGAAAGATTCCAGAAACTTGGTTCCTTGCTGATCTATGATGTTATTAAGCATCAGTCTTTAATAAAGTCTCCTGAGAGCTAGTAGATATGTGTAATTTGGAAAAGGAGCATAGTTTCTTGAACTGTTTTGAACACTCCCTCGCATGGGCAGCCCCTCTCAGTCACTGCTTGCTAATACTTTTCTTGAATGAAGAACATTTAAAAAGAACATTTTTTTTTTTTAGAGATCTTATGTCAGCATTCAAACTCCTGGAATTTGGTGTTGATTTAGGTAAATTTGCCAGATTCTTGCATGTCCTAAGTAAAATGACAAGGTAGAGACTGAGGAAGACACAGCCCAATTGAACACGGGACATGGATTCTCCGTATCTTTCGGCAATTGCAGGAGTCAGCGGCCGGCGGACGGAGGCTCTCTGTTGCAACTTCAGCAATTATGCGGCTGATCAGACCAGGCCAGACTGAATCTGGCAGAGCTTGGAGGGCTGCAGTTTTCATATTTTTTCCCCTCCCTTCGGGGTAAGACGTTCTCTCCACTGCATATGCCACACTTACTTTCCCACCTCAGGAACACAGGCCTCCCTTCTCCCTCAGCCCTGATGTCTTCCAGACAGACATTAGTGAGGCAGACATCCCGTGACCCCATCCTGTCCTTCTTGGCCTAGTTTAGCAGAAGGAAGATAAGAGCCATAAAATCTGGCTTATATGCCTAGCTTGGTCACATACTCACTAAGTCACCTTGAACAAACCCCCAAACTTCCGTGAGTCTTTTTTTTTTTCCTTATCGGTATAATGGCAATAATGATGCCTTAAAATGTTAGCAGTTCAAATAAAATTATACTATGAGCAAAGGACAAATTCGTGTGAATGCTATTTGTAAATAGTAAAGTGCCCGTCTTTGCTGCATTACTGGCTTAAGACACACTGTCCTCTCGCATGTCTTCAGACAAATATCCTAGCTAGCCATTCCTTTCCTCTCACAAATGTGGGGGAGAGGGGAGAAATGTCATCATATCCTGTTGCTGGCATCTTAAAACCCTTGAAGAATTTCACATTTCACTTTGGCTCAACATCACCTGGCCACTTCTTACCTCTATGATCTTATTTCCCTTTGGCTTATCCCGTTTTAGCCACACTGGCTTCTGATATTTTCCCAGCTGTACAAAGGCCATAGCTTTGGTTTGACTGGAACGCTCTTCCCCCTGCATAGCTGGCTCCTTCCTCCTTCACAGGAACCTCCTCAGAGACCCTTTTCTCAGCTGCTTTATCTAAAGGGATCCTCTTGGGGCGCCTGGGTGGCACAGCGGTTAAGCGTCTGCCTTCGGCTCAGGGCGTGATCCCGGCGTTATGGGATCGAGCCCCACGTCAGGCTCCTCCGCTGCGAGCCTGCTTCTTCCTCTCCCACTCCCCCTGCTTGTGTTCCCTCTCTCGCTGGCTGTCTCTATCTCTGTCTAATAAATAAATAAAATCTTTAAAAAAAAATAAAGGATCCTCTTGTTTCATCATGCTATATCGTAGTTGTCCGTGTATTTCCTTCATATAGTTTATCATAAACCATAATCACTCTGCAGGTCCGTTTGATGGCCAGTTTATAGTCTGTGGCCAGTAAAATAGAAGCTCCATAAGGACAGGGGCCATTTCCTCTTTAGACATAAAGAATAAACCTCCACAAAGTCTGCATTCCTTCCTGCAAAAATCATGTCCATGCTTTATTTTGGGCCATAAGGCCGTGGTGGGTCAGCTGAGCAATAGAATTGAATCCTCATCTGGGCTTTTGTTTAAGAGGATATGGTCTTCTAGGAAATGAGGCTAATATTTTGTTCTTTCTCCACACCCTCAGCATCCAGCATAGAGCCTGGCACAAAGTTAAGCTGTGGCATGTGTTGGTTTAGCGAGCAGGAAACCTGCTTGTTTTCTGAAATGGACCAGTGGGTGAACACATGGCCGCTCCCTTGACCAAGAGAGCTGACATCTCATGTTAAACTCTCTGTCCACTTCAGCAACGCATCCTTTGATTACGTGACATCCCTGGGAATGCCTCCCTCTTCCCCTCATCCACCAGTTTGGACAGAACCCCTCTGAGTTTGTGTGAGTTTGATAGACAGTAGGGACTTTCCAACTTCTATACTACTTGCTGAAGGAAACACTTATGAGAACTTGTTAAAAATAAAAATAATGGTAACACTCAATAGGATGAATTAAAACATATAGTATACCATGCACGAGATACATATTGGTATTTGCATACTAATTTATTTAATCCTTACAATAACCCCATGAGGTCGATTACAATGATTTCCTCCATTTTATAGCTGAGGAAAATGAGATTTTGAGGGGCTGAGTAACTTGTCAGTGACAGAGTTGGCACATGAGCCTGGTCAGTCTGGCTTGAGGGGCTCAGTGCTTAGCTGTTCAGTTGTAAATACTGCAGTCCTTAAAGACGGATCTTCTGGGCCTATCATTAGCTTTCCCTAGACCAGATGACATCTTTAGCCTCTAATTAATTGTTTAATGTTTTATTACCTAAATAATGCATGAAATAAATTCCTCTGTAAAGCAGTTAATACATTCATTCATTCATTCAAAGAAAGTCAAAGTCTCTCTTAGACATCATTTTATAAACCTGAACTATTTCTCCCTTTTCTAGGAATAACTATTACATCCAATTTTGTGTCTATTCTTCCAACCATTGATACCTTTGTCTAAGACAGGACAATCTTCTCATACACAACAGTGAATATAATTTCCCCATTCCTGGGGGTGACAACCCATAATCCCTTCCAGCTAATGAATGCTGAAGTCATATCACAGGGCCAAGGCTCTTAGAATTCATTATCTCCTGCTGATGTTTGTTCCTGAGTCCAAATTAACTTTGACAAATGATTAGCTAATGATCCATTTAACCACCATATAAAAAAGAAAAGAATTAAGTAGAAATGTTAAATGTATAGTCAATCTTTGTGTACTTTTGCAGCAAACATAGATGTATAGGTGGAGGTTAAAGGCCCTATTGCTATAACTAGTCATAAGACTCTGGCTGGTATTTAGGCTTTAAAGGAAATTGTACACTGAAAGAACATTCTAGAAGGCAGCCCTTAGAAACTGTTCAGGTTTGTAATGAAAATATTAAGTAACCAATTTCTTTTTCACAGAAGATGACTTTTTTTCTTTCAAAATACTTTCCTATCTTCCTTGAAATGAATTTACTTTAGCTTAGCCTCTCTTGGGAAGTACTGTAATTTGGATTCTAAAACCATCATTTTGACTGTGTTAATAGCTTGGAGAGTCACTAATCTTTTTACTGTCTTTGGACCAAGTCAATAAAACCTCAGTGATTGTTCTAGAGAATCTGTGGTTTATTCTAGGTATCCACTCAGAAAGAAGGGAGAACTGACCTGACATAGAAGGCTCTACCTCCCCTGACATAGGGGTTGACTAAGGACTTCAGCTTCATGTCTATAGGACTAGGTGGGAATAGGATGAACACTCAGTAAAGACAGAACATACAAGTTTGAAGGACTTCCTAACTATAAATGAAAATATAGGAGAATGACTCAAATTGGCTAAAATATATAGCTGAATGCCATTATTTTATTAATTACCTATAGCTATTTGAATACGATACCACGTATTTATTGAGGAAAGAGTTTATAAGATAAAAACTCAGACCTAAAAAGATTATAATTCAGGCATCACAATTCTGGACTTCAAGTTATATTACAATGCTGTAGTAATCAAAACGGTATGGTAATGGCACAAAAATAAACACACAGTTCAAAGGAACAGAATAGAAAACCCAGAAATAAATCCACAATTACGTGGTCAATTAATCCTCAACAAAGCAGGAAACAGTATCCAATGGAATAAAAAATGTCCTCAACAAATGGTGTTGGGAAAACTAGACAGCTACATACAAAAGAGTGAAACTGGACCATTTTCTTACACAATACACAAAAATAAATTCAAAATGGATGAAAGACCTAAATGTGAGACAGAAGACCATCAAAATCATAGAGAATGTAGGCATTAACCTCTTTGACATCAGCTGTAGCAACTTCTTTCTAGGTGTATCTCCTGAGGCAAGGGAAACAAAAGCGAAAATAAACTATGGGGACTACATCAAAACACAAAGCTCCCAGACAGTGAAGGAAATAATCAACAAACCATGGGATGGAGAAGATATTTGCAAATGACATATCTGATAAAAAGTTAGTATTCAAAATATAGAGAACTTATACAACCCAACATCCAAAAAAGAAACAATCCAATTAAAAAATGGGCAGAAGACACGAACAGACATTTCTGCAAAGAAGACATACAGCTGGCCAACAGACACGTGAAGAGATGCCCATCGTCATATATCATCAGGGAAATGCAAATCAAAACTACAATAAGATATCACCTTATGCCTGTCAGAATGGCTAAAATCAACGACACAAGAAACAACAGGTGTTGGTGAGAATGTGGGGAAAAAGGAACCCTCCTCTTGCACTGTTGGTGGGAATGCAGACTGTCTCAGCCACTGTGCAAAGCAGTATGGAGGTTTCCTTAAAAAGTTAAAAATGAAACTATGCTGTGATCCAGGACTGTCACTACTGGGTATTTACCCAAAGAACACAAAAATACAAATTCAAAAATACAGGTACTCCTAAATTTATAGCAGCATTATTTATAATAGCCAAGATATGGAAGCAGCCCAAGTGTCCATTGAATGATGAATGGATAAAGAAGAGATTTTATAAAAATAATGGAATATTATTCAAACTTAACAAAATCTTGCCATTTGCAATGACATGGATAGAGCTAGAGAATATCATGTTAAGTGAAGTAAGTCAGAGAAAGAGAAATACTATTTGATTTCACTCATATGTGGAATTTAAGAAACAAAACATGGAGCAAAGGGGGAAAAAAACCCAGAAAGAGAGAGAGGCAAGCCAATAAACAGGCTCTTAACTATGGAGAACAAACCGGTGGTACTAGAGGGGTGGAGGCTAGGGGCGTGGGTGAGATAGGTGATGGCGATTAAGGAGTGTGCTTGTGATGAGCACCAGGTGATTAAAATAAAAACTTAAGAAATAAATAAATAAATAAATAAATAAATTATAATCTAGTCGTTTATGGAATCTGCAACTTAACCAAAAAGATGAAGATAACACTTGAATATATATATATTTTTTAGAGAGAGAGTGTGCGTGTGTGTGCACAAGTGGGGTGAGGGGCAGAGGGAGAGGGAGAAAGAATCTTAAGCAGACTTCACCCGGGTTCTATCTCATGACCCTGACACCATGACCTGAGCCGCTAAACTGACTGAGCCACCCAGGCACCCCCACTTGAATATAATTCTTAAAATTTACTCAGATCATTTTCTATTCTGATCCAGAACTGTTTATGTACACAAAATGACATGTTACAACAACCAAAAAAAAACAAAAACAAAAAACCCAGAGTGTCCCCTAACACAGATGATGCCACATAACTCTGTAATGAAGGGTAATGTTGTAGAATAAAGTCTTGGTGGACGTATTCTTGTTTGTTTTCCCACGAGGACAGAATGAATATGGAATGTAAGTAACGTTATTGTAAGACCACATGTGCTGCAGTGACTTGGCACAAGGCAGCTGGCTTACAGGTGCTCTGGCAAGTCGTGCTGGGAGGGCTTTTTTTTTTTTTCCTTTTGTATTTCTAATATCATGTGCATGAAATGATTTTAATGTGGTTGTGTGTGTGTGTGCACGCATGCACGCATGCTGGGGTAGATACTGCTGGCATTCCCTTGGGCTGAGCAGTTTATCTCTGAATGGGGTTTCGGGAAACAGGTGACAGTTCTATTTTCTTTCTGAAGAGGATCCTTTGTGGTGAGTCCTATCCGGGATTGTTACCTAGAGCAGTGGTCTTTTCCTTTGCATCTAAATTGAGAAAAGGAAACTTAAAGACAAAATGGGCCAAAAAGGTACCTTAGGGCAGCTTCAGCAATGGAGCGCTAGTAAGATCATTTGGACCAAGGCAAGTGGGCCAGAAAAGATTAGCAAAAACTTTTATAAACAGAGGTAATTATTACACATTCTTAACGACCTTTAATCCAGAAGCATCCCAGTGTTCGTTTTTGAATCAGATACACACAACTTTTGCTGCGGGCAGCAAAGAGGATGGTCCTGTAAGGAGAGAGCCCCGTGTGAACTACTTGGGAATGTAGAGAGCATTTCCTCACCTAGATGCCTCACTGCTTTGTCGGGAATGTATCTCCTTGCAACATGGTCATCTAAGGGCTGCTGTTTTAGCTCAAGAAATAAAGAGAGGAGGGAGTGAAAAACAGCCACCCATACAACTGTGGTGAAATAAAACTGTTCTTCGTTAGATTCTGACCATTCCCCATTGTGCATTCTCGTTCGATGATGTAAAGTCGTTCGGGTGTGGGAAGCCATACCATGAAGCACAGGAAATGGCTTAAATCTTTGGAAATGTTTTTAAGGTTAAATAAATGGGGAAATGACTATAGCTAAGGTTGCCAGCCACTTCAGAGTAATTTTTACTGGCAGATATTTGTTGATTGTCAGTGTTCCTCTGAAAACATACACAACCAAGTTATACTGGAATAGTCTGCTGCCTGGGCATAGGATATGCTTTTTAAAGACTTTGTGCTCAGTTCATTGATTTCCCTCGGACTCAACTCAGACCTGTGCAGCCTTCTGGGAATCAGTCAGTGAGAATTAGGTACATCTTACTGATCTAATAGTATGACTGGGATTTCTAGATGGATGATTATAAGCAAATGAGTGTTTTAGGAGTTTTTGGTAAATAACTGTTGTTGCCTTCAATAAAACCAGTAGGGACGCCTGAGTGGCTCAGTAGGTTAAGCAGCCAACTCTTGATTTCAGCTCAGGTCACGATCTCAAGGTCTTGGGATCACACACCACCCCCCTTCTGGTCAGGCTCCACACTCAGCAGGGAATCCCCTTGGGATTCTCTCTCTCTCTCTCCCTCTGACCCTCCCCCTTCTCTCACTCTCTCTCTCAAATAAATAAATCTTTAAAAAATATTTTAAAAAACCCAATAGACACATGTCTAAGCTGCTTTGATGGAAATGTTACACCAGTTCCATCAGCTACTAGATATGATGACTGTAAGGAAATCATGGGATGTGGCTCTTGATGACAAAATCTGAATTTAAATCAAGACCGAAAGTAAAGCTCACTGGCTAAAAATGCCTGACAAGCTATACTATGCTATAAGGTAAAAGAAGTAACCAAAATGCTTATTTGGCCTAAAACCAGCAGTTCGTTTGCAATCCTCATGACCACCACGAGGATCTGGGAAAACCAGGCTTCTTGGCTTCCTGTTTCACTTTTGTCTGGGCAATTTCCTGAAATTTGACTGCTTGATCTCCAAAGAGTAAAGCAAAGGAATTAATTTCAAGGTACTCTTTTGTCAGAGGTTAGAATCTTAGCCAGTATTCTGTACATGTGATTATTACAGTTTATGGCACGTATCATATACTATTATAACTACGTGTCAATGTTTCTGTTAGCCTGACAAATGTATTTGTTCCTTAGGGCACTCTATCATGTTCAACTCTCTATTCCCAGTACCTAGAAGATTGCCTAATAAATGCAGGCTCTTAATTCATGATTTTTGAACAACTAAATGAATAATAAGAGGTCATGTAATATTTTAAATATGGCTGAATAATTATGTCAACCCATTATGATGTCTAAATAACTTTAAAACAGCTTTATTGAGATATAATTCACATATAATAAAATTTACCTTATAAAAACATACAATTCAATGGTTTTGAATATATTTACAATGTTGTGCAACTATCAGTACTCTCTAAATTTAGAGCATTTTCATCATCTCAAAAAGAAGTCCTGTACCCATTAGTGTTTGTTTTCCATACCCACCTCCCTTTAGGCCTAGCAACCGCTAGCTTACTTTCTGTCTCTGCGGATTTGCTCTTCTGGATATTGTATATAATTAGAATCATATGATATGTGGTTTTTTTGTGTCATGTTCCTTCCAGTTAGCATAATGTTTTCAAGGTATAATATCCATGCTGTACCATGAATCAATATTTCATACCTGAATATGGCTGAATAATATATCATTGTATGGCTATATCCATTCACCAGTTCATGGATATTTTGGTTGTTTCTACTTTGTGGTCTGATCATTATGAAAAATGCTGCTATAAACATTCATGTACAAGTTTTTGTGGGAACATATATTTTCAGTTCTCTTGGGTATATACCCAGTAATTCTAGTAATTACTGGGTCAGATGGTAGCTCTTTCTCTTTAACTTGGAGGAAGTGTCAAACTGCTTTCCAAAGTGACTGCACCAGTTTACAATCCCACAGTGTATGAAGATTCATATTTTCCCCCTCCTCACCAATACTTGGTATTATCTGTCTTTTTGATTTTAGCCACCCTACTGTATATGAAATGGTATCTCATTGTGGTTGATTTGCATTTCGCTTGGAGACTAATGATATTGAGGATCTTTTTATCTACTTACTGGCTATTTGTATTTCTTCTTTGGAGAAATGTCTATTCAAAAGTTTTGCCCGTTTTTAGATTGGGTTATTTTTCCTTTTATTGTTTAAAGAGTTCTTTATATATTCTGGATACAAGATATTCTTAAGAGGGCTCTTTGTTACTTAGTTCAAGTTTGAGAAGAGGGGAGGACTTTTAGTACAATGAAGGAAGGAGATTAGCTTTTCTTGGTGGAATGTCCTGTTTTTCTTTAGATATGTAATTCTGAGACAGAGTGCCTTAATGTCTGTCCTTTCTCTCCATCCTCAGGAATAAAAGCATTCCCATTCTAGCAATAGAAATAGAGTACAGAGGGTAAGCAGGACTTACAGCTTAGAAGGTATGTACTTCATGGGAAGGATAAATACTGAAAAAGACCAAGGGTTATGAAGAGGGCCCAAGGGAGAAGCTCTCTACCTTGCTTAAGGAGTGGCCATGTGGGATAACCTGAGAGGCTGGAACTAGGGTCCCCAGTTTTAGAAAGAATAGGAGGATCAGATCTCTCCCTACCTTCCCAACTCTTTATAGGTTCAATTTTATCATTTGTTGCCGGAGTAAGAATTCACTAGTATTGATTTTGGGGGTTTGTATGCGTCTGCCTGACCTGACCTGTTTTTCCATGCATACAAAGGCATGGAAAGGGGTTAGCAGGGTGAGAGGTGATGTACCTTCCCTCTTTAATTAGGTTGGATGTTTCCGTCAGTGGGTCATGCAAAGAGAGTTATTAGCTAACCAATTAGTCAGTTTTTTTTTCCCCCTGAGTGTTCTTTCTGCCCCCCATACTCCTTATCTCTGAGTTAAGGGTCACCATGCCTGATTATACTAAGACACATGGGGAATTGAGTACTTTCCTTGTGACTTACATGTCTGTTTCTCCCTAAACTGCTTTAGTTTCTTCTTTCTTCTGACTTTGCCTCCTTCCCTTCTCAATGCAATTTCTCTGACTCATATATTCTTTATACTTACGGTTATTAATTTCTCAAAACAACTTGGCATAACACCTGTCACCCTTGATTTTGCTTCATAGTCCCTATGCTTTCTTTGAACTTCAGTTCCCATGTCTCATTTCCAATTCCTGCAAGAGGGAATTAGGTTGGACCAGCTCAGCCTTTCACCTCAGATGACCTCATGAGTGTCTGACCAACTTTCAGATCATTTTTCTTTGGCTTGCTACCTTACCCCTGTAATGGCTGGGTCTTAGACTCATATGACTTACAGTTGGCCATCTAAAGGCCAGGGAGGAAAATTAGCCATTTAGGAGAACCTGTAAACATGGAAAGCCCAGTGATTTTTAAATCTAAAAATTGCCTGCTATGGCATGGAAAACAAATACATGTAACTTTTGGGTAAATATATATAAATAAATGTAGATAAGTTCCATTCTTTTAAAATAATAATTGAAAAACCTAGTAACTTGCTCATTCAAATTCAAACATTTCACAAATTCCCCAATGAATACCAATTAGTAAGATTTTTATATTTTGAAGAACTTAGCTATTTTAACCAACCATATTCTTTAATATCAGAGGAGAACTGGGTCTCTGTGTTTTTGCTATTTTCTCTAATATTCCTATATAAGGACTCATTTTTTTCTCACCCCGACCATGTTATGAAGTTCTTTTAGAGGTCAAAGAATGTTATAGGCTGAATTGTGTCTCCCATCCCCAAATTCCCATGTTGGGGGTGTTCACACAGTCACATACAATATGATTGGAGATAGGGTCGTTAAGGAGTTATTTAGGTTAAAGGAAGTCATGAGTGTGGAGATCTAATATGATAGACTGGGTATCCTTATTAGAAGAGGAAGAGACACCAGAGCTCTCTTTCTTTCCCCGTGAACACACAGAAGAGAGACTGTGAGGACACAGCAAGAAGATAGCCATCTACGAGCCAGGAAGAGCAGTCTCATCAGAAACCAACCCTGAAAGCATCTTGGTCATGGACTTCCAGCCTCCACAGCTGAGAGAGGGTAAATTCCTATTGTTGAAGCCAACCAGTCTGTGATATCTTGTGACAGTCTCGCTAAGACAAAGAATGAAGCAAATAAGTGTTGTATGGGGTCAATCCTAATTATCTCAAGTGCTGAATTCAGTTTTATTTTTGTCCCAATGCTCACAAAATGACATTATTTAAGCATTTGTTTACATGTTTTTGCCCATCTCTTTCCCCATTTACAATATAAACTCCACAAGGAGATGACTTGATTGTCTCGGTCCCTGCTGTCCTCATAGGCAGATAGTAAACAAATACATAATTACTGAGTAAATGAATTGATGATGAAATCATTTGGGGACACTTTTATGAATGAGAACCTGGGATATTTTTCCCCCAAATATTAATACTTGACCCTGCTGATTATTCTTTTCTTCTCGTGATGTTTTCTACATTTGGCTTTTAGGAGGTCGCATGGTTTTGAATTAACCTTTTACCTTAAGGGCTGCTCCATCACCATCTCCTTTACTAGCCCCTCTTATTTCTGGATGTAAAGGTTGGAGCTTTGAGTCTCAGTTCAGTTCCCCATCTCTTCCAACAGAAGATGCAATATTGAATAGTGATTAGGTGTGTAGATTCTTTTTTTTTTATAGTCTTTTTTTTTTAAAGATTTTATTTATTTATTTGACAGAGATAGAGACAGCCAGCGAGACAGGGAACACACGCAGGGGGAGTGGGAGAGGAAGAAGCAGGCTTATAGCGGAAGAGCCTGATGTGGGGCTCGATCCCATAATGCCAGGATCACGCCCTGAGCCAAAGGCAGACGCTTAACCGCTGTGCCACCCAGGCGCCCCAGGTGTGTAGATTCTTGAACCAGACGGCCTGGGTTCTAGCTCCACTACTGAAATAGCAGCATGAGTTTGGACAGGTAAATTAACCTCTCAGTGTCGTGCCTCAGTGTCCTTATTTGTGAAATGAGGATTGTAAGTACCTCAAAACATTGCTGTGAGAGTTAAATGAGTTATACGTGTAAAGCACTTAGAATGGTGCCTGGCACATAGAATGCACTTTGTAAATATTAGATATAGTCATTTTTTGTATTAATATCATTTTTTTTCTCATCCACAATCTCTCTGTAGGTGATTTTATCCAATCCCATGGCTTTGATAGCCCTGAACTACCTCTCAGCCCCAAACTCATACAACCATCATAGACCCAACTGTGTAGGCAGGATTCTAAGATGGCCCCTGAGGTTCCTGTCCCTTGCTATATAGATGCTTTATAACCCTCCCCACACCCCACATGTTGGCGGATCCTGTGAATATGATTTGATATCGCTCCTGTTATTAGGACACTAATCAGTTGACCTTGAGATAATCAAAAGGGAGATTATCTTGACCAGGTCAGACCTAATCAGGTGAGCCTGTCAAAGAAGGTGACACATCCGAGAAATGCACTCCTGCTGGCCTGGAAGACGGCAAACAGTGACAGTGTGAACTGCCCATGGGAGCTTCCCAGCAAGGAGCTGAGAGCAACCACCAGTTGCTTAGAGCAGTCCCTGTCTGACAGCCAGCAAGAAAACGGGGACCTCAGTAATACAGCTGCAAGGAAATGACTTCTGCCAACAACCAGTGGGCTTGGAAGAGGATCCCAAGCCGCAGATGAGAATCACAGCCCTGGCCGACACCTTTATTTCATCCTGGTTGAGACCCTGAGCAAACGGCCCCACTAACCCGTAATTGGAATTCTGATTTACAGAAACTGAGAGATAATAAAATGGGTGTTGTTTTCAGCCCCTAAATTTGTGGTAATTTGTTACACAGCAATAGAAAACACAGACACCAACTGCCAAGTTTACTTCTCTACGTCAGTGGGGAGGAAGAATCTCACACTTCCCATATCCAAAAAGAACTTTTGACTTCTTTCCACGATTCTATATTTTCCCTCCCTCCTCTCAGTAAGATGCTCAGGCTTGAAAACTAGAGTGATTCTTGATGCCTCTCCTTCCCTCAGACTGCTCATACAGTCCAGGAGCAAATCCTATAGGTTCTGCCATCAAGACATAACCTGCATCGGACCACTTCTCACTGCCTACCCTGCAGGCATCTTGGTCCAAGCCACCTCCCTTTTTGCCTGGATTTCTGCAATAGCATCTAGCTGCTCTCCTCATTCCACACAGTTCATTCTATCACTGCAGCCACAGTGAGTGTTTTCATGTAAATCAGGCCATGGCACTCTGTGTGGGATGCACCCAGGATTTGTCATGACACTGAATAAAATCCAGATTCCTCACCATGAGCTCAAGGCCCTGCATGACTTGGTGCCTGGCTACCTCTCTGATCTCATTTCCCACCAATATTCTCTTTCCTCATTGTGGTCCAGCTACATTGGCCCTTTTGCTTTTCCATTATGATGCCAAGTAAGGTTGCATTCCAGGATTGCTTTTTCCTTTGCCTGGAACATTCTGCCCCATATCTTCCATGACTCCTTCCCTCATTTCATTAGGTTTCTGCCCAAATGTTACCTCCTCTGGCAGCCTTCCCTGATTGTTCTATCTAAAATAGCCAACCTCTCCCCCTCCTATCACTGCCTATTTGTCTTCATTCCACTTAGCACTCCTGGCGTTGTAACACGGAGTGTGTTCTCTATCTGTTAGCTTATTTGTTTATTGCCTATCTCCAGTGTTAGAATATAAGTTTCATTGGAGCAAAGACTTTGACTTTATCACTACTCAATCCCTCAGACCTTATAACAGGGTCTGGCATACATAAAGTAGGCACTTAAGTAACATTTAATGAGTTAAGAGCATAGAGGGATATTTGATAAGTTTACCTTAAAAGCAGAATTGAAATTTCTAAGAAAGTCCTGGTCATGACACCTGTAAAAAACAGGCATTGAGAAAACATTCTTTACTAAATGCAGAAATATTTATGCTACCAAATCATATAGTATTTTAGAGAAGTTTAATGATATTGAAACAATACTAATGATATTGCTGATGCCATTTTTGCTGATGCAAGGTTATGGGGGCTGAATTTGAAGAGATAATGTTCTCTTTGTGTCTTTTTTTTTTGGCAAGGAAGAACTGATTTTAGTAATCCAAACGGTGAAATCAAAATTCTAGCCCTGACCAAGACAGACATGAAAATGGGACGCTGATGAGACCATGTCCTAGGTCAAATACAAACTACCTTACTAATCAATGGCAAACAGAGCTAGAAAATACCCAAAATATATGTGACATGGAAAATGGAGTTATTCAGAGCTCCTCTCATATTTCAGATATCTGGACAGATCATAGGTTCACAGTTTCAGTGCAAAAAATAGATGCAATTATGATGAAGTTTGAGATGTTGGAAGGTTTTTCCCAGTATCCAAAGGATTTCAGTGATCCAAGATGTATCAGTGTTTAAGGCCAAATTTCCAGGTTTGCAATGATCAGTTCCTACATAGAGGTATCATCATCACCTTTCTTCCCTCTCACAGTGGAGCTTATTGGAAAGCTTATTGGTAAATAGTCTTCACCAGGTTAATAATGAGTTAGCTTCTCTGCAATGTAGAATATGGCAGACTGATTACGAAGAAAGCCAGTACGAGTTGGTGTTCTCTTTTCCATTTGGTATCTTAAGTTTCTACTCTTTTAAAACTATTATATCTGCTAAAATAATGCACTTGTTTCTTTTTCCCTAGCATGTCATCTCCTTGCCAACTTGAGACTTTGAAACAACATAAATATCTCTTAATTTATACAAGAAAAGTTTATTGTAATTTAGAATGTAAATTTAACCAAGCAAATCAAATGCAATTATCCTCAAAAGAAAAGAAATAAATGCAATAATTTCTTAAAGCTTGAAAATAGATATGAAAATATTTACTATTTACTAAAAAGGCCCTTTTTTGAACTCCAGTCAAGTATGGAAGTTTGCTGTGAATTACAAATCTGATCTGATAAAATGACACATAAATATTTTAGCAGGAGTTTTGGTCCTAATGCCCAGGAGATGGCTGTAAATCTGCCTGCAATACAAAGCTCTCTCGTGTTTGACAACTTTAGACAGCCAACTATTTGGGTATTAAAAACTCCTGCCCAGATTACTGTTAATGCTAATCCTGATGGAATCACTTAATAAGTATGATTTTTCTCCCTTTTATAATGTCATAGCTGTATAACTGTTACATTACATGTCTTCACTTTGACTGGATTCTGGCTTTTTCCATCATGCACATGGATAGAAATTCTGGTCTGTTTCTCATGAAGGTAGGTTTAGCTCTAGTTGAATGAACACTATAAAAGAATTATTTCTTTTCAGTGAATGTCAGTGTTGTGCCCATGACCTAAAAGAAAAAAAAAATCATAAATTTTATTTAGATACAGAGACAGGCAGTAATTTTAAGATTAAAAAAAGAAAAATCCATGTTGACCAGAACAGTTCAAATAATCAAAGCTTCAGTTGACAAAGTGGTTAAGAGACGAGGGGTATCTGAGAATATTCTAAATTGCTCTCACATCACATAATAGCAGTTGTCCTGGGGGAGGTGAAAAGGAGACAGACTTCCAGGAGCTAACAGGGGGATGAAATGTTGACAAATAGACCAACAGAACATTAGCAACAACTCTCCCCTCATCACCCACCTTCCCACTCATTTCATGGATGAATAAAGAGCTATTTTTCATTCTGTCTCACTATTTGTAACAACATATGCCTTATTTAGGTCACAGGTTAATAACCACATTAAAATACATGATATCATGAGCTCTAGCAATAGTAATCCACAGTGTTTAAATGGAGTCATTGGATTAAATGCCTCAGCACCTCAGTGCTCCCCTATTATTTTCTCATTAATTTTCCTACCACTCCTGTGGGAAGATGGAAATTATGATATCCATTTGACAAAAAAAGACACTGATGCAGGGGTGCCTGGGTAGCGCAGTCGTTAAGCGTCTGCCTTTGGCTCAGGGCGTGATCCTGGCATGCAGGGATCAAGCCCCACATCGGGCTTCTCCGCTGGGAGCCTGCTTCTTCCTCTCCCATTCCCCCTGCTTGTGTTCCCTCTCTCACTGGCTGTCTCTCTGCCACATAAATAAATAAAATCTTTAAAAAAAGAAAAAGACACTGATGCAAGGAAAGAGCCGAATGTCACAAAAAAAGTCCAGGTAGGAAAATGGCAGCGGAATCTAGATTAAACACTCTCTAATACTAGATCCACAATGGCACAATCCGTTGAACTTCACATTAAAAATAAGTACCTTTCCCTGAATAGAAACAGAACAGGCACCCTGGCCTTACGTTAGCTTCTTTTATGATAAGAAGCTTTTTTTTTTTTCTATTTTTCACAGGGGACTTGAAAAGCCTTCCTTATGGAATTTGCTGTTGAATTATGTACAATGCTCAGTTATAGGGTTTAAATGTGCACAGTTGGGCACCTTAACAGGCAGTTTAGATTGTTCGAGCGGCACTGTATGCACTCGTGGTCATCCGGGCCCTCATCCTCACACTAGTCCTGCTGACCTCGGCACACACAGCCCCTCACCACTCCTCCCGCGATTCCTCTTCAAATTGTTTCTGAGCTCAAGACCTTTCGCTGATGCTTGCTTGCAAAATGCCACATCCTAACTGACAAAATTGGCCATCAAGACTTTCCACGAACTCTCCTTTTCTACCCTCCGCTCTCATTCATTCATCCATTCATTCAATGAATATTCATTGGTCGTCCATGTCTATGAGGCACTATTTTATTCTATTTTATTTTTTTATTTTTTTTTAAATGTTTATTTATTTATTTGACAGAGATAGAGACAGCCAGCGAGAGAGGGAACACAAGCAGGGGGAGTGGGAGAGGAAGAAGCAGGCTCATAGAGGAGGAGCCTGATGTGGGGCTCGATCCCATAAGGCTGGGATTACGCCCTGAGCCGAAGGCAGACGCTTAACCGCTGTGCCACCCAGGCGCCCCATATGAGGCACTATTTTAACCCTTGTTATCCAACCCATCATCTTTCATCCCCGGAGGAGCTCACATTTAGTAAAGGGAGACTAAACAATTATTTAACAATGAAACAGGTAAAATAATGCATTGGGAGTATAACAAGAGAGCTATGTCTATATAAAGAAGAAAAAATAAAAGAAGTAGATTATTATATTGGAAGAAGTTTTTAATATCGAAGGGAAAAGGATTTGGAAAAAGATTTAGCTGTAAGGCTGTTCATCACAGGCTTATTTATCATAGAAATGGATTTAAAAATATTATATGCAGCTCTCCTAGAATGGGAAATAGGTTAAATCATTATGGTACATTCACAGGTTGGAATATTAGGCGGTTTGAAGTGGAATGCTGCTAACCTCTTTCCAGTCTCTCCAGAGTGAGAAAATCTTCTTCCATCACTACTGTGTGGTTCTCCACCAGGTGCAATGCGTGGAGTGTCTGATGATGAACCAACCTCTTCCTGGCTTGGGAGAGCTTTTCACAATGCTCCTTTCTACTTCCTGCCCAGGAGCTTTCTAGGAGGTGTAGTCTTTGGTTGGTAGAGATGTACTTAAGGGGAATCAAACATAGACTCTTCTCCTTCCCACAAAAAGTAACCGCTTGGAAAAAGGATTGTTCCTCAATGTTGTGTTTGGAATAGGCTTTAGAGTGGACTGACAGCAAAGAACAGTGAAAAAGGATCCCCTTATAGAGCCTCAGGTAGGCATGGCACGTTATTCTTCCATCTAGCTCCATTCATCTTGTAAGTGGAAGCTCTTTTCAAATAACTTGACCGATAGTACTGTTTTTCACCATAGTTGGTTTTTATCTTTTTTTTTTTTTCCCTTCTGAATCATTGTAGGTATTTTAGGGAGAAGTTTAGGAAAGCATTTTCAGGGATACATGCCAAGAGTATTTAAAACCCACTGTTTTATTTGTACAATTTTTAAAAATTCCTTCAGACTGGACATCAGTTCCCCACTTTGCCATCAGTTCTACCACTTCATACTACCTTAAAACGGCTTGTTCGCTCACTGAAATTACTCTCCTGGCCATTGAAGCCATCGGTGATTGCCATTCTGGTTTTAGAGGCGTAACTGAAGTGGAAAAAAACAATCACCTGGACAGCTATTAGGCTTCTATCAGAGATTTCTAACATTTCCAACTTAGAAGTCAGTGGGAACCAATAGTAAGTTCATACAAGGAGCCCGTAAGAAATCCTGGAATTTCTCATTCATTCTTACATACGGGGAGGGAACTTCTTTTGTAGACCTGTAAAGTCTGTCTTGAGTCCTTGAATGGGAGAAAGGAATGTGAGGCCTAACAAAACTGATGTATATGAAAGGACTAGGAAATGCAAGCTATAAGGAGTGACATGTAATGGGAATTCTGCCAAGTAATAAAGCGATTGCTTTTTAAGCTAGGCATGGGGCCCAAATCAACTAGCTGAATCCTTCATGGTTCAGATCCTCTTCATTTTCTAACTCTCCATCTTGCTAGTCAACTCTGTTTTCCAAACATTTAGAAACTGGAATGTAATCCCAGAAAGTGAGGGATTTCCTTTGGGCAGCCACCCTGATCTTGGAAAGAAACAAGATTTCAGATTCCACACCCTCTTCCTGGAAAGCCCATTTCAGATTTCTTTCTGATAAGCCTCGGGGAATGCAGATGACATTAGGGAAGACCTAGACCTTCCCATCATTCAGTGGAATCCCAAACACTGAACCCTGCTGGTCTCATTTGGGAGAATTCTTCTTAGATTGAACTATTGGGAGAGGCGTAGAAGTATCTATGATCTATGTTGACCAGATAATCCATTTTTTATTTAAATTGTTACTCTTTTTTCTCAAAAATATTAAAGCACAGAAGGGAGACTCTGAGACCTGGGAATATTCATTTTAATAAGCACATCAGGTGATTCGGCTGCAGATGGTCCCCGGACCACACCTTGAGAAGCACGAAGACTTTATTCACCTGAAATGTATCCGCAAACTTTCCACAGTGAACTTGTGATTATTCTTGATTACAAGGGCCCCAGGTAATATAAATCTGCTAGTAATTCAGAACTTTCCTTTTAGCCATCGATTCCAACAACGTCCCAAATCTCTGTGCCCTGACAGAAAGAATTTCTTCATTTGAACAAGGAAGAGAAGCAAATGGATCTTCCGTTCATCAACTGGATAATTTATCCAAGTTCACTACTGAGATCAAGTTAGAGTTCTGTGGGTGTTAAAGTTTCAAGGGCACAAAAATTCGAAAAAGAAAATCAGTTTATTGAAACATGACTTAATTCAGGGTTTCATCAATAGAAAAAGAACACAGGAGAGTAATTGGGAATGTGAGCTTGTTACAAAAAACAACAACAACAAAGAAATATATGAAATTTAAGGGATTTGGTGGATTATGTAAAAATCACTTACAGAATTGTAAATATAGAGTTGGCAAATTGGGCAGAGTATTTCAAGATCACGTACTTATACTTCTGTGAAACTTGTATCAGTCATGCTAAATAAAACTACATCCTAAATATATATAAATTAAAATAGTGTAAAAATTGTCCTTATCAAGGTCAATAAAGCCTGGAGTTTTGAATATACATGATATTAATACAGTCAGTTCTAATTAGTAGACATTTCTTTGTAGATTTTGCTCAGTTTGTGTATTAATTTTGTTTCATAGCTTAAGGATCGAGTTCAAGAGGAAAATGGAATCCTGTTAAAAAGTATGTGGAAATATTTAGAAAAGTGCAAATGTTGCATAAATGAACAAATTCCTGAGATAATTTACAACTTTTGCCCATTTATAAGTATCCTCAAAAGCCTCAGCCTTTATTTTCTCAAATAAGTCTAGAATTCACTTAAGATGACTGTTAGTAGGGAGCTTTATAATCTCCGATAAGACTGTCACAGACTTTGGAAAGATTCCATATATTGCTCAATCAATGATTAAAGTAATATGCCCTTGTTTGCAGAGCCAACACCATAATTGGCACATGTAGCTTGGAGAACACATTCATGTACTCTTAAGTAACAGTATCTGAGACATGAGGGTTTCAGGAGATGCTCTGTATCTTTGTCCACAAATTTATTTATTTATTTATTTTTTAAAAAGGATGGAATCAGGCACAAATAGCACTTACAAAGTCTTTATATGTTATAGTTAAATAAAGATTAGCTATTTAATTCTAATGTTTCTTCCCTAGATTGTAAAGTTATTTTCACCTAGTGGCACAGAGCAGAAAAGCTTAAAAGCACAAATGAAATCTAGTTTGTCCTATTTTTTCCCCCACCCTAAAGTCACTTAAAAATTTGGATTGATTACATTTATGTGATTTACTTTCTAATCAATTTACTTTCTTACGCAACTGGAAGATTACAGCTAGTCTTTACCTTCTAGGGCTTTACAACTTTCTGAGCTCATGTGTTTCTCCTCTCCATTTCTACTTCTCTCTTTTTCTCCATCCATTCTTTCGATGAATGTGAATGAGCACCTACTATGTCCCAGACATTCTCTGAGCGCTGGGGATTCAGGGTGAGGAGATGTAACTTTTGTTCTCTCGGGGGTTTATAGCCCAATGGTGGAAAAATAAGTTAATGGTTGCAGTATGGTGTGTGATGGGCACGATGTTAGGGAGAGGATAGGAGTGGAAGTATGAGTTGAGTGGGAGGGGAAGAGAGGTCAAACAAGGTTTCCTGGAGAATCTCCGTTAGGTGGTTGTTAATTTAGGACCATTTCAGTCTTGTTTTGTTTTGGTTTGGTTTGCTTCAAGTTTTTGCGCACAACTATACGGTCAACTCATCTTTGACAAAACAGGAAAGAATATCCAATGGAAAAAAGTGTTTCTTCAACAAATAGTGTTGGAAAAACTGGAAAGCAACATGCAGAAGAATGAAACTCGACCACTTTCTTACACCATACACAAAAATAAATTCAAAATGGATGAAGGACCTAAATGTGAAACAGGAAACCATCAAAATCCTAGAGGAGAACACAGGCAGCAACCTCTTTGACATCAGCCACGGCAACTTCTTGCTAGACACGTCTCCAGAGGGAATCAGTCTTTTAACTCCAAATGGCATCATCATTCCTTGCACTTTATAATAATAGTTTTCTGAAAGTTCCCTCGACCTTCTGATAAAATTTCTCACGAATTCCAGCCATCAGGCTATTGGCCAAACTTTACTTATTTATCTGAAACAGCTATTGTGTTAAGCCATTGAGATTTAGGGTTTTATCTGTCACAGCAGTTACTGTCACCCATCCTTTGGTCCTTATTCAGCCTCTGAGGCTGAACCCTCTGGAAATCCTGGATGAGGTCTAAGAGCCCCCTCCTCTCCAATACCTGCTCTTTGATCAAAGTCAGAATTTGCATTTCTTATTTAACTTACATTCTCCAAACTTCAATTCTGTATTTTCTCCAGGGTTCCTTCTTATGTCTGGACTTACCTTTGAAAAGTTTAAATGTACAATTTAAAGAGGAAAATACATGTTCAAGAAATTTTGCTATGAGAGTTAGACACTATAAATCAAAATTATAGTTTCCTTTATCAATTATATTAGTGTATCACTTTCTTCCAAGAACTATGGACTCATAAACCTAAGGGGATGTGTGGTAAAATTAGACGAGGCAAGATTAAAAAACAATTACAGAACTTGTCTGAATTTTGTCAAGGCCTATAGCGGTTTGTCTATGCAACTAACCTGATTCCCCCTCCATATGGGCACTGTAATTTATCAGGTTTCATGACTGCTGGAAAGTTGAGAGCCAAATCTGTGGCTGTGGCTCTTTATGGAAACTGAATTTATATTAACTTCATCTCCTCTCTTTAAGGCCATGTTCTTTTGTTTTGTTTTGTTTTTTGTTTCCCATCTAATGTTTTTTCCAAATGGAAATATCTCTATTGTTCCATTATGAAGTCAATTCATGCTCCAAGTAACAGCATTCGACCAATTTTGAAAAGCAAAGTAGAACCCAAAATATCCCAGGGATCCCACCCTTAGCCTTATCCCCTGAGAATGTTAATGTTCTCACCTACCTTTAATTAGATATCTTGACATTTTTTTTAAACAAATATCTTTATAAGCTGTCTTAAATTCTTCTGGAGCACAGCGGTGTACCACTGTTAAAAAGAAACAACGGGCCTTAAATAGAGGCACTTGGGTTAAGCCCCATGTCAGCAAACCAAGAGGTAATACCTCATCTAATTGCAGTTTCATCCTCTCATAGGAATGTAACCTTTTACTAGTCAATCTAGAATTATCTGGTCAGCACTAGTGAGATAATCTGCCTGACGGACCCTCGCCTTCTTTAAATGAAGGGCACTTTGCCTGAAACAATCTACACTTTGCTAGGACTTCCTCGCCCCACCTCCTCCTGCCTGTTGAAAAAAAAAAAAAAAGCCTTCCCTTTTGTACAGTTCCTTGGAGCTCCTTTCTACAGATGGGATGATGTGTGATTCATGAATCATTAAATAAAGCCAGTTAGATGTTCAAACTTAGTTGGATTTGGTTTTTAACACCTCTAAATAATGAATAAAGGTGCTTGTAACTGTGCTTTACAATCTACAGAGCACTTTCACAAGCTTTAGTTCATTTAATCTTATAAACAAAGATCAGCTGTATCTTCTAAAACATGTTTATTGTTGCCAAAAATCTCATTGATTTAGCTGAATTTCATTTTCTTGCCAGTGCATTTTCTTTTCTTTTTTTTTTGGCCAGCGTATCCAATTCAGAAAAAACTATGTCATGCTTCAGACTTTATGTTCCCATTCTTCCCAGTGGGTAGTGACATCATCAGTACTTGCATTTTAGAATAGGAAAGACAACATAAGAATACATAGAATAGTAGAACAGTTAAAAATATATTAGTCATTAATTGGAGGTCAAAAGTAACAATTGCTTTCAAATTCTGTTTCATATTACAATTTGTTTTACTTCAGATTCTATGAGGAATTATTTTTACTAAGTTGTTAATGAAAAGCAAACAAAATCATGTGTTCCCATGTATTGTGTGATTATTCTGGAACTATCCAGAGACTGTTGATTTTCTTATTTCTTTCTTTAGCAAAACTGAAGGATATTGTGTCCACATATACACTGATGTTTCTTTCAGAATAAACCAAACGGGGGTGGGACTTATCTGTTGCTTTTTATTGATACCTCTAAGGAAACAGGATAAATCTTGGTTCAAAAGAAAGAAGTCCATTTTCCGTTTGCTTGAACACTGCTTTCAAATAAAAAAGAAAAGGTAGTTTTAATAAGCAGAAACCCTTGATATCCAGTCATAGGCAACACCTGAAAAGTGGAATGCTGCTTAGGTACAGAGATGACAGTATTTTGCTTTTGTTACATTGGGTAAAGCAATCTTGTGACATAGAAACCCAGTTCCTGGCACTTATGTTGGAAGTCTTGTGACACAGTCAAGGAACTTCAGATGCTGAGTTTGGAATAAGTACTGTACTTCATCCACCAGCTTTCTGGTATGCCTGGGTGTGCCTGGGGGCAGAGAAAGCGCGAACAGCTATGGTGCTGGATGATGTCGTAATGAAACAAAACATACCAAAATACTCGGATTTGAAAATGGTATTCTTTTATACAAGAGCAAACCCTTATAATAAAATGTTGACTTAGCTGACTGAGAACTATCTATTAAACCACTAGTACTTTCTGTATAATAGTTTCAATTGTATGTTGGAGCTCACTATATCAGCATGTGAGAGAAATAGGGTTTCTGATCGCTGATAAACACTGATGGGGTTTTATGAAACTAATCCAAACTACAGAGAACTGCTGTTTGCTCCTCACAGAGCTCATTGGTGTGGTTTGCATTAGAATAAGTATTCAGTGCAGTTTTTCTAACATTTGAGGGTCTGCCCTGTGGTAGGTAGTCACTGAGGATGCAAAACTGACTGCAACAGGATACCATGCTTGCAAAGGGCTTCTGAAATGGTGAAGAACAAATATTTTGGAGATACACATTTCTCTCGTCAAGGTATTTTGTGAAACTTAACTGTGACTTCTGAAAGAACAGGGATGATATTTTTTTACTACTTTTACATAGTTTCATAATGGCTAGTACAAAACGGAAATTGAATATTGTTGTTGACAGACTGACTGAATTATGGAAAAATTGTTGCCAAGTTCAGGTAAACAGTTTCTGAGGTCTCCAGAGAAGAAGAACAGAATTAATGTCTGTTTCTAAATGTAATTTTTTGATTCCTTTATAATCTCTGTTGTCCTTTGCTGTGTTATTTGGACAAATCCTTCAACACATGGAGAAAGAACGACAATTTTTTGCAAAGGCTGTTATTATATAAGATTTTCTGTGTGATAGAACCACACCCAACGGGCCTCACCCAGTGGAGCTTATATATGTTTCTTGCCTTAGGAATGTTAAGAGTGTTAGATTCGGCCCCTGTTGGGCCGTCATATGACGCAAACAGTGACTCTGAAATGAAGCCATAATATATGGTTTAACCTCTTAACAGTTTGTGATGTCATTTTTTATGTGGTAAGAAAAACAAATGCTGTCACATTTTATATTTGAGACTCCCGCAAGCCAACATGGAGAGATTAAGTACACGCATTACTAACACACTATCATGGCTGCAGCGTCAATGGATGCCAGGACAGCCCTGCGACCTCAGGCTCTCCTCAGTCAGTCAGCGTGACAGAACTGAAAGATAAGTCGGCCGATAAGTCAGAACCCTCATGGGACACTGTTTTCCCCTCAGAAGGAAGCAGAGGTACTTTAAAATATTTTGATCTGGATGTTAATTCACATAACTATGTTTATCTGGTTTCAGCTAATCTTTATGCTTTTAATTTAAAAATCCACAAACACAGTAGCTAAAAAAAAAGAAAACTCTATATGTTCCTCTAAAAGACAAAATTAGACCGGAGATTAAATTAGGGCAGAGAATAAGTGAAACTGCTGGTTTCCAGTGTTTACTTTCTTGAAATATGGTTTTGAGTCATTTCTGTGAGATATAAACATACTACTTTATGTTTCCTATCATTTTTTTATTATGCACATAATTTAACAGTTTGTAATACTTGAAGCCACATGTCTCTATGGACTGGAATATTGTTGAAACAGCTTCGCTCAAGTGAGGAGACTTTTAACTGTATAATTCAGGTATGTATATTTTCTTTGAACAAAGTGTGTGACATTCAACTTGTCAAAAATGAACATTTTGCTCGACTGAACAGCTTTGCTCTGTGTTTTGCTTGTCTACCGAGGCAAATAAAGGCTGACAAGGAGGGCATTTCCAGCTAGTTAAAGAACAAGAGGGGAATGAAGCAGGATTTGAGCCAGTTATCAGAAAATTCCTTTCTTGCTGAACATTTTATAATGTACACGATATACTAACCAGAAATAATTTAGATAAATCTTAACTCTGGGTAATAGAATGCACCTCCCCCTTCCTACTGCCTCTAAGTATTTAGTAAGAAATGTAATTTGTGTTCTGGTGGATATTCTGTATCTATTATTTAAATTATTTACTTTTTGTTTTCTCCTTATTAGGGAAACTTCAAGGTGATGATAAGACACATAACTGTTTCGGTACCAAGCTTTACTTCTTAGAAGAATGAAGTGTAGTTGGAAAGTTTTATCTATTCAAGAATAATATGGCCTGTGGATTTTTATGAGTTTGCCTCGGAATTTACCTGTTTAGGCAGTTTCCCGATCTGTTGGTGGATTCTGTTCATTCACTTAACCAGGCTTTTTTCTGTCTTTCCATCTTTCTCCCTCTGTTTCTTTGTCTCTGTCTCCGTCTTTCTGTCTGTCTCTCTTTCTTACTTATTATGTTCCTAGGGCTTTCGTAGGTGCTAGGATAAAGGTCAATAGCGTATAATGTCTGTCCTCAAGGAGCTTGCACTTTATGCTTTACCTGTTGGTTACATTTCCAGGTCAGGTCACTGAAAGGTGGGAAGGACTAATTCAACCATTTGCTAATTTAATTTTGATTTTTGTTGAACACGACTTGCTAGGAATTTGGACTGATGGGCATTGTACCCCCATGGTAAATTGCTCCTATGAAATTTACAACCTAGCAGGAAGGGAAAGACACATTTTGGCCAATTAATCACACTCCTAAAAGTATAATTACAAATTAGAATAAATTCTACGAAGTAATACAGATAGATGAGTACATATAAATAAGTTCAGGTAAACAGGTGTGGGAGGAGCTTAGTAATGAGGTAACTAGATAAAGGGATGGGGAGCGAAAAGGATAGCCACGACAAAAAGAAAATATATTCTTAGAAGTTCTATGCCAATATCTGAGGAATAGCTGAGAAGGAAAGAATGATTGGCCATGCCTTATGGTTTTGTGAGGACAAGTAGGAAGAGGACCAAAAAACATTCATTGGATTTGACCTCGTGGAAGTTAACTGGTGACTGGGGCAGCTTCTATATCCACGGTGATGGTGGCTGAATTTTGACTGGAATGGTTTGAGGCTTAAATAGAAAGGGAAGAAGGCAATAAACGGTGTAAATAAAACCTTCAAGAAGAAAGGTCAGGAAGAAAAGATATGGGGTGGTTGGAAAGTGAATGTATTTTTTGTTATACTCGGCAGGGGCTGCACCATATTGAAAGATAGGATACAGTGTTCAGGGCACTGTTGAATATACCCCAGAAAGAAGGGGAAATTTATAGTAAGTTTCCTTACTAGTTGAAGGCAAGGGAGGAGATGAGACCAAGAGCACTACAGAAGGATTGGGGCCTCAGAAAGATAACAGGAGTAAACAAGGTGGATAGGTATATAAGTAGATTTGGAGGAAAAGGGTAAAGGTAGAAGTTGTTCCCATTTGACTGATTTGGTTCTCTCTGAAAAGCTGGAGCTCTGCATATCTATTGAAAGGGAGAGAGGTAAAGGAGGACTTGGCTGGAGGTTCAGAGAAAGCAGAAGGTTTGAAATAGTCATTGTAAGGGGTGGGATGGTACCAGAGTAAATGGTGCAGGAGGATCGATGGGCAGTGTGGAGCCCACTGAGGCTGGTGAGTGCCACTTATCTGTCCTGTCCTGTCCTGTCCTGTGGCTCTCACCTGAGGGTTTGGCTTCTTTCGGGCAGTCACCAAGAAAGCAGATAACCCTTTGTTTTGAACTGAGATGCGAAGACCAAAAGGTAATCAAGTGGAGGGTATTGGAAAGCATTCTGGAAATATTGGGCTCTGCGGGAAAAAAGTATGCTGGATAGAAAGGGACAGGAAGGCTGCAGAAGGAATTGGGACATAGTGAGCAGCCAGTGGAGAAGGACCCCAGAGATCAGCAGGTAGACAACAGTTAGTTTCAGAATCCTGTATTCTAGTGTTCCAATGGAATGCTACTTGAGAGGTCTGACCAGTGATGCCAAAACACATCTCCTGCTGCAAGTCCCAGAGGAAAAGGTTTGTGGCCCAGAGCAGAGGCTCTGGCAAGACTGGGCCTGGGTGAGATGAAGAGCATCGGTGATGGCTGGGCTCTTCTGATAGTCCATGTGGATTCTAATACCTGAAGAATGTGCCCCAGTCACCAGCCCTTTTGTTACAGTGAGGTCATTAAGATGTTAAGCAAAGACATCTGTTTTAAAACACCCTCCCTATGTTTTACGTAGTATCAAGGAAACTTGATCTTCAGTAGATAATGATTCACTCAGTTATTTCTTATACTATCAGTGATATTGGTTGGAAAGTAGTTTAAGAATCCATAGATTTTTAAGCTGATGATGGACTGTCAAGAAAATCAGACTATTTGTTAACATTTGAGTCTGGTGTCAAGGATCTGGATTTGAACCTCTGGTATGGAGATGCTCTGTGGAAGTGCCATCTTCACATAGAGAATGAATAATGCTTTCCTTCTCTTGTGTGGCTTTCTAATGACCAACTTTGTCCTCCAGTAGCTGGAGCGCATCTCTAGTAATGGAACCCTTCACCACCTTGTGCGCTATTACAGCAGCCTTAGTTTCTTTACCTATTTGAAAATAAAAATGTGCCTATTGCGCAAGATGGCCAAGCTCTTTGGGATTTGGCTATGGAGTTGGGCTAGAATTTCCTTCCAATGCGGAAAGTTCTGTTACTGTGTACCCTTCCAGGTCTGGCTCCAATCCTGATAGTATAGCCATTGAGTGACAGGATTCTCATATGTCCAGTTGGAATAACTGCACCTATCTGGATGGCTGTTTAAAGATTTAAATCAGTTAACATTGCCTGGTACACCAATGTGGGTTCCCTTTTTTTCTTCCAGCCTGGTGCTTAACCTTCTCCCACCCCATCATGTTAGGACCACCACTGCACCAAGCAAAGCACCTTGCATTTTTCTGCTTAACTTGCAGCTCAAGCACCCTAGCAAGACAAGGCATTTGCAGTCCTGCACAGAACACTTCCCTGTTTCCAGCCTCTGTGGTCTTTGTTCCTTTTTGCATTTGGTATCTTGTCTTTAGATATCTTACCCTTTCCTCTTTACCAACTGAAGCTGAAAACCTGGCCTACAACCCTTAAGACGAATGTCAAGGTTTTGAACTTCAAGCTTTGACTTTCTGGGATTCTGAGTTCAAAGAGGGATTTTATTTTTCTTTTCCACCTCTGATTTTCTTGAGAACTCAAATACACAGATAATGAGTAAATAGATGAATTCTGAGAAGCAGCTCCTTGACTATATACCAGAAAAAAAAAATTACCCCTTTCTGGCCACAAACCCTCTTGCTGGCACATTTTAAACATTCACTTCCTATAAGCATTTCTGCCCTAATTATGCCTCTTGTGGTCAGCAGATAGTTTGCGTCCAGTCTGTTTATGCAATTAAAATGGGCAAGATCCAAATCTGTCTAGGTCACTGATGGGTTACGGCGCGCTTAAGCGCTTAAAGCTCGGCTTTAAGAATACGTGGCTTGAATGAATGGTTGCTAGGGAGTATGGCGGTGTCTTCATTTTATGCTGGGCTCATCCCAATGCGCGCACGTGGGAACTTCACAAAAGTTGTTTCACGAGCGCTGCGCTGAATCCTCTTATCATGGAGTTTACTGAAGTGGGGCCAGCACCCCGCCTCTGTTAGCTTCACTGCCAAGGTTCGAGAGGGGTGGAGTGGCCTGCAAGACGGTTGGGAGAAGGGTGGGGGATTTACTTTCTCATAAATATGCTTTGGGAGACTGGCTCTGGAGCGCCAGGTTTTCAGGAAGAAATGAACCTGGGTCCCAATGGCAAAGCGCTCCAAAGGGCACGAAGTTTGCTTTCTGTTACAGAGAAAGCCGGAAAGCCTCAAGCCTAATTAATAAGAACACGGCCCGCAATGGAAAAGGGAGTGCTCTGGCTTGCCCCAAAAAGCACTGGCACAAGAAGACAAGCGGAGTCAGCCTCACTGACCCCATTTCTTGGACTCCTTATGGGTGACGCTGGCTCTTGGTTCACTGCGTCCCAACCCGACTGTCGTGGGTCCCCGCCGCTCTCGAGCGAAGTCCTCTTCCCCCAGACCCACGTTGCAAAACAGTAACTCCACGGGAGAATCTCTTCATACCCAGAGGATGGGTCTCCACGGACAACACACCATGACGTTCAGTTCTGCGCATTGTGTGGGGTAGAGTTTCTTAATCATCGCCCCCTTGTCCCCGGTCCCTGGAGGGCCTCGCGTGGTTCCCAGGGCGGCTGCAGCGCGCCAAGCTCCAGGGGTAGCGCGCAGGGAATGGCCCTGGGGACTCGTTCCCAGGAGAGCCTCTCCTTCTCATCCAGTATTCTCCCAGGGCAGGCAGGGTCGGATTCCAAACGCGTCCAAGGTGTGCAGTGTGAGACCCTCCCTTTAAAAAGAATAAATAAATAGAAGCCAGCGCTTAGCCCCGCTCGGGTTTCCCGAAAGGCGCACGCAGTCGCTGCCCGGGCGGCTGGGTGTCTACGCTCCCCGCCTTTGCTGGGCTGACACAGGAGGGGAGGAGCAGGAGCCAGAGGGGGTGCTCGGGCGGGGGGGGCGTTGGAGCGCGAACCATCCGGAGCCAAGACAAGCAGCACATTCACAAATAACGCCCCCACCCCCAGCGCACGCGCTCCCATTCAAAGCAGCCGGGCTCGGCGGCCGCAGGGCTCAGAGGACTCGCGGCAGAGCCCAGCGCAGCCCTGCCCCGCAGGCGCACGCCCAGTCCGCCCGCCGGCTGCTGCGGCCGCCGCCGAGCCCTGCAGCCCGCGCGGGAGGCGGCTGCCGCTTCCCGGGAGGGGTCTCGCCCGGACTCCCCTCCCTCCCCGCTGGGGGACCATGGCACGGCTGGCTGCGCCCTGGCACTCGAGGCTCCTGGCTCGCATCCTCGGCGGCACCTGGTGCCTGCTCTACGTCGCCGGACAGGTGAGGCGGTCTGCGCGTCTAGCGTCCCCCCACCCCCAGGACTTTTCTTCCAGTCGACTAGAGCGGAGAAAACTATAGCAGGGGGCTTGTCCCCAGCGAGGACAGGTGGCACGGGTTGGGGCTAAGGCGGCCCCTCGTGGCGAGCTTCGGGCTGCCGGGGTCAAATCTTGCGCTGAGCCTCAGCCCAGCCTCCTGGGGCGGGTGCGGCGTCCGGTTCGCGCCGGAGTCCAGCCTCCAGCGGAATAGAGTCGGGTGGAGGAGACGGCGCCTGAGCCAGGATACCGCGCTCTTCCTGGGAGTCCGTGACCCCGCACCTCTTTCGGACAGTATTTCGCGTAGACCATTCCTGCGGGTGGAGGCTCGGGCGGCGCGGGGGAGGCTCGGCCTCCGGGACACTCCTCCTCACTTCCGTCCTTCCCGGGACCCAGTGAACTTCTGACATCCTCGTCCTAGGGCCACCTGCATCCGAGTGTCAGGGGCGGAGCGTTGTAAGGTGTGCAGACGCGGGACAGGGGGGCTCCCGGAGCCTCTGTGGTGGAGAAAAGGAGGTTCTGGGCTTGTACTCGCCCTCACCACGCCCACTAGAATGCTCCTAGGTTTTTGTTTGTTTGTTTGTTTGTTTGTTTCCTTGAGCTAGAGGGGTGTAGGAATTGGGCTTTGTCCAGAGTGGGTGGCTCAGGTCCCAAGGCAGAGCAGAAGGGCCCTGGAAGAGTGTTTAATTCACGGTCTGCTTGGTTCTGGTTTATTACTGCAAGACCCCAGCGGGAGATGCTTAGGGTCAAGGGCCAGTCAAACCCATGATGCATGTGGTGTCTTTGGCATTAACACTTTCCAGAGTCAGGTAACTTTTGATGAAAACTCAAGAGTTAGGCAATTTGTACGTAATGTAGCCTACATAGATTCGCTTTTCACGGGATTACTTGGGTAATTCTGGGAAAATGCCCAAACACTCTTGGCCGGAATAATCGCCAGATAGCCTCCCTTTCCTCTGTTTTGCTTATGGAGACTTGTCCAAATCGGGGGATTTCCTTCCCTCGCTTTTACTTAACGTTTTGAAACTTGTTTTCAGGTCTCTCATTTTGATGGCAGTGGTGAGCTTTTAGAGGCTGATTCAGTCAACAAGGATGATTAAGAAGGGCCCGGAGCCGGCTAGAATCTGAGGAGTAGGGAACACCCTAATAAGCGACAGCAATTTTCAACAAGGAACACCTGCTTGGATGGGAGTTTGAAAAACCATTGCAAAAGCTCGTCTTAATTATTAGCGAGTTTCATTTCCAATATGCTTTGCAACATGGCAAGGCTTCTCAGCGGTGGCTGCACGTTAGGGTTGCCCAAGGGAACTCCTGAAACTCCCTGTGCTAGGGCCACACCCCAGCTGTATTACATCAGAATCCTTGGGGGGAGGGGGCGGAGCCCCAGCCTCAGAATTTATGTGGCTCCCAGGTGATTCCATTGTGCAGCTGGGTTGAAACTGCTGTGTAAAAATGACCTGCCTTACAGTGACCTGTTCTGACGGAATCGTGACCCCAAAAGGAAATTCAAAGGAGACCAGTAAAGGGCCTAAGAGAGGCTAAGGAGAGGGTCTTAATGTCTAGTATCCAGTCCTGGCTACGTCTCTCAGTCATTTTGGCCAAGGCCCTTAAGCTTCCATTTCGTCATCTGCAAAATGAGGGTGTTGGTCTATGTTCTCCAAGGTACTACCAACCTCAACAACAGGCAGGTTCCCACCTGAGCCAAACCAAGACGGAAAGCCTTCTGTCTTATTTCTAAGGCATCGCAGGGGTAGTAATTCTACCTTATCCTTGAGATTTTGGTAACGGGTCTGACAATATTTGAACCCAGCAAAGATGCCACGGAACATGCTAAGATGCTCACTGTAGGATTTGCGTGTGTGCTCTTTTCTCCTTGGAATCCTTCATTCAGTGTCTCTCCAAGTTCAGGACAAACTGACTTTTCCTAGCATTGCATACCTGTTCTTCCTTGCTCCACTTCTCAACCAACCCTCTTCTAGATAAAGATGATAAAAGCAGATCTGAGCCTTTTGTGTGTGTGGGAAGTGGTTTATTGTTTAATTCCTAGTGAGTTTTTCTTGTTGGATTCAGCAGGGCTGCTCTCCGCATGTGAGAAGCCTGACTAAACTTGTCAGAGAAGGCATAGAAAAGAGTTGAAAGTGGTAGCTGGGTTCTGTGTCCTGGTGGAATGCAGTCCGCTGTAGAGTTGACCTAGGTGTCGGGCACAAGCAGCTCGTCTTGCACCATGGTTTCATGTCCTCGCTTAACCACATGGGCATTATTTCTAATCAGGGAATTAAGCAGACCAGAAACTTGAGGTTATTTAATATCAAGAAGAAATCATTCTATAAACCGGAGTCAGTGCCAAATGATTCGAACATTGTTTGGAATGTATACATTCTTTAAGCTGTTTTTAAATCAAAGCCCTCAGTACACGAAAGCATGACTATCAGAGTTATCAGAGGTCTTTGTATATACTGTAGCCCCAGTAAAAAGAAGGTCTGTGTTCAAGACCTCTGGCTCCTTAAACTGAATTACACCTGAGCTCTATTTCGCCGAAGTCCAAAGAACAATCTTAATGTGGATAATATTATTTGAAACACCAGTATTTCTCCTTTTTTTTCCTCAGGGGTTATTTTCCTTTGCTTCTGTTCTGACTGAATTACTCTCCTAACTTGCAATATTCTTTTCCTTCCCTGTGTAATTGGAAGGTAGCTCACTCTAGGCTCTTCTGAAACTGATTATTTTACTGATATCAATTTCATTTCATCAGCTGAATCCAAATTCATCCCATTGCTCAAATTGCTCCCAGGTAAGGAAGTAGATAATTAATGGTTTAAACCAGTGGGGGTTATCATCTACTTAATGATTTCTACAACCCATCTGTAGCAAGCCACTGTAAAAATAAACAAGGTTGTTGGAGAGGGTTATGGCTAGATCAGCACAAATCAATTACTATGGCTTAAAAATGTCACTTAGTAGCAATTCATGTCCTTCTGGTGGCATATCTGCGATAGTGCATTCAAACGTTAAAATGGAGTATTTTCATTTACTATGGTATTCTAAATTGCATCCTTGTTAGGAATTCAGTAATGAAGTAAACAGTTCTGGGGTGGCTGGAGAGAATTTGTGCTTTTATGAGCATCTGATTTTCAACTATAGACCTTAAAGAAAAGTCTTTCTTGTTTCTTTTGTTATCCTCTTGTAGTTCTTGCTCGTTTTATTTTTATTTGCATTTTTACCATGATGATTCTGCATGGTTAAAAAAAAAACAAAACACAGAACAATAACAGGCTTATAAGAAGACACAGTGGGGCGCCTGGGTGGCTCAGTTGGTTAAGCCTCTGCCTTCGGCTCAGGTCATGATCTCAGGGTCCTGGGATGGAGCCTCCCGAGTCAGGCTTCCTGCTCCTTGGGGAGCCTGCTTCTCCCTTTCCCTCTGCCTATGCTCTCTCTTGCTATATGTTTTTCTCTCTCAAATAAATAAATCTTAAAAAAAAAAAACAACAGCAAATTCTTGTTCTACTCTTTCTCCTCATCTTAGCTATCATGGCCCCAAAGCAACCTTTTTGTTAGTTTTGTATTATTTTGAGTTATCATTGACATACAATAAACTGCCCATAGTTAAAGTAGGCAATTTTAAGTTTTGTCATATGCAAACACCCATGACGCCATCACCCCAAAGTGTCCTCATTACTTTGCAGTCCTTCCGTGCTACCCTTCCTCGCACCCAACAGGCAAACCGTGATGTGCTTCGTGTTAATATAGATTAGTTGCATTTTCTAGAATTTTATGCCAATGTAATCATATAGTAGGCACCCCTCTCCCCCACTTTTTTTGATCTGGCTTTTTTTCACTCAGCCTAATTATTTGGAGATTGTCCATGCGGTAGCACTCATCAATAATGTGTTCCTGAGTAGTGGTACGTTGCATGTATATACCATGGTTTGTTGCCCATCAAACTTCACCTACGGTTGGACAATGTGTTTCCGATTTTGGGCTGTCACAAAGTTGCTATGAAGATTTGGATGCAAGTCTTTGTACTGACCTGTGGTTTCATCTGTCTTTGGTGAATACCCAGGAATGGAAAGGCTGAATCGTTGGTAGGTGTATGTTTAAGATTTTAGGAAAATGTCAGTTTTGCAGAAGGTTGTACCATTTTCCGTTCTTACTAGCTCTATGCGCGAGTTCCAGTTCCTCTGCTTCCTTGCCAACACCTGGCGAGGTCAGTCTTGTATTTTAGCCATGCAAGTAGGTATAGTGGGAGCTTGGGTGTGAATTTGCAGTTCCCTAATGATAAATAATGTTGAACATTTTCTCATGGGTTTATTGAAAATCCATATACCTTCTCTGGCAAAATTTCTGTTCAAACATTTTGCCTATTTCTTACCATGCTGTTTTCTTACTGAATTTTGAGCATTGTTTATATACTGTGGCTATCAGTCCTTTATCAGTGTATTATTTGCAGATATTCTCTCCCAGTCTATGGCTTGTCTGCATTTTCGTGACAGTGTTTTTTGACGGGCAGCAGTTTTAATTTGGTGAAGCTGAAGTTAGTGCTTGTTTCTTGGTAGAATGCATGTTTCCTCTCGTTTTAAAGAAGTATTTGCCTAACCCAAGATCACAGAGGTTTTCCCCCAGAAATTCTGTGGTTTTATGTTTTACATTAGGTCTGCATTCCATTTTGAGTTAATTTTTGTATGTGGTACAAAATGAGGACCTGAGTTTTTGTTTTTGTTTTTTTTGCCTATGGATATTCAATTGTTCTAGCTTTTTTTTTTTTTTTTTACTTATTTATTTAAGAGAGAGAGAGAGAGATTGAGAGTGTGCATGGGGGGAGTGGGTAGAAGGAAAGAATCTTAAGCAGACTCCTGCTGAATGCAGAACCAAGACGAGGCTCCATTTCACCACCCTGAGATCGTGACCTGAGTGGACATCAAGAGTCAGCTGCTAAACTGACCGAGCCACCGGGCACCCCTCTAGCGTGATTTTTTCAAAGACTTGCCTTTCTCCACTGAATTGCTTTTGCAATTCTCTGAAAAATCAGTTGTCCATACGTGGGTAGGTCTAACTTTTGGATTCTCTCCTCTATTCTGGGGGAACTATGTGTTTCTTGCCATGCTGGTACCACACTCTTTAATACGGGAGCTTTAGGGAAAACATGATTTTTCCAACTTTGTTCTTCGTTCTCAAGGATGTTGACTTGGCTACCCTACATGAATTTTAGAATCAACTTGCCAATTAAAAATGCATGTGGGGATTTGATTTGGGGATCTATTACGAGAGAAGGAGCTTCCTAACAATATTAAATTTTATGATCCCTCTCTATTTCAGGCTTTAATTTCTCTAAGCAATACCTGGTAGTTTTCTGTGTACAGATCTTTCATTTTTTGGTCAAATTATACTAAGTATTTCACATTTTTGGTACTCTTTCAAATGGCACTGTTTTTTTTTTTAAATGTGTCTGATTATTCCTTGTTAGTATATAAAAACTATTGATTTTTGCATAGTCTGCAACATTACCAAACCTGCTTATTAGTCAGAATAGCTTTTTGTTATATCCCATCAGATTTTCTGCACATGTGATCATGTTATGAAAATAAAGACCATTCTTCCTCACCAATCTGGATATTTTAAATTTCTTGTTTAATAACACTGATTAGAACACTGATCGCCCTTTCCTGCTTTTAGGAAAAATAATTTGCTGTTTTACCATTAGTTATGTTAGGCGTAAGTTTTTTGTAGATGCCCTTTATCAGGTTGGAGGAAGTTCTTTTTATTCTTCCATTTGCTGAGAGTTTTTATTAGAAACGAATGTTGGATTTTTGTCAGATGATTTTTCTGTGTCTAATTAGCACATAATTTTCCTTTGTCATTTATTAATATGGTGAATTACAGTGATTTTTTCAAATGTTAACCACCTTGCATTCCTAGGAAAACTTGGTTTGGTGATTAATATATTATCCTTTTTAAAAATATTGTTAGGGGCACCCGGGTGGCTCAGTTGGTTAAGTGTCCAACTCTTGATTTCAGCTCAGGTCATGATCTCAGGGTCATGAGATAGAGCCCCGTGTCCCGCCCCACAGTCAGCAGAAGTCTGCGTGGGATTCTCTCTCTCCCTCTCCCTTGTACCTCTCTCTCCCCTTATCTAAGAAAAAAAATTACCAAAATGAACGGACACTTGGGTGGCCCAGTCAGTTAAGCATCTGACTTGTGGTTTTGGTTCAGGCCATGATCTCAGGGAGGTGACGTTGAGCCCTGTGTTGGGCTCCATGCTGAACAGTGGAACCTGCTTAAGATTCTCTCTCTCCCTCTCCCCCTTCCTGCCCCATTCAATCTCTTTCTCTAAAAAGAAAAAATAAATGTTAGATTCAGTTTACTAAATTTTGATTCAAATTTTTGCATCTATGTCCATGAATGATACTGGTCTGTAGTTTTCTTGTGATGTCTTCATTTGTTTTGAGTATCAGTGTAATGCTGGCCTCATAGAATAAATTGGGAACTATTCCTTCTTCAATTTTCTGGAAGAGTTTGTGTTTAATTTCTTCATTAAATGTTTTGTAGAATTCAACAGTGAAGCCATCTGGACTTGGAGTTGGCTTACTGTAAAGATTAACTACAAATTTAAATTCTCAAATAGATAGAGGGCTCTCCAGGTAATCTGTTTTATCTTGAGTTAACTTTGGTAGTTTTTCATAAATTTGTCTATTTCATGTAAGTTGTTGAATTTATTGGCATAAAGCAGTTCATAATGCTCCCTTACTATTTCTAAAATATTATTAGAACATGGAGTTATATCCTCTGTTGTTCCTGATAATGGTTATTTATTTATTCTTTCTTTTTTCCTGATCAATCTGCTTAGTGGCTTATTAATTTTATAGAACCAGCTTTGGTTTCACAGATTTTCTCTGTTTTCTATTTTACTCCTTTCTTCTCTCATCTTTATTATATTCTTTTTTCTATTTTGTATTTTGTTTTGGTCCTGTTTTTTCTAGTTTTGTTAGGTGGATTCTAGGGCCATTGACAAGAGACTTTTTATGTTTTCAAATATAGGTGTTTAGTGATCTAAATTTTTCCTCGGTGTTTTATTGGCATACTGTAAGTGTGATTTCATTTTTCTGTAGTTCAAAAGATTTTCTAATTTCTCTTTGATTTCTTCTTTGACTTATAGGTATTTTGAAACGAGTTCTTTAGTTTCTAAATATTTGGAGACTTTCCAGATATCATTGTTAACGATTTCTCATTTCAGTGTGGTCAGAGAACACACTTGATATAACTTGGATCATTTTAGATTTATTGACAGTTGTTTTATGGCCCAGAATATGGTCTGTCTTGGTCAGTGTTCTGTGTGTATTCATAAAGAATTAATCTTTCCACATATTTGTGTTTTCTAAGTTTCCCTAATCAGTCTAGATGTGGTTGGGTGGACTGCTCCATAAATGCCCATTAGGTCAAGTTGGTTGGGAATATGTTCTGTATCTTTACTGATTTTTGTATATGTAGCATATCAGTTATTTAGGGAGGGATATTACAGTCTCCATCTGCTATTGTGGATTTGTCTTTCTTTTTGTGGTTCTATCAGTTTTTCTTTTATTTATTTTGAAGCTCTATAATTGGGTGCATGAATATTTAGAATTATTGTGTCTTTTTGCTGAATTGATCCCTTTTTCATTAATAAATGACCTCTCTGTCCCTAGGAATAGACTGTACTCTAAAATCCACTTTGCTTTTGGCTATATTAATATTAGGTAACTATCTTTAATTCTTTGAGATTTTTCATGTGATAGTCATCTTCATAGTTCTTATACCTGTAATATGATTTTTCATATTCCATTAGAATCTCATTATGGTATGATTTCTTAATTCTCTTCCATATTCTACTTTCATCATTCCTTCATGATCTTTTATCACATTTTACATTTTATTAATATGACAGTATTGTCAGTATTAATAAACTGAAATGATCAGTATTAATGGTCAGCATTAATATATTGGGATGGGTACAGTGGGCCAAGTAGTATCTTATTATTCTATTTTTTCTAGTACATTTCCTTTTTTAAAAAACAGCTTTGTTGAGATATAATTCACATATCACAGGGCTTGCCCGTTTCAAGTGCACAGTTCAGTGGATTTTTAAATTATATCGGCAGACGTACAAGTATCGCCTGAGTCAATTTTAGAAATTCTTGTCAACGCTAAAGAAACTTTGTACCCTTTATCACACCCCTACCCCTACTTTCCACCCACCTCCTTCCGCCCCAAGCAACCAATAATCGGTTTTATTTCTCTGTAGATTTTGTTACTCCAGATTTTCATGTGAATGAAATCATGTAATGTATAAGCTTTTGGGATTGGCTTCTTTCACTTAGCATGTTTTCACTGCTCATCCATGGGGTAGCATATATCAGTACTTCATTCCTTGATAGCCGAAAAATATTCTATTGTATAGAAATACCATATTTTGTTTAGCCCTTTGTCTGTGGCTAGACATTTGGGTTGTTTCTACCTTTTGGCTATGATGAGTAATGCTGCCAGGAGCGTACTTGTGCACGTTGCTGTGTGGATATGTTCTCATTTCTCTTAGGAAAATACTTCAGGCTTTGTAGGTACACTGTCTCCGTCACAACTACTCGTCTCTGCCGCCTTAGCGTGAAAGCAGCAATAGACAAAATATAAATGAATGAGCCTGTTTGTGTTCCAATAAACTATTTACCAAAACAGACAGTGGGCCAGATTTGGACCATGAACCATAGTTTGCCAATTACTAAGCCAAAATTTCACAATGTTTTGCTTCAGTGTGGGCTATTTAAATTCAGCATGCCACGTTTTCCACGGACTTTGAATAGATCAATGCCCTTCCCTTTGGGGAATATTTATTTTCATATTTCTTTGATAATTTCTTTGCTGGCACTTTATGTGTTTGCTTTTTGTGAAGCTCCTGTTAATTATTAAATCTTCTGGGTCAACAATCTATTGTTTAAATTAAATCTTCTCTCTTGTCTTTATTGTTATCTTTTTTTATACTTTGTTTTTTTTTAAGATTTTATTTGAGAGAGAGAGAGAGAGAGATTGAGTGGGCACACACGTGCGGGGTTAGAGCCAGAGAGAGAAGCAGGCTCTGACTGAGCAGGGAGCCCAACATGGGGCTCGATCCCAGGACTCTGGGATCAGGCCCTGAGCTGAAGGCAGACACTTAACCTACGTTGCCACCCGGGTGTCTTTTTTTTTTTTTTTTTTTTACACTTTCTAAAGATTTTCTCAGTTTTATTTTGAACAGAGTTGTCTTTAGGTAAGGTTTCAACTGGTATTCATACTTGTAGCCAGAGCTTCACCCCCCACCTTTGCAGCACCAGATGCCCCCAAGTCTGAAGACTTTCTGGGGTTTTACAGGCTAAATGGTCTTGCCTCTCATCACTGTATCCCTTTGCGAGCACAATTCTATTAAGTCAGTAACAATTCTTCCACCCATTTTCCATATTCCAAAAATTTATTGGCATCTTTTGTTGGCTGTTGTCTCCTTTCCAGTTCTCTTGTCATCTTTATTTGTTTATTGTTATTTTAGCGGTCATTTGGGAGGAAAGAGAGAAAATGCGATGTTCAATCTGCCATGTTTAACTGAAAGTTAGCACTATTTTTCCTCTCTCATTATTTCTATTTTCCTGTCCTGACCCATCTCCAAACCCCATTAGAGCTCATTCTGGCTATTGTACACACATTTTAGAGACTCGTATGTTTTCCCAGTGTATGTAAAACTTTGGTTAGTGTTACAAAAAAGAGAGTGGACCTGAGGTCCAGACATGTAGGTGCTAGTTCGGGATTTCCTGAGCGTGTGAGGAACTAGCAGTTGGACTTCTTCAGGGAAGGACGTGAGTGCTCGCTGACTGCCTGCCAGTTGCCAAACATGATCATAGGTACCCTCTCCATTCTCATGTTTATGTGTTAGTTTTTAATCTTTCAACAACTATTTACTGTCCCTTCTCTGCTGAAATATACGTAGTCACACCTACTGGTTTACAGATACAGCACAGAAATATTTTATTGTTTTGCAAATTTTGATGTCTGGAGACAGTTTTATGAGAAAACATGGAGTTAACATGCTGTAAAAAATCTGGCTTTAAAATGCCACCTGCGGTATTAACGTGTGTTCTCTAAGGTGTGATCGGGCTTGGACTCCCTTGGGGTAGAGTACGGCGATGAGGTGAAACAAATGGGGAAATCGTGTTCAGGAGTTAGTAATACTGTATCCGTTTTAATATTTGATTTTATACTGGGATGAACTCTAGAGCCTCATGCATTTTGGGGGGATGGAATGGGTGGTGCTGGAGCTATATACTTGTTTTCAGCTCTGCTCCTGACTATGGGATTATATAGCCAGAAGCCAACTTCTGGATTCTTCAGTATTATGTATGGGTCACAAACTTCATCGTGCATCCGTCAGTTTGGCTGTATCACTCAATTCTAAAGGTCACCAAAGACTAGAGCCGTGCAGCTAAAAGCTAGGAAGCTTTAAATGCAGATTCCTAGGACTCATTCTGAGCTTCTCATTCAATGGGAAAAGGACAGGTCCTAGGAGTCTGCATTTGTGAGGGACCCCTTCCCCCTCATGCGCATACCCACAGAGGATTCACACATAGTTGGACCAAAGACCATATTTTGGGAAACACCGATTTGATCTCTCTTATTTACGGATGAGAGAAATAAGGTCCTAGGAAGTCGAGCAACATATCCTGGTTTGTTAGTGGGAGAGGTGGGAGTGGACCACGTGTCTCCTAACACTGTTCGGTGATTTTTCCCACCAGAGCATACACTATTATTTTAGTGTCTAGTTACATCATGAACCAAAGATATGAACCACCAGCTTAAAGTGTCTTTATTTGTAGTAACCTCAGTTTTTTATAAATGGTTTTCAGATGTTTGGGAATAGCTTCGGGTCTCTGTCACTCTGCCTGCAGCGAGGAATGATGGGGAGTGGGGGGGATGGAGGGAAACCCTCCGTCCTTACCCCCTCACATAACCTGCTGGAGACTGGCTTCTGTGTATTTTCTCCTTGAGTCATCATGTCCCTGGAGGATTAACAGATACTTATTTAGAAAATCGTCCACAGCATCCAGGAACTTGACACTTGATGAAAGGGAAAGTACGTGCTGCTGAACACCTTCTCTGCCCAAGTGTGATGTAGCAACTGTTGCTACGTTCTTGGAGGCGAGGAAGGAAACGTTTCATGTGCCTGTTATTTAGGATGTTTGCCCCATCTCTATCACAAGCCAGCCAAACAAAATATACACACGCTCCCCACTGAGTCATGCAGAGTCTATGATGCAGTACGATGTGTGGAAAAGAAAAGTTTTCCTTACTGCTAATAGTCATTGTCAAACATCTAGTACATTTTAGGAAGAGTGCTAATTATGTATTTTCTTTCAGAAATCAGTTACAGAGAAATAAAGGGTTTTTTAAATTACTATTAAAGAACATTTGTTGATAATCTGAAATTCAAATTCTCATATTCTATTGCTCCTTAGAAAACTCTGTATTAGTCTGGATGGGCTAGATTATGCCGTGGTAACAAATCACCCCCAGAGCGTAGTGACTTCACACAAGAAGGGTGTATCTCGCCACAGGCTGCCTATTCAACGTGGACTGTCGGGAGGGGTTGGCTCACCGTGTGCACCATGTCTGTACTGACGGCTGCCCCACCTGACCCCGCGGGACTCCGTAGCAGCCAGGGCAGGGGAAAGAGAGTGTTGCTCTGCTTTCCACTGGCCGTTAAATGCTTCTGCTCAGAGTGACACATGTCACTGCTGTTCCCGTTGTATCAGCCAAATCAAATTCAAGACGGTTGAAAAGGTAATGTGGTCTTGAACTCAGACGTTGGGACTTCCAAGATGCCTAGATGTCTGTTTTCTGACTGTGTGTATATACGTGAACAGAGGTTCTCTGAAATTACTGCAAAAACACTTAAAATTATCTTTGACTTACTCATTAAATTTTTAAAAAAATCGTAAGTATAAAATGTATGTAACCAATGTATCATAACCATTTTTAAGTATAGGGTTCAGTAGTGTTAAATGCATTCACATTGTTATGCAACCCATCTCCAGAACTCTTCATCTTGCAAAACAAACTCTATACCCATTATATATGAACTCCCTGTCCCCCACACCCTTGTCATCCCTGACCATTCTACTTTCCATCTCTGCAAATTGGACTACTGGAGGTACCTTCTGCAGGTGGGATCATAATGGTATCTCTCTTTCTGTGATTGGCTATTTTTCTTAGCGTGATGTCCTCGAGACTCATCCACACTGTAGCAGGTGTCAGAATGTCTTTTTTTTTTTTTTTGAAGATTTTATTTATTTATTCGACAGAGATAGAGACAGCCAGCGAGAGAGGGAACACAAGCAGGGGGAGTGGGAGAGGAAGCAGGCTCATAGCGAAGGAGCCTGATGTGGGGCTCGATCCCATAACACCGGTATCACTCCCTGAGCCGAAGGCAGAAGCTTAACCACTGTGCCACCCAGGTGCCCCCAGAATGTCCTTTTTAAGGCTGAACAATTTGCCATTTTATGAAGATAACACATTTTGTTCATCCATTCATCTATCAGTGGACACTTGGGTTGCTTCCACAGTTGGCTCCTGTGAATGGTGCCACTATGAACGTTGGTGTTCCTTTTTGTTTCTTGTGTGCTGCTTTTTCTCTATAAAAGAGAAGCAACATCTTCTTCTTTAGACCTCTAGTTTACTATTCAGACCCAGGGAATGCTTATTTAAATTTAGACTAAATGCTCACTTTGAGAATCTTCTGCCAGTGGCTACAACAAATGCTGAGCAAAACTTCGACTCCCCGCTCCACGTTCGACTGAATCGACAGAGCTAGTGGATTCTTGTGTTTAGCAACTTGCCAGTCTTGACAGTCTTCAAGATAGGTGACAGCATGAGGCTAGGACGTTATTTTTCCTCTAAAAATCTAGGAACATGGCAAAAAATTACATTTTCTTCCTTTTTGTACGTCTAACTCAAATACCGTGTGAAGAGTGATCAAATATAAATCAATATGTGAAATGTAGTCATGCAAATTAATTACATGGACAGCGTGGATGTGTGGGGAGCAGTGTAGAATTTGGGGGACAATGCTGAAAGAAAAAGCAGTAGAACAGGATTCAGACTTTGCTTGCTACTTGTTAATTGCATGATTTTCAACACATTAGGTACAGAGCCTTTCTGAGTTTCATTTTCCTTTTGAATCTCTACTATGAAGAGCTTGGATTACATGATCTCAGTGGGTTAATACCCATTAACTGAAACTTCTAAAATGAATAAAGGTTTCTAAACTTTTCTTTCTTTCTTTTTTTTTTTTAAGATTTTATTTATTTATTTGACAGAGATAGAGGCAGCCAGCAAGAGAGGGAACACAAGCAGGGGGAGTGGGAGAGGGAGGAGCAGGCTCCCAGTGGAGCAGGGAGCCTGATGCAGGGCTCGATCCCAGAACCCTGGGATCATGACCTGAGCTGAAGGCAGACGCTTGATGACTGAGCCACCAAGGTGCCCCAGGTTTCTAAACTTTTCTAATACAAACTTTTTAGCACAAAAATATTAATAACTCTGATGGCAGTTTTTAGAAGTGAGCATCAGGTCATGGCACTCCCTTGCTTAACACCTTCAGTGGATTCCTGTTGGCTTTAGACCCATGTTTCTGAGACTGTTTTTTATTATTGCCTCCCTTTTTAGACATTTTATGATACTTCCTCTTAACCCCTCGCTACCCCCCATGAAATTTTAGTGCCCTAAATAAATGATCTGTTTACATGTACTGTGGCCCTTTGAAGGGACTCACTGTATTATCTTCAAACCATTACTGTTGGGAGGTATCCTCTTCTCCCCCATTCCCAAAACCCAATTGTTCACCCACTCCGGGGGTATTATCACCCCCATTGAAAATGTATGCTTTGTTTTATTTAAGATTTTATTTATTTATTTGAGAGAGACAGAGAACGAGCAGTGGGGAGGGGCAGAGTGGGAAAGAGAGAGAGAGAGAAGCAGACTCCCTGCTGAGCAAGGAGCCCGATGCAGGGCTGGATCCCAGGACCCGAGATCATGACCTGAGCCAAGGCAGATGCTTAACTGACTGAACCACCCAGGTGCCCCTCTTTCTTTATTTTTAATTAATTAGTTTACACTCCTCCATCTGTTTTCCAGCTTAAATGTCCCTTCCCCAAAAGAAGCTGTCCCTCCACTCCCCCTGTCCCAATGTCTTAGGTTTCTTCTGTGGCTCTCTCACAACGCCCTGCTTGCTTCAAGCACTTGTAATTTGTAAAGATGCACTTCTTTGTAGTTTTAGGACATGTGTGCCATCCCGGTATACTGTAAGCTTGAGGCCACAGGCTGCCTTATTTCCCTCTCTCTATGTCACATCTAGCTCAACACCTGGAATTGCTGAAATCAGTTAATGAAGGGTTTTTTGAGTAATATACAGCGAGGAAAAAAACACCTCTGAACTGGGTATCGCTTTTTAAATGAACGTATACACTCCTGTTAAGTGTCCTTACCAAAATGAGAAATAAAATGAATGTATACCATTATGAATTCCAGCAGCACCCACGTACGTGTATTAAAGAAACATTAGCTGCTGTAATAGTAAAATCCCGAAATCGCGGTATTTTGACTAAATAGGGCTTTGTTGCTGTTGTTGTTCACATAAAGTCCAATTGGCAGGGCTGGAAGGGGCGGGGGGTTCTGCTGCCCACAGTCCTTCAGGGACTGGTCTGATGCAGGCTGCGCTGTCTTTAACGCATGACTTCCAAGGTCACCCTGGCGCCTGTGCCTGGGTGACCGAGGGGGAAGAGGATGTTGAGAACTGCATGGGAGGTTTTCTTGGGGTAATCTTAGGAGTGGAATGTGTCACTTCTGCCCATGTCCATTTTTTGCGTTCCTGACGAGACTCAAATCTCCAGTAGGGTCCCAATCCCTATGATCCTGTCAAAGAATCCAGTCAGTCACATGGCTACACCCCCTGGCCAGGGAGGCTGGGGGCACACTGTGAACTCGGGAGGTAACACAAGCTGGCCTTTGCCACAAGGCCCTTGGAAAGTCACACATATATGGACAAGTGTGTAGTTGACGTCTAGCTGTATGTGGATTTACAAATTGTCAGTAACTTAGGGGCCTTGGAGTCCAAGACCCAGAGAACGGGAACCACTAAAAATAGGAGTATGTGAGTTTTATTTTAGGAGAGGTTTTTGCTCCAGCGTTTTCAAAATTATAGGGTGAGATATGATGGACCAGGGGGTGGGGAAGGGGGAAATTGGCTATGGGGTAAAAAGGCACTATAGACATTCGACAGAACGAACTTTATTGCCGTACGACAACCAGCCTTCCCAGGCTCTCTTGCACAGCTGCGCTCCTGATAGCTCAGGTTAGCATCTTGTCGGCTGAATGTCCACCCAGGTGGGGTTCTAGCTGACTGCTGGCAGCACTGTCCTCAATAAAAGGGAGCCTTTTTACCAGTAGACTGTTTTCAGTTCCTCCATCACCTGATAAGTCCTATTCTTTTGATGAACTACAAATAAAAACGAGTTCTCCATTCCATGGGGGCTGTTAATCAAATAGTGTCTGTTTGTTTAAAGAAAAAAAAAGGCCTATTGCATGTCTGGTTCCTAAGACTACAAGGCAATTGTAATTGATCTCTGAAATCGTGATACTGTACTTTAATCCAGGCCAAAGCTTACCTGGCCATCCTTTGGGTTTACAATTCTTCCCCAGGCCATGCAATGGGAGCCGAAATACGAGCCTGGGCATTTCTTTTGTGCATAGTTGGTGAGCTTCTCCCAACTCCTGTCCTTGGCAGAAAGAAAGAAAGAAAAAGAATGAATGGATTCCGAGCTTGGTCGGTTAGGTGGGCCGCCCTATGCCTTCTGTTCGGTTGTATTGCAGAGCTGCTGAGGTGTGCTCTTTTCCTTCCCTTCTGTCGCCTGTCTCACTCCATAACCTAGCTCTTCCTTTACAAAAGTTGGGAGGAAAAGCAGCATTTGGAGGCCAACTCTAACCTCCAAGTAGAAGAATGTTTACATTTTAAATTCTAAGATTTCAAACAAGTTATTTGGCAAATTGAATGTTTTGTAACAAGTGTAAACATTTTCCACCTCTTGCTTTGTTCAGTTCTTTTGTTTTTCCTTTTGCATCTGGGGCAGGTTCAGATCAGTATTGTCCTGCTTGTATTTATTTTCTTTCCTTCTTTCTTCCTTCCTTCCTTCTTTCTTTCCTCCCCTCCCCTCCCCTCCCCCCCTCCCCTCCAAAAAAACTCTCCTCTCCTCTCCTCTCCTCTCCTCTCCTCTCCTCTCCTCGAGCCAGTATGAGAGAGTACGCTCATGCATGAGAGAGTAGAGAGAGGGGCAGAGGGAGAGAGAACCCCAAGCAGGCTCCATGCCCAGCGAGAGCCCGATGCAGGGCTTGATCCCACGACCCGAGATCATGACCTGAGTTGAAATTAAGAGTTGTTCGCTCAACCATCTGAGCCACCCAGGGCCCCTGTTGTCCTGCCTACTACGCTTCTGATGAAGCTGGAAAGTGTTTGATGGGCATTATCAGAGAGCGGGGGCAGTTGTGAACATTACCGCCAAAGCAGGCTGGTGAGATCACCCTGGCGTCTTTCCTGGTGCCTCTGTAGGATTAGTAAAGCGGTTTATGCTGACGTTCCAGCCCGTCCAGAGCGGGACAGGGACCTCCCCAGCCCAAGGATTCGCAGCTCGGTGAAACGTCACCGTGGTTCTGAGATGCCACAAGTTGGCAGATAGTGGTCTTCTCCTGGGTATCACCCCGGGTGGTCTCATGTAGAGCAAGACAGCGTACAGGAACTGGGCGGAAGTGTCTCTGTGCCATCCCTGCGACGTCGGGAGTACTGGAGTTGCATTTCCTTCGAATCCGCCAGTGAAGAGTGAGAAGTGTCCTGTGTTTGGGAACAGGCCCTTCCCTGCTGGATTTTGTTCTAGGTCATCCCGCACGTAGAAGACTGCTCGGAGAAATGCTTATTGAGTGGGAATTCGGGAGCCTGTCAGCCAACCATGAGCTCAAGCACTTCTCTCTGCCTGCAGCTGGACTTGATTATGTCGTTAGCTGCCACTGTTAATGAGGCAAAAGCAGCATCTGCCGGGAGCCGGGCTGGCACGTCCAGGGTGGCCGGCCACCTTTCCCTCAGTTCCGCAAAGAAGGACCAGCGTGTGGAACAGATAAACCTGAATGTTGGGCATGTGGTTCTTTGAAGCTGGTTTCGAGGGGCAAGTAGAAAATGATTGCATTTGACATTGAGTGACTTGCCAGTTACAGTGTATACCTCTCAAGTTTTTTGTGTCCTGGTTGCTTTTGTTTGGGTTAGAAGGTTTTTCTTAGGGGTAAGCTTGATTTTGCTTGAAGGTGTGAAAGAGGTCTCGCTCTGAATTTTAATGGTGCCTCCTATGTACAGTCCTTAGTTTCTTGGGTGATTTCCGAAGCAGAGACTTGGGGACAGATGACACTAAATTATTTCATTTTGTAAGTCTGTTCTTTGTTTGATGGGTTCCCTTTTCTGCAGGCCATTCCAGAAAATGTTTGCATTTTGAATACAGTGATCTAAGTAATCAGGTTATTATAACAGACTACTCTCCATGTTGTATTTTTTTGGAAACAAATCTAAAGTGCAAGCTGTTTGGAATTGATTCAGGAATCCGTAATCTGGATAATTCCTCTCGTATTGTGACCTGACATAGGATCTTCTTCCCACATTTCAAGACACATTTCTTCAAGGGGCTTGTCTTCTTATTTTCTAGATTTGATTGACTTTTTTTTTTTTCCAGATCAAACTAGATTGTTAAAAACTTCAAGAAAAGAACTAAGTCCTATGCATCTTGGATCTTCCCACAGAGCCCCACCTAGCATCAAGCCTCATAGACACTCTGTAGATTAAAGTGTCCATGTTTTTTTGGCTGCTATAATAATGACCACAAACTAAGTTGCTTAAAAAAAAAGAAAAAGAAAAAAAGAAATTTATCATCTCACAGTTTTGGATGCAAGGAACCCAAAATCAGGGTGTCAGCAGGCCATGTTCTCTGCAGAGACACTGGGGGACAATCTGTTCCTTGCCTCTTCTAGCTTCTGCTGGTTGCTGGCCTTCTGTGGTGTTCCTTGGCTTGTGGCTTGTTGCTGTAGCACCTGCCTCCGGCTTTGTATCATCTCCTTTGCACATGTCACACTTGCTCTCTGCCTCTCTCTTGTGATGGCATCATGGTCTTCTCCTCTCAAAATCTTTAACTTAACCACACGTCTGCAAACACCCTTTTCCCACTCACTGGGCATGACGTATCTTTGGGAGCCATTGTCAGGCTCCCACACCCATGGATGGTTTCTGTATAATCTTGTGGCCAGTTGTTGAATCTTCCTCTAAAGCTCTTAACCTCAAGGATATTTGCTTCTGTATTATTTTTGATGAACTGTTTGCCTCAATGCATTTCTGTTTTCATATCATCTTCTTCTTTATTCTTTTGTCTTTAAGATATTATTTACAGTGAAACTTGCTTTCCCTGCAGTAGGAATGGCTTTGGTCTTGACCATCAGTGCCATTAATAGTGGGTCTTACATGCTGTTTGGGACTGAGGATAAGGCATTGCTGCTATCACCATTAAAACTAATGAAAATCTAGGTGTGGTGTCCAGAGAAGGGTTATTGTGCATTTGTTGGTTAGATGGCGTCAAAGTCTTGCTATTAACAATAAATTTAATTTCTCCATAATCTCAGTGTCAAGCATTTTACTTTCTAAGGTTTACTCCTATCTTTTGAATTTGCTTCCTCTAGAATGCACAACCCCATAATTCTTCAACTTTACTGGGACCTGCAGGGCCTTACTCATACCACCTTTTCACTGTACCTCACTCACCTTACTTCCCTCCTGGGCCAGCTTAAATGCCTTGGTCAATCATCATAACCACTCACTCAATTTTTTTCTCCTCTCTGTGATGCACTCGACTAAACCTTCATCCAAGTTCGTTATACCTATGCAGCCGGGTGGGATCGCTTCAAGTGACCGGCAGTCCCGCTGTATTCCCCTTGTCCCACTCCCTCAGATGAACATTTTGTCCTTTTCTCTGATCAAACCTCTCACGATATCTTCCTTATCTCCACTCATAGCTGCTTTAATTGGGAAAATAAAAGGCATCAGAAGAAAACATCCACAATTCCCCACCTGCCTGCGTCTAGTTCACATGCTCTGCCTTCTCTTCAGTTATAATGGGTGAACCGTCCATTCTAACAAAGGCCAGTCTTTCCACTTGCTGTCCCAGATCTCACCCCCAGTTGCCTATTCAAAGATATTGCTCTAATTTTCCTCTTTTCTGCATTCTATTTCTTTTGCTCCTTCTTTTTTTTTTTTCAACTTGTATGCTAGACTTTTCCCACCAGCCCACAAACATCCTGTTCCTTCTGCCATATTTACAACTTTCTCTTGACACTACTTGTACCTCCATTTACCATTCCTTTTCTCCACTTTCTTGTACGTTAAAACTGTGAAAGAGCTGTCTATATTTGCTGTAATACCTCTTGACTACATTGTAGTCAAGGTTTCATGCCGTTACTTCTCTGAAACTGTTTTTCATAAAGGCATCAATAGCTTTCATTCCAAATCCGATAGATATTTCTTAGTCCTCATTTTACTTGACTTACCACCTTAACACTTAACACCAATGATCCTTCCCTCTTCCCGTGAAGACTTGTATCACTTGTCCTCCTGAACAATGCATTCTCCTTTTCTTCTTTCTCCTGGTTTGCTTCTCTTCTGTCTCCCTGCTTCTCAAGGATCAGTTCTTGGACTCTTTTTGTTTTTTCCCCACATTCATTTCTTGGTAATCTTAGTACCATGGCCTTAATTACTCGTTAGTTTCTGATATGCAGATTTGTACCTGTGGCCTAGAACTGTCCTAAACTTCATCCTCCTCTGTTCACCACCTACTTAACATTCCTACATGGATACTTAATAGGCATCTCAAACATAACCTGTAAAACTGAGCTTCTGCTCCCCTGCTCCACACAAAAAAATAAATAAAATGGGTAGTAAGGAGGGCACGTATTGCATGGTGCACTGGGTGTTATACGCAGCTAATGAATCATTGAACTTTACATCAGAAACCAAGGATGTACTGTATGGTGACTAACATAATAAAAAAAAACTAAAAAAAAAAAAAAAAAAAGATGTTCCCTGCTGAGGATTGAGATGATGGTTTACATGTTTTAAAAGTGCAAATAAAACATGCAAATACTCCCTTCTCTTAAAAAAAAAGAAAAAAAAAAGTCATTTCTTACATCTTTGTCGCCATCTTGGTTTAGATGATGTACTGTTTGCCTGGATTACTGGGAGAGTGCAGTCCACCAGGTCTCAGCTTCTGCTGTCACCTGCCTTAGTCTCTTCCCGGTGCAGCACCCAGTGAGCCTATTAGGCCAGGGCAGGTACTCATCTACTTAATACCTTCCAGTGCCCTCCCATCTCCCTGAGAGCGACTGCTAAAGCTTTAAAATGGGTTATCATGCCTTCTAAATCTGGCCGCCTCTCTGATCTTCTCTCACGCCAGTCTCCCCCTTCCTTCCTGTGCTCCAGCTGCATTCAGGCTGTTCCTCGACACACCAGGCGTGCACCACCTCAGGGCTTTGCATTTCATGTTTACCTGTTTAGAAAAACAACATAAAAATGATGTCTTTATGCTCAGTTTTACTTCCCAGATTTGGGAACAAATAGGAGTGTGGATGTGGTTTCTCTAAGCATCATTTCCTTGCTTTTTGCTAAATAAAAAACTATTTCCACGCCAAATGAATTTACATCGGAGACTCTTGCACTTCGTGTCATTTTTACAGACTTATCTCTCCCCTCTGCAACAAAATAGTTGAAACGCTCATTGTCTTATGCATTTTTGAAAATCACTGTGGCTCGCTTTTCAATTCTTTTATCTTTAACTTTTTGGGGGTATTTTCAATACTCATTGGCACCATAGGCCTAACAGAAGAATACAGAAGGCACCCCTAACATAAGTAGAAGTTCACAGATGACAGGGGACATGTTAATGACCAAGTCTTCTCTCATTCAGAGCCTGTGAGGGAAAGTACATAAGCTGGGTCCTGGCTCAACCTCATAACTGGCAGTATGACTTCAGACAAACCCCAAAACCTCCGTGAGTCTTTGCTTCCCATCTGTAAAGAGAGAGGGGTTGAACCATAGAGGGCTTGATCTCCAAGGCCTTTTTCAGCCCCAACAGGCTGTGAATGTGGGCAGGAGTACCACTTAGGTCATAAATACCTGCTAAATTATATTGAGGTCTCTCCCCTTTCCTACCTGCTCTTTGCCAGCTTTCATGTTAAAATTTTCCACCAAACAGGAACACCAGAGGCAAAGGACTTCCAGGCAGGTACCACCCCTGCTGACTGCCAGATATCTCCCCAACCCAACCACTGCCTGCATGGATGGGCTTTTGCTAGAAATTGGCCAGCTTTAGTCCCCTTCTACAAATAAACTTTAAAGTACTCTCTCAAAGAGTGAGGAGCTGCCAGTGGTACTAGCAGTGAGTTTTATAATTATTTTTTGATGTTTTCCATGTGACTTTTGGTCTGAGGGCAGTGCGTTTGGTTGGGCTGTATTGATGGTTTTCCCATGGTCCTGGTTTACACCTGCTGGCCGTGCAGGAAAAGGTGGTAGGAGAGCTCCTTGTTCCTCTGGCCGTCTCCTAGCCTTGGGATGTGCTGACTTCCGTCTCCACAGCTGTAACCATTGCCAGCCTGTCTGTCATTATTTGTATGTCACACATGGCTGCTGCTAAGGAGGGGCTTGGACTACTCAGCTTAATCAACCTGATTCAAGCCTCGGAAACCATTTTCCCTAAAATGATGTTTAGATAGTGATGAAGGGTAACCAAAAAAGCACCTTGCTGTGAGCCAGGCTGTGGGTGGGCCTTACGTTTAATACTCACAATCGCCCTTCCAGGAGTGGCTTTATATCCCTGTTAGTAAGGATGAAAGTGACGTAGATGTTAATTAGAAAGCAATAAAAGGTTGAGCTAAATTGGAACTCAGACCTTTGTGACTTCATAGCACGTGTTCTCTGTACTACTCTACCCTGCCTCTTAAATGTAGTCAGTGCTCGACTTAGATCCATTATAGTTAATTAGATTTTGATGGGTTGACCTGGAGTCCAGGTCATAATAAAAATTCTTATTTTTAAACAAACTTAGACACTTTGGTAATATTAACCCTTTGTGGGTTGGGGGGAATTGTTTTATTTGTTGATTTCAGGTTCATTGTTTGATCCTTACTCAAGCACCCCTCCTAATAAAAGATGAAGATAATTGAGTTTAGTTGAGAATTGGCCTACTAAAATTGTTGGCTGTTTTATGTTTCCTCATCTCTTTCCTGCTTAAGATAAAAAAAAAAAAATCACCCCTACCAACAAAGTAACAGAACTGGAAATTAGGAAAAGGGGGAGACTCTAATGCTTTCTTTTAGAACACACGGATCTTGAGGTTTGAATAACAGTGATAGTGTTTTACAATTCCTATCCCTTTAATTGTGACAAGGTACACCTGCTTGCTTTTAAGAAGAGAAGTAATAGAAGTTTAAGGAGGGAGGAAAGGGACGTGGACACCCGATAACTCTTCTGCAGTGATATCCTGATGAGTTAAGCATAAATGAATCAGAAACAGATGGATTTTTTTTTTCCCCTTAAAATACACATGGGTCTAAAAACCAAGGGAAAATATGCTTGGAAAAAAATGTTCTTTGTTAAAGCCCAAATGTTTGAAATATCATTTAAGATTTTCATAGGTTCCAGCAAGTAGTTGTGCGCACTCATCTCTAATTTAGATGGGGTGTGTGCATAAGTCGAGCATTTAAACTGTTCTGTGGAGCTGCTGTCAGGGAGGCGTAAGAGTCCTGTAAAATGACATAAGGCACAAGGGCCTTATGTGCAAACTCGTTTCACATGGCTTCTTGGGTATTGAGTAACATGAATTTCATGTAATTTGATTCTTGAAAATTTCATAAGGTTTACCTCAATCTTTGTGTGTGAAAGTGGAAACAGTTTCAAAGGGATATCTCCAGGTGCTGTGCTGGGCATCGTTACTCGCCATCCTTCTGCCAAGGGTGGGGTGTCATCTCCATGACCTTGTGCTCGACTGATGCTCCTTGACTTTCTTTGGTCGTTGTTTCAGGTTTGTTTGAAGCCAGTATTCCCTGTTATTTGTTCTAGCTGCAGGTTTTCCTGTGTATGTGGACTTAACTTTGACTTTATTCTAAGCTGGCAAACTTCTGAAAGGTGCTGGTTGGATATCAGGAAATCCCCCTGGCCAGCAAGAGCTGAGTTCTAGAAGAGATCACCCAGTCCTCTTCCTTTGGTCAGGTCCTTCGTGGTTGACTGGAGTACTTTGTTGTGGGATCTTTGAGGAACTGTGGTAATGGTGACTTCTGAGAGCACACTTTTCCAAATTATGAAACTATTTATCTCAAAGAGATGCACTGCCTTTTCCTGATATTTCTGGCTAGGTATATTGCCCCCATCTTCAGTGAGACATGGAGAAGACCCATTTTTTGGCAAATCATTAAACAGCTTTTCTGCCTAATGCCTCTGTTCCTGTTAGGAGGCAAAATATCCCTCCTCACACTTATGCTTGCTCTACACCGAACTCCTGTCACATCTTTCCTTTTCTTTCTCACAAAAGTCATCAGTTCCCACTTTTACTCTCCATTTTTAGAGCCTGGTACTTCTGTATATAGTTTTAGTCATCTGGTTTTACAAAGACTGCCTTATTTTCCTTTAATATCTAGAAAATTCTATAATTCCAAACCATTTTTGTTTCTTACCTGGTCCATTTTTTCTGGCAAACTATTTCTCTCAGCATAAGTGTGGTAGTTCTTAATCTTGCAAAGCCTTTCTTCATTAGATTTTTTTTTTTAACTCTTACAGTCACCATCTAGTTTCCAATTGGTTTCTTTTTTTTTTTTTTTCAAACTAGTCTCTTCTTGGGTCCCCATTCATGTCTTATTTGTGAATTATGTTCTATGCCATCTTCAATGCCTAAAGTACCTTTTCACCTTATCAGTGTCTTCATCTCATTCAAAAATCTTCAAGATCTCTTTAAAAATAATGTCTTTTTGGCTGATAACAATGATGCATGACTGCTGATATATAAAATTCCACCTCAAGGGAAGCTGTGGTTCATTTAATGGAAGAATGGTTATAATGATCATAATGAATGTAGCTGGGGTTTCTATTTTTTTTTTTAGGCTGGTGTTTAATGTTCTGTATCACTCATTCATTTACCTACTTAAAGCCCGTATATTGAACATACACCATATTCTCATTAAGCACTGGAGATACAAATATGAAAAATGTGTTACTTAGAAAGCACATAATTGGAGGAAGACAGGCATGTATAAGTTACAGTACAGTGGACTGTATATACTTTGATGATTGTTTAAACTGAGTCCTGTGGGCACATGGAGGAGGGAGTCATAAAGTTAGTTCAAGAAAGGGATGGTGTGATTGATAAAGGGACATCAGACTTGAGTCTTCTTGGCTGAATGGAAGAATGGGGGGAGCAAGGGTATCGATAGAGAAGAGCATTGCAGAGGCATGAAAAAGAAGTGTGAGGTGGGGGGTGGGGGCAAGAATAAAGCAGTAAGTGTAGTTAAAAATGTGGCCTGTGCTAGGACCAATAACAGGACATAAGGCGGGCTGTCAGATTAGACAAGATTTGTGAAAAAATGTTTGCACATTGATAGGGAGTTTGATGTTAACCCATAGCTATTGGAGGTTGTTTCATGCTTGTGTATGTGTTTCAGCATAATGAAATGATCTAAATTGTTTTTATTTATTTTTTATTTTTTTAATTTTTTTTATTATAATAATATTTTTAAATTATATTATGTTAGTCACCATACAGTACATCCTTGGTTCTTGAGGTAAAGTTCGATGATTCATTAGTTGCATATAACACCCAGTGCACCATGCAATACGTGCCCTTCTTACTACCCATCACCAGCCTATCCCATTCCCCCATCCCCCTCCCTTCTGAAGCCCTCAGTTTGTTTCTCAGAGTCCATAGTCTCTCATGCTTCATTGCCCCTTCTGATTACACCCTCTTTCTTTGTCTCTTTCTTAAGCATAACCCTTAGACCATTGTGGAGGAAGGATTTGGGAAGAGAAAAGATCAACTGGGAAGATGAATTGGCTAAGTATTCTAAGGATTTGGGTGAGAGAAAATGATGGTTTGAGCAGAGGCTATGACAGCAGGATGGAAAGGACAAACTCCTTGAATGGAATGTGGTACAGACTGAATTCAGAGCCAGATAGGGTCAGAGAAGCAGCCGATGACTGAGCTGTGCAGCTTGTGTGGACGACAGTGCAGTGTAGGGAGATGGGCTTTTCTTCCTGGATTCCTGTTTGGGGCAGGTAGATAAAAGTGTTTGATTGTTGAGTTAGAATTGGGAGGGAGGCATCCAAGTAAAGCTGCCTGGTAGGCATTTGGAGACGCAAGATGGATGTGCAAAAGAGGGAGGTGGCATTAGAAATAGCAACCTGCCATGTCCTTAGATTTCCATGGCCTACATAGTGGTACTTTATATATGCAGTTGACCTTTGAACCACATGGGAGTTAGGGGCACTGGCTCCCTTCCCCCATAGTCAAATATCCACATATAACTTTTGATTCCCCAAAAACTTAATTACTCATATCCTACTGTTGACTGGAAGCCTTACCAAAAATAGTCGATTAACACATATTTTGTACGCCATATGTATTCTCAACTGTATTCTTACAATAAATTAGGCTAGCAAAAGTGATTGAGAAAATCATAAAATACATTTACAGCACTTGACTGTATTTATAAAAAAAAATCTGTGTAAGTGGACCCACAGCCTCTCAACCCTGTGTTGTTCAAGGCTCACCTGGGCACTTAAAGTTCTCTAGGACAGCACTGCTAATGCTCACATTACTCTTTTCTTTTAGCCATTTTCACATTTTTTTGACAAATTGTTCCATTATCTCCTCTGTGGCTCTAGATTTTGATGTTGGTTCCTTTTTAAAAAATAAGTTATTATTTTTGGCTTCAACTTCAGACCTTTTGGAGTGATAAAAATTGTATTTCTTTATTCCATTTTCAAGTTGCAGTTCTTTGGCCAACCATGTCTTTGTATCATAAAAGCAAGAAGCCAAGTGTATTTCTCTTGGCTTGGACATTACAGGCAGGTGATTTCACAGCTGTTGTCTCTTGGAGATCTTCCCATTCTTCTCCTTATCTCACTGGGCAAACTGGAAACTCTCAAAGTCTGTGATTTTCAATTTGTAGTTTTAGAAATTTATGGTTTGATTTCCAACCAAAACAGCCAGTGTGGTAGTTAGAAAGCATTACTTAAAAAGGCTTCAAGCATTAATCTAGTTTTTGAATACTTGTAATTTATTCCCTAATTGAAGAGACAACTTTATATGCAATTTCATATAGAATCAATAGATTTTCTTAGTTGATGCAATCTCCAATGTCTGTTCCATCAACAGGGAGAATATCAAACATGTCAGACTTCATTTTTCAAAGATCCTGAGATTTCAAGATAGAATCAGGAGTAATATCAATAACTAGTATGTATAATGATATGTAAATGTTCATGTTTATTTAAAATACTTTGCCTACAGATATTATATGATTCCACCCTGCTATATGAAGTATATAATAGACAAATTCATAAAGATGGAAAAATGTAAGTTAATAAGGGCTAGAGGAATGAAGAGTTACTGTTTAATGGGTACTGAGTTTCTGTTCGGGATGATGGAAAAGTTATGGAAATGAACAGTGACGATGGATGTACTACAACATAGTGAATATACTTAATGACACTGATTGTTATCTTAAAAATATTGCCTTGTAACAAGTGGCAAGAGCTCATTCTTTTTTATGGCTGAGTAATATTTCATTTTATACACACACAGACAGCCTCCCCCCAACTTGACATGGATGGACATAGGGGGTATTATGCTAAGTGAAATACATCAGACAAAGACAAATACCATATGATTTTACTTATATGTAGAATCTAAAGAACAAAACATAATCAAAGAAACAAAAAAAATGACTCTTAAATACAGAGAACTAGTGGTTGCCAGGAGGGGGGTGTGGATGGGGGAATAAGTGAAACAGATAAAAGGAATTAAGGGTACAAACTTCCAGTTATAAAATAAATAAGTCACAGAAATGAAAAGTATAGCATAGAGAAAATAGTCAATAACATTGTAATAATGTTGTTTGGCAACAGATGGTGACTGCATGTACCACGGTGAGCACTAAGTAATGTATAGAATTGTTGAATCAATATGTTGTACACCTGCAACTAATAATGTATGTTAATTATACTTCAGTAAAGAAAATTGTCTTGCATTCTCTAGATAAAGTATAAATACACATCATAAAATTGCCTACTGAATGTAGTGCAACTTATTCATCAAATTGGTATAATAATATCCAAGTTATTTGTTGATGCTTAGAAATTACCAGTGTGATATTCTGTTTGGTAAATGATGTCTTAGTCTGAGCTCTGCTGTGACACAGGACACCACATCTGACTCTTCCAAGTTCCCCTTTAAATCAATGGTCAGTTAGGTGTCTGGCACTGGTGCTTTGTTACAACTGAGACGACTGGGATGGCGCACCTAGAAGCCAGTTCTTCCCACATGGCCTGGAAACAATCTGTACTTTGACTTCCACGGAGAATGTTACTACCAACCCACCCATGGTAACCCCCCTCACACACTGAGACATGCGTGTCCTTGTGCTGCGACCTCCTAGGACATTTCGGCAGCCACTTGAAGTGACCCACATGTGGGCTGGCACCATTCAAAGGCCCATTACCTGCCCTGTGGCTGACATGGTTAGGTAGCTTGCCGTCTCATGAAGGATTTCTTTTTACCAACTGGTATGGAAGTATTTCACCATGTTCACCACCAGTACATACCATTGGAATGTCAACTTTGGTTATTTACTACAAGGTGCTTTATGTAAGAGAGTTTATAAGAATGGTGTTCACTGAGTAGATTATAATGGTTTATTTCTTAGAGCTTGACATAGTATGCCTGGACTTGACCTAGGTGGCATGTTGAAGTCTTGGGTTTTGGGTAGTTCAGAGGTATTGCTATTGCTTTTGAGATGGGGTAAAAGATCATTCTTACCTCATCATGGGTTAATGCAGAGATTTTTTTCCCCCCCAAATAATCACTCCCTGAACCTCATGGGAGGGTCGTGGCAGGGTTGCTGTTTAAATTATTTCGTTGTTTTATTTGGACGTAGATGCACTTATTTTGCCTCTTCTTTCTTTGAACCATTTCAGAAATATGAAAATGGTGTGAAAGCACCTCAGGTCATTCCCTAGAGACCTTCATCGTACTTCATAAATATATTCTCGTTGGTGCTACTTTGGATTACACTTCATCGGCGTGCTTTAGGAAATCTGCTTCTACCACAGACAACTTTTACGTGTGTTTATAATTCTTTGTCCTGAAAGATGAGCTCAGTGTGTATGTGAACAAGGAGAATGGAATGAGGTAGCGTCACTAATTTATTAACTACTTGTTCAGATCAACTGTGACGGCCAAATCCACATGGCCCAGTTGGTAATAGTCACCATTCATTGAGCCAGGTATTATGTTTGGCTTTTTATGTAAATTCTTGTGAGGGTGGTTCTAAAATTCAATGTTCAGGTAGATGAACTTACGTGAGTGAAAAGTGGGCAGTAAATAGTAAAATGATAGACTTCTCTGAAAAAATTAATCAACAGATCAGCTTTGTTATATATAAAATATGGTATTTAAAAACATTCCAAAAATCTAGGAAAGAAAACTCACATTATTTCATGTTAACTTAAAAATTTTAAATTTCTTTATGTTAATTCCCTGAATGGAATGACTACCAAGTAATATATGTGCAGAACTTAATCAATTACGTTGGCGTTTCTTTCTCTAATGAAATATCTTTCATATTCTTCTGAATATTCTATTTTGGAAGTATGGTTTTTATATATAAATAGTTGCCTTCAAACTTCTTTCAGTTTGCATCCTTAATAAATTTCAAATGATGGTCTCCTTCAAATGTCTCTTCTCTATAGACCTTAATATATTTGATAGAAAAAAATATTTTGAAAAAAAATATTTTGTCGGTTTGTCCTCAGGTACCTGGTGAGTCAGAGAGCATTCTGATAAATAGAATATATTCTCAATTACATAATTTATAATTACTTCAGCCTAAATGAGCTTATCCTCTTCGAATCTCCACCTAGAAGACTTTTCTTTCACAAATATATTTACAAAATTAAATTCACCAAATACTTTGCCAGTATGATCTTTTTAAAATATTTTGCTAAATTTAGATTCTGTGAAATTTGAGGGCTTCTACACTTTTTTCCATTCTATCTAATGTAAATTTCCTGATTAAAGATAGCAATTCTGGAATTCCTTCAGAAGATTCTTCCCACCAGTGAAGCTAATACAAAGTGCATTTGGAGATTTTCAAATTAAATCTTGTACACTATCTGAGGAACTGTCATTTAGTTATTTCAGTTGCTTCCTTTCTTTTGTAGGAATTAATGTCTTCCTGTTTAAAAGCTCTGCTTTTAGAAGAGCAATTTGTTAAAAGTTTCAAAAATCTAACTCTTTTGGCATTTCATTGACACTGTGATTACTTCATTAAAGATTTATCATAGGTTTTCAGCAGAACGCAATAAAATTTAGAGAATTTGTTTGCAAAAATAGGTCAATACCATTGTAGGACACTAAGGTTGATTTATGAAATAATTCTACAAGTTTTCTAAACTCTGATTAATGACTGAGAGCAAGGAGAAAAGACATACTGCCGTGCAGAAGTGTGTGTAAGCAACATCAGCTTTGCCACGGACATTTTGCTTCTAGTTGCTTTGACTGTGTGTGTATACATATGTATAAACTATACACATAAATATTAAATATATATTTATAAACTTTTGTATACTTTGTATATTTAACTATATACATATGTGTGTATTATATATACACATATGTGTGCATACATATAAAGTAGTTAAGGTAACTAAAAAGTATAAGGCATTGTTCTTGTAAGGCACATGCATATAGATGCACTACACTTGGTAATTTTGTAAATTACAGCTATTTTGATTGGTTGACTAAAACAGTTTGGGCTTTTTATTTTATTTTGTTTTATTTATTTATCTGTTGAGAGAGCATGGGCCTGAGCTGGGGCAAAGGGACAGAAGGAGAGAGGGACTCTTAAGGAGGCTCCACCATTAGCACAGAGCCCAAAGGTGGGGCTGGATCTCATGACCCTGAGATCCTGACCTGAGCCCTAATCCAGAGTCAGACGCTTAACTGACAGAACCACCCAGGTGCCCCAGGGCACAATTCTAAATTATTTCAAGTCTATTTCTGCTCTATGTTTTTTTTTTTTTTAATTTAATTTTATTATATTGTGTTAATCACCATACAGTACATCCCCAGATTCCGATGTAAAGTTTGATGCTTCATTAGTTGCGTATAACACCCAGTGCACCATGCAATACGTGCCCTCCTTACTACCCATCACCAGTCTATCCCATTCCCCCACCCCCTCCCCTCTGAAGTCTTCAGTTTGTTTCTCATAGTCCATAGTCTCTCATGTTTCATTCCCCCTTCTGATTACCCCCCTTTTCTTTATCCCTTTCTTCCCCTACCGATCCTCCTAGTTCTTATGTTCCATAGATGAGAGAAATCATATGATAATTGTCTTTCTCTGCTTGACTTATTTCACTTAGCATTATCTCCTCCAGTGCCGTCCATGTTGCAGCAAATGTTGAGAATTCGTTCTTTCTGATAGCTGAGTAATATTCCATTGTATATATGGACCACAGCTTCTTAATCCAGTCATCTGTTGAAGGGCATCTCGGCTCCTTCCATGATTTGGCTATTGTGGACAATGCAGCTATGAACATTGGGGTGCATATGGCCCTTCTCTTTACTACGTCTGTATCTTTGGGGTAAACACCCAGTAGTGCAATGGCTGGGTCATAGGGTAGTTCAATTTTTAACTTTTTAAGGGACCTCCACACTGTTTTCCAGAGTGGCTGTACCAACTTGCATTCCCACCAACAATGTAGGAGGGATCCCCTTTCTCCACATCCTCTCCAACAATTGTTGTTTCTTGCCTTGTCTATCTTTGCCATTCTAACTGGCGTAAGGTGGTATCTCAGTGTGGTTTTGATTTGAATTTCCCTGATGGCTAATGATTTTGAACATTTTTTCATGTGTCTGTTAGCCATTTGTATGTCTTCATTGGAAAAGTGTCTGTTCATATCTTCTGCCCATTTTATGATTTGTTTATTTGTTTCTCGTGTATTGAGTTTGAGAAGTTCTTTGTAGATCTTGGATACCAGTCCTTTATCTGTGGTGTCCTTTGCAAATATATTCTCCCATTCCGTGGGCTGTCTCTTAGTTTTTTTGACTGTTTCCTTGGCTGTGCAGAAGCTCTTTATCCTGATAAAGTCCCATAAGTTCATTTTATCTTTTATTTCTCTTGCCTTTGGCGATGTGTCGTGAAAAAGGTTGCTCTGGCCGATGTCATAGAAGTTGTTGCCTATGTTCTCCTCTAGAATTTTGATGGATTCCTGTCTCACATTGAGGTCTTTCATCCATTTGGAGTTTATTTTTGTGTATGGTGTGAGAGAGTGGTCAAGTTTCATTCTTTTGCATGTAGCTGTCCAATTTTCCCAGCACCATTTATTGAAGAGACTGTCTTTTTTCCACCGGATGTTTTTTCCTGCTTTATCAAAGATTAGTTGCCCAAAGAGCCGAGGGTCCATTTCTGGGTTCTCTATTCTGTTCCATTGGTCGATGTGTCTGTTTTTGTGCCAGTACCATGCTGTCTTTGTGATCACAGCTTTGTAGTACAGCTCGAAATCCGGCATTGTGATGCCCCCAGCTTTGTTTTTCCTTTTCAACAGTTCCTTGGAGATTCGGGGCCTTTTCTGGTTCCATACAAATTTAAGGACTATTTGTTCCAGTTCTTTGAAAAATGTCCTCGGTATTTTGATCGGGATAGCATTGAAAGTGTAGATTGCTCTGGGTAGTATGGACATTTTAACTATGTTAATTCTTCCAATCCATGAGCATGGAATATTTTTCCATCTTTTTATGTCTTCCTCAATATCTTTCAAAAGTGATCTATAGTTTCTAGGATATAGGTCCTTTACGTCTCTGGTTAAGTTAATTCCAAGGTAACGTATGGTTTTTGGTGTTATTGTAAATGGGATGGATTCCCTAATTTCTCTTTCTTCAGTCTCGTTATTCGTGTATAGAAATGCAACTGATTTCTGGGCATTGATTTTGTATCCTGCCACCTTACTGAATTGTTCTATAACTTCTAATAGTTTGGGAGTGGATTCCTTTGGGTTTTCCATATAGAGTATCATGTCATCTGCAAAGAGAGACAGTTTGACTTCTTCTTTGCCGATTTGGATACCTTTGATCCCTTTTTGTCTTCTGATTGCTGTTGCAAGGACTTCTAGTACTATGTTGAATAATAGTGGCGAGAGTGGGCATCCTTGTCGTGTTCCTGATCTTAAGGGAAAGGCTTCCAGCTTTTCCCCATTGAGAATAATGCTTGCAGTAGGCTTTTCATAGATGGCTTTTATGAGATTGAGAAATGTACCCTCTATTCCTACACTCTGAAGGGTTTTAATCAGGAAAGGATGCTGTATTTTGTCAAATGCTTTTTCTGCATCAATTGAGAGGATCATATGGTTCTTGAGTCTTTTCTTGTTGATATGATGTATCACATTGATTGATTTGCGAGTGTTGAACCATGCTTGCATCCCAGGTATGAATCCCACTTGGTCATGATGGATAATCCTTTTAATGTACTGTTGGATTCTATTAGCAAGGATCTTGTTGAGGATTTTGGCATCCATATTCATTAGAGAAATCGGTCTGTAATTCTCCTTTTTGAGGGGGTCTTTGCCTGGTTTGGGGATCAAGGTAATATTAGCCTCATAGAATGAGTTTGGTAGCTTTCCTTCTGTTTCTATTTTTTGAAATAGCTTTAGGAGAATAGGTATTATTTCTTCTTTGAATGTTTGGTAGAATTCCCCAGGAAAACCGTCTGGGCCTGGAGTTTTATTATTTGGAAGGTTGTTTATCACTGACTCAATTTCTTCATAGTTAATTGGCCTATTTAAGAAATCTATTTCTTCCTGTTTCAGTCTTGGTAGTTTATAGGTTTCCAGGAAGGCCTCCATCTCTTCCAGATTGTTTAGTTTTTTGGCATATAGCTGTTGATAAAAGTTTCTAATAATCCTTGCAATTTCAATGGTGCTGGTCGTGACCTCTCCCTTTTCAGTTATAATTTTAATAATCTCAGTCCTTTCTCTTTGTTTTTGGACAAGTTTTGCCAGTGGTCTATCAATTTTATGGATTCTCTCAAAGAACCAGCTTCTAGTCCTGTTGATCTGCTGTACTGTGCTCCTGGTTTCTAATTCATTGATTTCTGCTCTAATCTTGGTCAACTCCTTCCTTGTCAGTGGGTTAGGCCTGTCCCTCTGTTGCTGTTCCAGTTTCTGCTCTATGTTTTTTTAAATTTTGTGAGAACATTGTTTTTGCCATTATGCTATGTTCTACTAAATTTGTCTTTTTATTTACATCACGAAAATAAATACTTTTATCTTCAGCGATGACCTTTTGACTGAGCTTGCCAAACATAGTGAGTGCACACACTCTTGTCAGCTGTTTCACTTGAGACAGAGTAAACTGCCCACAGCCTCCTTCCCAGGAAGTCTATGAGCCATCAAATGATTATTGGCAGTCACTGAGCTGACTTCCCTTGGAAGGTCTTTGACCTTGATCACTTAACTGTTTGCAAATCAATGCCCATCAGTGGAGCATTCAGTGAATTGTATTGCTTTGTTTTTCGTATGTGGGCAAGAAAACTTGGAATTGAATGAATGGAGGAAGAACTATTTTTGCTTCTCAAAGTTCGAATCACAGTGGAATGCGTAAATACTTCCTGTAGCCGCACATGCTGCCCCATCATCTTCAGGAACCATCTTTGGGAAATAACCCATTTTTGAAATAGATGTTGAAGCTGTTGTGGCACACTGAGGTCTCTGGTGTTCACTGTCAAGATTCATCGTGGCGGTAGGGGCGCCTGGGTGGCACAGCGGTTGAGCGTCTGCCTTCGGTTATGGGATCGAGTCCCACATCAGGCTCCTCCGCTGTGAGCCTGCTTCTTCCTCTCCCACTCCCCCTGGCTTGTGTTCCCTCTCTCCCTGGCTGTCTCTATCTCTGTCAAATAAATAAATAAAATCTTAAAAAAAAAAAAAGATTCATCGTGGGGGTAAATGTTGAAAAGCATTCCGGTCCATTTATTGATTCATCCTCAATTTTCTTTTGAAATGGAACCGCTGTACTTTGTGTCTTACTGTGTACTTTTTAAAATATTTTTGAGCTCTCTGCTGCCAGAGGGTTCATAGCAGTATTACAAAGTATTACCAAAAAATTAAATAGTTGCAGCTTTCCACTATAATAAGTGATGAAACCAGTTATAGTATTCAGACTACGCCCAGTGTGCTCTCCAGGAGGACCGCTCAGCCTTTATATCCTTTTTTTAAAAAATTTTATTTATTTATTTATTTGACAGAGATAGAGACAGCCAGCGAGAGAGGGAACACAAGCAGGGGGAGTGGGAGAGGAAGAAGAAGGCTCCCTGCAGAGGAGCCTGATGTGGGTCTCCATTCCGTAACGCCGGGATCACGCCCTGAGCCGAAGGCAGACGCTTAACCGCTGTGCCACCCAGGCGCCCCTCAGGCTTTATATCCTATGCATATTTCATAAATAACGGATTTGTACTTCTCCCCTTTTCCAATCACCCCAGCTGACTGGTGAGCTAGCAGCTCTGTGCCTTCCCAGGCTAAGGCATGGACCTTAAAGCAGCTGATTAGCATATCAAGTGGTTGGCCATAAAAGCAGTGTAGAATATTCCCACCACCGCTTGAGACCAGGAGTAGCTGTCCCACGCCAATGGTAGTAGGGAGTGCCGCGGATACTGTCCTTGTGAGGTTTAATTTGGGTCAAGACAGGAAAGTACCTAGAAAACAGCATCAGTTGAATACTGAGTGACTCTAGATTTAACCCCATGTTATAGTGAGAAATTTTTTTTTAAACAGCTTTATTAAGGTATAATTGGCAAATAATGAACTGTACGTTTCAAGAATGTGCAGATAAAATTGATATATTTTGATGCATGTGCACGTGTGACATTATTACCACAATCAAGTTAATGAACATACTCGTCACCCCCTCAAAGTTTCCTTGTACCCTTCGGTAAATTCTCTCCTTGACCCTCCCCCTCCCCCACTATGCCTGAGGCGACCACATTGATCTGCTTTCTGTAACCATATATTTGTTTGCATTTTCTAGGGTTTCATGAAAATGGAATCCTACAGTATGCTTTTTGTTTTTCATTCAGCATAATTATTTTAAGATTTACCGTTGTTATGTGTATCATGACTTCATTCCTTTTTATTGCTTAGGAGTAGTCGGTCATATGGATATATCACAATAACTTTTCACCTGTTAATAGGCATCAGGGTTGTTTCTGGTTTTTGGTTGTTAGAAGTAAAACAGTGAGAATTCCTTTTTTTTTTTTTTTAAGATTTTATTTATTTCACACACACACACACACACACACACACACACACAGAGGGTATAAGCAGGGGGAGAGGGAGAAGCAGGCTCCCCACTGAGCAGGGAGCCCGATGTGGGGCCCGATCCCAGGACCCTGGGATTGTAACAACACTTAACCGACTGAGTCACCCAGGCACCCCAAAACAGTGTGGATTCTTGACTGCAGAAGGGTCTCACGTATTAGTAGGATAAGACCACGGCAGAAATTTGAGGTACAATGTGGTCTACCACAATATTAGAAGAAACTAGAAACTAAACAATTTTGGCTTAATTAATTAATTTACTTTAAGATTTATTTATTTAGAGAAAGAAGGAGAGAGAGAGAGCATAAGTGTGCAGGGGGGAGGGGCATAGGCAGAGGGAAGTGGGGAGAGAATCTCAAGCAGACTCAAGCAGTGAGCGTGAGCCCTATGTAGGTCAGTGTTCGAGATCAAGCCCTGAGCCAAAACCCAGAGTCAGATGCTTAACTGACTGAACCACCCAGGCACCCCAATTTTGGTTTAATTTAATGCAACTGTTAATAAAAATATTTTAAAAGCAAAACCAAAAACAATATGACAAATGCTAAACTGGATGGTATAGCAGGACAATAGGGGTAGACCATGACCGTAATGTAATCCTCTACAAGGTTGGTACTATTACCCCCATTTAACAAAGGAGGCAACTGAGGCTCAGGCAGTTGAAGCATCTTATTCAGGATCATATAGCTAGTGAGTCACATCTGTATGATTCTGAATTCTTATTCCGCTAAAAGTTGCTGCCATTTTAGTATCTGATGACCTTAAGTATACAATGAAGGGGTACGATGTTAAAGAATATACTTGCATTAAACATTTAAATTCACATACTTATGGAACCTTTATATTGAGTACAAGAGGGTTGCATAACAGGTTAAATTATGACCACTTTTCCAGATAGGGCTTCGGGGTGCTGAGAGCCGGTGGTAGAAGTGAGGAATGTGTTCCACCAGGGCCGGAGAGGGTAACTTCCAGCCAAGCCCGGGTGTAAGGAGCTCAGTGAGGGGATAAAGAGTGCTTGCCATAATGGTTTTCCCAGCAGGAATGGAAAGGCAGTTCCATTGGTCAAGGAAAAATGAATTAGGTGATTTCAATCATTAAGTAGAGCTTTGAACGAGAGTAAAAGTCTTGTATTTATAGTTCAATGGCGAAAACATCCCAGGGCCCTAAGAAGAGGGCTGGCTGATTGGTGTTTCTGTTTCCTTTTCATTAATAGAATATGGTAACTCTTTAAGACCCTTATTCATTCGTTCGGAGTACCAGCCACTCCAAACCATCACAGCCTGGTTCTCAATCAAGAACATGGACAGATGGTATGTTTCTGTCTTACTCCTCTTGGGCAGGCTGGTGGAAACCTGAGGGCCTGGCTCATCTCTCTTCTCTAGGACTGACTTGCTCAGTGTCCAGATGTGTCTTGTGCACTCTCCACAGTAGCCCTCCCAGCCGGAGTGTGGCATCTGTCTCTGTGCAGAGATGGCCACATGGGCTGCCAGGTTTTGACATGATTCCCTGAAATGCTTCTGACAAGTCACCACTCCTTGTTTTGATATCAAAGGATGGAAAACCAATGATCACCCCAAATTTTGTTACGTGCTACCACCATAGTGTTTGTGTTGGATTTTTTTTTTTTGAGACAGTTCAAAAACCAGAAAGGAAAACAATATGACACAGAATGCTATAAAAGATACTCATGGACCTACCCCCTAGAATGTGCACTGTATTTTGTCACATTTCTTCTAACTTTATGAAAGAATTAAATATTGCAGATAGTGGTGAAGTCCTCTTGGAATCTTGTTTCCTAGTCCCTTTTCCATTCTTCCCTAGGGACACCTGCTACCCTGAATTTCATCAGTTCCCTCATCCCTCTTTTTATACTTTTAACCACATAGGGATGGATGGATTTTAAAATTCTAAACAATTATATAAATTATATATATTATACTTCATGAAGCAATCTGTAACCATTTTATGCCACACTATGCTTTTGTGATCTAGTCATGAATTTTATACACTGTTAAATATTTCCATTCTATGAATATATCAGAGTTTATGCATTTCTGTTGATAAACATACAGGTTTATATCCATCAAAGTCACAACAGAAAAGAGATGGAACACTCATGCTGGGTCATTGAGGACAATTTAATAAAGTATTTGTTTACAACTATGTGGGCAACATTTTAGAATACAGCAAGGGAGGGTACAGTATCCCGTGGAAGCAATAGTGTACCCATGACCACCCCATGCCTGACACAAGGCTGTTGTTCTAGAGAGAGAGAGAGAGCTGTTCACAGAGGCCTGACATGAGCTGTGTCCTTCGTAGAGATGCAGCCACTTGTTTCCTTGTGATCCCTCAAAAGAAGAGTGGACACCTTGACTGCATTCTCTTTTCTTCGTCTGACTTCTTGTTGGGATTCCCCATTGGATGCCCTCAATGGGAAGAGAAAGGGCCAAGGGAGTCATTGCTGTAGTCCTTGAAGATTAGCTTCCCAGGATATGGCATCATGGAGAAGGGTGGATTCTGGCTCTGGGAGGGTAAAGAGGAGATAGGCAGCACACCACTGTTTTGTATAGTTTGCTACCGTGCATAGTACTTCAGGGGCCATCTTTGTCTTGCATCCATATTCACCTTTCTACAGTTTCTCCAGGGTGTATATATAGGAATGGAGTTGATTAGTCTTTTTTTTTTTTTTTGGTAAGATTTTATTTATTTATTTGAGAGAGAGCAGAGCTAGAGAGAGAGCACAAGTGGTGTGTGGGGGTGCGAGACAGAGGAAGAGGGAGAAGCAGAACCCCTGCGGAGCAGGGAGCCCAGTGCCTGGCTCATCCCAGGACCCGGGGATCATGACCTGAGCTGAAAGCAGACCCTTAACTGACTGAGCCACCCAGGGTCCCCTGGAGTTGCTTAGTCTTAAGAATTGCAGATTTTTCACTTTATGCATATTGCCTTTTTTTTTTTCTCCAAAGTAATTGTATTTTCACCAGCTCTGCCCATGAATTCCTTTTCCTAAGTCCTCACTAGCACTTGACATTTTATTTTTGCCAGAATGGTGAGTTTGAAATGGTATTACAACATGGATTTTTTTTTTTAAGATTTTATTTATTTATTTGACAGAGATAGAGACAGCCAGGGAGAGAGGGAACACAAGCAGGGGGAGTGGGAGAGGAAGATGCAGGCTCCCAGCAGAAGAGCCTGATGTGGGGCTCGATCCCACAACACCGGGATCACGCCCTGAGCCGAAGGCAGACGCTTAACCGCTGTGCCACCCAGGCGCCCCTACAACATGGATTTTTAATGTACCTTTTCTTGATTATCTGGTTGATTACCTTTGCCTGTTTTTGTTAGATATTCTAGTTTCTTTTCCTATGTTTTACTATTCATAACTATTACCCATTTTTTTTTACTGAGTTGTTAGTCCTTATTCTGTAAGACTTTTTTTATGTAATACGGATTCTAATCCTTCACTTCTTATATATGTTGCAAATATCTCCTCCTAATATGTGGCATATCTTTTAATTTTGTTTATAATCTTCTAATATTTTGCATTTTTATGAAGTTATTCATTTTTTCCTGTGTTAAATGTATTTAGGTTCTCTTTATGAACAACTTTCTGACCCTGAGATCATAAAAATATTCTTTTATTTTCATTAAAGTTTTACTTTTTCTTATAGGTCTTTAATCCATTTGGAATTTCTTTTTGTTTACTGTGTGATAGGCATCGAACTTACTCTTTTCCCTTGGAAAATTCAACTACTGCAACACAATTTACTGACCAACATTTTTCTCCTATTTATGATGCCTTATCTCTCATACTGTTTCTCTTACAGGTATAGGATTGCGTCTGGGCTTTCTTTTCTACTGTGTTATTCTTTCTGAATATTCCTACATAGATATAACCATGTTTTAATTACTACAATTCAGGGATGCCTGGGTGGCTCAGTTGGTTAAGCGTCTGCCTTCAGCCTAGGTCATGATCTCAGGGTCCTGGGATTGAGCCCCACATCTGGGCTTCCTGCTTAGTGGGGAGTCTGCCTCTCCCTCTGCCCCTCCCCCCTTGTTCACTCTCTCTCTCTCTCAAAAAATAAATTTAAAAATCTTTAGTTACTACAATTTAATATTCTGTAATGTCATTAAGTCCTGTTACTAGAAGGAGATTCCCCTTCTTCCCATTCTGCTGCCTCCTCTTTTTTCTTCTTCCAAATGTCTTAGCTGCATTCGAACCTTGACTGTTTCACATGAATTTTATTATCAGTTTGTCAATTTAATAAAATTTTTGATTGGAATTACACTGATAGCCTACATTAATTTGGGTAGAAATACAATCTTTATGATATTAAATCCTTCCATTCTTGAATTTGGTGTATCTCTCCACTTAAGATAGTCTATGTCCTTCAATCAAGTTTTGTAATTTTCTCAGAAAGGTCTTGTACATCTTTGGTTGAATTCCTTCCTAATGGCCTCATTGTTACTTCCTGGTTATTATTGATAATGAGATCTTTTTCTCCCATTATATTTTCTAAATGTTTTTATCAGTGTGAAGGAATGGTATGTAATTACTATGGAGAAATGTTACATGTTTCATTTATTACTTTTGTATCAGATTATGTTATTCTTTGCTCAAAGTCTTCCACAGGCTTTCCAACTGACTTGGTGTAACATCCAAAGTCATTATGGTGACTCATACAGGCCTACTGTGATCTCATGATCCCTTTCTGGGTTTATCTCCTAGCCTTTGCTCCTCTGCTCCCTTTGTGAATCTCTATTATATAACATCCTCTGTCTTGTCATTTTCTGCTTTACTATACTTTGTTTTTCTTCTTAGGTCTTATTACTAACCGGCATTTTGTTATTTCTTGATTCTCTTCCTGCCTCCCCACACTATAAGTTAGCTCTACAACAATGGGGGACTTTGTTTGACTTAGTGTTGTTTCTTCAGCACCAAGAACAGTGCTGACACACCATAGGCTCTTAATAAGTACTTGTTGAATGAGTGAATAAATGAACCCAGTAACTTTGCTGAATTCTCCATTAGAAAAATCAAAGACAAAGTATTAGAACTCTGACAGCCTACAAATCACAACAGTATTGAAAGAGATGGACCTTTCATTGTGCCCCTGCTCCCCAGGACTCTGGTGAGTGCCCGTAATTGGCTGACAGGACACCTAAGTGGACACAGGTTACTCCAGCATCTCCTCTGAAGCCTTTGAACCTTCCCTTCTTGTGTACTCACGCCCTCTCTTCCCCTAGGCTGAGCTGCTTTCCCTCAGCGCACCGGAAGGACATCCTTGGTGAACCTTAGTGTTTTCCTTAAATGTATATTGGGGCCTCAACATCTGCTTTGATTGTACCCTTTGTAACACCGAGCTGCATGGCGATTTGGCCCACACACCAGAGCTGCCCTTAGCAAGGGCTCTGTCACAGAGGTCAGTACAGTGCTGCAGTTCTGGTTGTTGTCACTGCTGCTACTGCTGCTTAGCAGCGTATTTGTCACAGTGTACGCAAGCGCCTTCGTCCGTGCCTTCGTTTATTCATCCTACGACCTCCGATTGAACAAGAGCGTGCTTAAGGCACTCTGTCGGGGGGGGGGGGAGGTTGTATGGTAACTGTGGTAGACACCTGCTCTTGGGCAGATCATAGTCTTCGTGGAAATAGTTAAAATGCATGGTGTTCAGGGAAAACAGGGAAGAAGAGTAATTCATCCTCCCTGGAAGAGTCTTGGGAGAGTTCACAGAGAAGGCAACAACTGAGCTTGGCCTTGTGTATTAAAGGATAGATAAAGTGTCCAAGAGGAGAAGGATAAACTGTCTTTACAAAATCAAAGTGTTCTTATTCTAGAAATTTCACTTATAGCAATTTGTACTGCAGAGGTAAATGTGCACAAAGATTTACTTCATTCAATATTGTTTGTAAAATCAAAATAACGAAAATTGTTTAAATGTCCATTATGGTGGCACATGATGTAATGAGCACTGGGTGTTATATACCACTGATGAATCACTGAACTCTACCTGGGAAGCTAATAACACACTGTATGTTAATTAATTGAATTTAAATAAAGTAAAATTAAATAAAAAAAATTGAACTGAGGAGGTGCCTGGCTGGCTCAGTAGGAAGAGCATGCAACTCTTGATCTCAGGGTTGTAAGTTCAAGCCCCACGTTGGGTGTAGAGATTACTTAAAAATAAAATCTTTTAAAAAATGAAGTATGAATTATTACAATTTTTCATTTAAGTATGAAAAAAGAAATTTACATGGCATTTAATTCTGATTTAATTTTTATGAAATAAACCCTACAAAGATGTCTCAAAGAAAAAAAAATAAATGTCCATGATGGGACTGGTATAACAGTCTGCGAATTTTAGCAATATTAAGTCTGTATGCACTGATTTAGAAGGATAGAACATTAAATTTGAAAACAAACCCCTCAAGTCTCAGAATAACCCATATAGAAAAAAAAGGATATGCTTATATGTGCATAGAAAAATTCTGGAAAGATACTATTTTAGTTATCTATTGTTGCAAAACAAAACACTCCAAAGCTTAGTGGTTCAAAACAACCAAGATTTTATGCTCTTGACTTTGTGCATGAAAAACTTGGGCAAGATAAACCTGGGAAGGCTTCCAGCTTCTCCAGATAACTGGGGTCTCTGCTGAGGCAGAGTGAATGACTGGAGTTGGCTGGATGGCTTGAAGGGGCCATCTGTCTGGCTGTTGGTTGGGTTTCTTGGTTCAGTTCCACACTACATCCTTATTTAATATGGCTTCTTCACTCACAAGTCTGGTGCCTAGGCTGGGGTAGTTGGAGGATCAAGGGCTGGCTGGAAGGGTCTCTCCCTGTCCCCTCCCACCTCTCCCCAAGTGGCATCTCCCTGTAGGAAGCATGGGCTTCCTCACACCCTGGCCATCTCGGAGTAGGAAGACTTCTAATAAGACAGCTGGTTTGTCCCACGGTGAGCATTCTGAAAGGCCCAGGTGGAAGCTGCAAGGCTTCTTATAACCCGGCTTTGGAGGTTCCAGAACAATACTTCTGTGACATTCTATTCCTTATGTAAGTCACTAAAACCAGCCCAAATTATAAAAATGGAATGCTACCTCTCGATGGTGGAAGAGCACAGAATTTTCATCTGTCATTAATTGATCATAAATCTATTTCTTTTTAAAAATTTTATTTATCTATTTGAGAGAGAGAGAACGAGCAGGGTGAGGGGCAGAGGGAGAGGGAGAAGCAGGCTCCCCGTGGAGCAGGTTGCCCGATGTGGGGCTCGATCCCAGGACCCAGGGATTGTGACCTAAACCGAAGGGAGATGCTTAATGGATTGAGCCACCCAGGTGCTCCAACCTTAAATCTATTTTTAAGGTAGGTGAAAGATAGACTTTATCTTAGTTTATATATCTAAATTCAGTTATATAAGATGTTTGTTAATTAGTAATTGCCTCTGGAGAGGGACTCAGATGGTATGGGATATTAGGGAGACTTTTGTTGTATTTTATTTTTTTCAGAACGGTTTAATTTGAAAAAAAATTCTATCTGTCGGACATTTTTAATTAGAAATCAGCCCCCAAACGTAGTTGTTGGTAACAAGCTCAGGAGGCATAGAGTGGTGCTGAGGTCAGCTTTTTAAATCGTCCCTCAGTGTGCCCGCGACACATTTGCTCTCTTGCACAAATAAAAGGGTTAGATCCTGAGAATTGGGGAAATAGAGGGCCGGGGTTTTAGTCTAAGTTAGCAACCTTAAATTCTAGAAGGGAAAAAAAAAATTAAACACAGTTAGGTCTGTTTAGGGTTTTCATTTAAAGTGGAAATCACTCTGTACAGGAAAGGTTCATGTTTCCCCTAAACTTCCTGAATTCCCACTCCTTCCAGTTTAGCCGTTTGATGGGACTGGACCTGGAGTCTGTCAAGCTGAAGGTGAAGAGGTCCTGGGCTGCTCTTGAACTCCTGAGGCCCCTTAGGAAGTAGAACTAGCATCCAGCTAGCAAGACAGGAAGTAGGCGCAAATGGGTGTGAGGTCAGTTCAAAATCATGAAGACGCAGGTAATGGACAGTGCGAGAAAGACTTCATCTGCCACCTTGCACGTACGTGCCATGACTTTAATAATGCAGGAGAGCCCACCTCCTATGTGATTGGGAAGCCTGTTCCCTTGGCAACCTGTTAGGCTGTTGAGTGACCAAAGCGTCTCCCCCTTTCCTGGGACCTGGAATAAGAGACTCTTTTGGCTACACCATCAGCAAAAGGAAAGGAAGACTTTTGCTCTTTAAATTTGCTTGGTTTGCTGAGGCATGACTCTTAAAAAATTCCAAATTGAGGATTGTGGTTATAATGTCTTTGGGGCTTCTAATTTTATGTTTCTTTATTCGATTTTTATTTTAGGAAACATTTTTTTTTTAATTTGAAAGCTTTCAAAGAAGACAAGAATTTTTAAAATATTGGCCGAAGTTCTTATAAAGGACAACCAAATACCATGGAAAAATCTGAATATTTCTTTTTTTTAAAATTCCAAATAGGCACAGTTATCCACGAGACTAAAAATTATGTAAATCAAATGTTTTATTGGACAGAAAGTTACATTTTTCACGAGCACATTTTACCTTTTAGTGCTTTCTGAAGAGATTATAATACTTTCTGGGAGACACATGCATCCAGTGTTTCTCAGAGAGATGCTGTAAGTCTTTCAAATTAATTACCCTACATATAAAAAATAGTTTGAACACAGAATTCTGACCTCATTTGTTTGTTGGGCTATGCTGCTTGGTACAAATAGTCCTGCTAATAATAGACTATTGATAGTCTTGATGGTAAAATAGATTATTGGTGGTATTGTGGAATTGGCAATATTTTTGGCAGTGTACTCTTCTTTCGACAAAACAATTAGAAACTCTGGTGAGATTTTATCTGAGTTAAGCAAAAAAAAAAAAATTGAAAATAAAGAAAGTCTCAAGGTGAAGCAACTTCCACTTGGGAAAAAGTTCCCTGTAACAGTTTCAGTGGGTTTAGGTGTTGGCGGGCCTCATGTCTACTGGATGATTCCGTGTTCCTTTGCTTGGCTTGAGCTGGAAAGTTAGGTATGGAGGTCGCTTCTTTTCTCTTCTCATTAGCTTGCAACAGTTAAAATCATCCTGCTTAGGTCCCTCTTGCGAGTTACCACTAACATGGATGCAAAAATGACATGGCTGTCAGATCCTCTGGTCCCGATCTTGTATTTTTCTAACTTTTCATGAAAACGAAAATATCAAACATGCTGCAGTGTTCTCAAGAAAACTAGTGTTAGAAAGACTGATCAGAATTCAAACATGGATCAACGATATGTATGTGTATGTAGACACACATACATGTTAAAAATGTGTGTGTTTAAGACATACCTGTATGTATAGCTCTATATTTTAAACATATAAAAATAAATGTTCCAGAGGAACTCACAGACCCAAACACCCTCCGTTCGAGAAACACTGCTGGAGAATTACATCCTAGAGGAGCCCATTGTTGGAGGAGGAATTCTGTCTTCCATCCCTTTCTGCCTTCCAGATACTGCCGGCGCTTCTCCTCTTTAATCCCCACCGCTGATTAGTGCTGATCAGCCTGGTTTTGACCCCGAAGGACTCTGAGGGATATGGGCACCAGGGCAAGGCTTCAAGGCTGCCATTATTGGCCCTACAGCCTTTTGGGCTTCTGACACCTCCGTCCTCAAGCTGTCTCTTCATCTCCGCTGCTTTCTTGGCAGCCTAATTTTTGACTGTCTGTAGGTCAACCTGCAAAGGTGGGGGAAGCCAGAACTCTGATTTGGCCTTTGTTCCCCACTGTAGTAGGTCGGTTAGCATCCTGTCAAATTCACATCCAGCTAGCACCGCAGAATGTGGTTTTATTTGGCAACGTCATTAAGATGAGATCATACTGAATTGGGGGGGGGGGCGTCTTCAATGCACTGACTGGTGTCTATAAGAAGAGGGTAAGGCCCTCTGAAGAAAGGGGCTGAGATGGGAGTGAGGCAGCTACAAACCTCAGCTGCTGAGAACCACCAGAAGCTAGGAAGAGACAAGGAAGGAGCTCGCCCCACCTCTCAGATCCTTCAGAGGGAGCATGGCCCTGGCAACACCTTGATTTTGGAGATTCGAGCTGCTAGGACTGCGACAGGAATAAATTTCTGTTGTTATAAGCCTCCCAGTTTGTGGTAATTATGGCAGCCCTGGGAAATGAATACACCCACCTATGAACACAGACTGATCTTACTCTTTATCTCCCTTTTCTCTAGCTGCTTTTCTCTTTAGTCTTCCTTCTAAATGGCTCTTCCTTTGTTTTTCCTTTTTGTGCATTGCGTCCTCTGACCTCTTTCTAGTTTACTCCACTATTTCAGAAAGGATGGGCAGGTTTTAGCTGTAAAGTGCAAGCAGGCCATCATTTTGCACAAAAGCCCCTTCCTAGTGCCTATGAACAGCCCTGTAGACAATACAGCCACAATAAATAGTGTTAAGATCTGTTTTTCCATTAGACACTCAGATGAGATAATGGGGAAAAGAAGCAACTTGTAGAAACATTCCCTCTATCTTGGGAAATTCAATCTTGTTTATTAAAGGCTCAAGTTTTGTGAGCAAGTTTATCACATTAATTTTTGTTACAGGAAGATTATTTTAGCTGACGTTTTTCTTCCAAGTAAAATTCATGGAGTGCTAACAGTGTCTTAGGCTGGATTCTGAGCCAAATAATTTGCTTATCCTTAGATGAAGAATGGCTCATTAATTGGGCATTGGACAAAATGTTCTTTTCCTCTATTTGTCCTTAATTACATTAATTAGCTGCAGTTTCTGTGGCATTGTATGTTTTGTGCATAACACATTCCAGGGCAGTTCAAGTAAGGTGATTTAAAAATTGGATTTGCGTATCAAAACCCAAAACCCCAAACCAAACCAAAACCCACATTTCTCCCATGCCAGTGAAAAGGAAAGTAAGCCTTAAAAATTACATTTGAGAACATGTGAGATCTTGGCTGATATAAACAATATGTCCTATTATAGAAAGATAGCCCTATTAAATTCCATGAGAAATTTGGGCTTGTCATAATTCTGGGCAGAAGTTGAGAAAGCCTGTATCAGCTTGGCATTAATACTGTCATACATAAAATCAGAGCTAAACCAAATTCTGACTAGGCAGAATTGTAATTTTTTTTTTTTACCAGAACACTGAAAGTATTGAGTACCTTACAAATATTTTTCTGAATCAATATCCTTTATTAAATTATTCTAAATTTTTCTGTCTGTAGGAATATAACTCAAAATAATTCCTCTGATGGGGATGCCTAGGTGGCTCAGTCAGTTGAGCAACAGACTCTTGATTTCGACTCAGGTCATGATCTCAGAGTCGTTGGATCGAGCCCCACATCAGGCTCCACATTCAGGAGGGAGTCTGCTTGGGATTCTTTCCTTTTCCCTCTCCTTCTGCCCCTCTCCCCTTTCTCTTTTAAATAAATAAATACATCTTTTAAAAAAACAATTACTCCTATAATACATTATAATTTCAAAAGCCAACAAAAGTTTTGTATGGGGTTTAAAATGTGAAAAACTTGAAAGGACTTCTAAATATCTTGAATGTGTTTAAGTTCTCAAAGAAGGTAAAGGAAAGTTATTTTGTGCCTAGGATTTTGCTGAACAGCGTTTAGGACTTTTGGTTATGTGATTAATGCCATTTTTCATTTGGTATATGGTCCAATGTCATACTTTCCCTCATCTACTGGCTTCAGGGTCTGCGACTCTTGGCTTTTCTGTATGGTTCTTTAATTAACACTGTAGAAATAGATGACAGTCGTAACCCTTCTCTCCCCACGTACAACATCACTGAGTATTTGAAATACATCACAGTCCTGGTTAAATTTTTAACCTGACCTGTTTTCCTTTCCTAAATTTTCCTTTTTCTTCTACCCTGAACTCTGCATCCTGTTCAAGAGTGTCATGTTCTCAGGCTGATTTTCCAAGTCTGATCTGACTTACCCATAAAATGGGTCTTCATGACCATCTGCTCGCAGCGTTATGGGCCCTGCTTATCGTTCAGGTCTACCTCAGGAGTCCCTGAGAGGAAGTGTAGCCTCTTTGTTAGGGTTAAGTTCAGCTGTGATAGAGCATTCCAAGTATTACAGTGCCTTCAACAAGATGTAAAAATACATTTCTCATCCTCATCAAGCATCGATGGTCCAGGCTGGTTTCTGGCTTCAGGATCCTTGGCTCCCTTTCTTGAGTTGCCATTGTATTGTCTTCAACACAGTTTTGGGATTCGGTCCAAGATGGCTGCTTCTGCTCCACTGTCACAACTACATTACATCCAGCAAGAGGGGACACGGGGATGAAGGAAGGCATGACACCACCCCCCCCCCCATGAAGGACACTTGCTGGAAGCTGTATATATCAATCTGTTTGCATCGTTTGGCCCAAACCTTGTCACAGCGACACACCTAACTGAGGAAGATATGGAAATAGGGTCTTTATTTCAGGTAGCTATTTGCCCAGCTAGGGATATTTGCCTAGCTAGAGACTTGGGGTTCTATTACTGAGGAAGAAGGCGAGAAAGAATAGAAAGAATAACCAGAGGTCTTGGTCACTGTTACAGAAAGAAAAGTCAAGAAGCTTTAGGGAAGGTCTCAAACTCTGTCACTGAGTATGCCACCTTTTCTAAGATACCCACGTCCTGGATCTCAGTTTCTAATCATCACTTATTTTGTGAACATTAATTGATCTCTGCTTTGTCATAGCAATGTACTCAGTATGGAATGGCTAGGGAAGCACGTAACATTGTCCTTCTTTTCAAGGACTGAGTATCTAATAGATGGGGGAGATGTTTTTTTCCCTCCTTTTCTCTGTTCATCTCAGACTCTTTAACATCCTACCTGGGGATGCACTGCCACCTCCACCTGTACCTTACAGATTTTTTTGCATTTTCAGAGAGCCCTTTCTGTTCCACATAACACCTTGCACAGTGCATGACATGTAGTAAATGCTCAACGAACAGGAGCCATGTCAGGCTTCTGGACTGTTCACCCTCCTCCTTTCCTGATCCTACATTAACATAATTATGGCTCACTTGCAGAAGTCTTCACTAAGTTAATATCATTCTGGGAATGAATAGCTCAGTCAGGCTAGAAAATAGTTTGAAAGTTTACCTTAAACCATTCTACTTTAAAAAAAATTTTTTTTTAAATTTAGCTTTACTTTTCCCATTATGTCCTAATTACTGTGGAAATTAAGTTTTCAGCAACTTCGCATCATGCATCAAAGGGACCTTGACATCATTTGGTTCTTTTTTAAAATTTTATTTCATTTATTTTTTAGATTTTATTTAAATTCGAGTTAGTTAACTTTTATTTTTTATTTTTTATTTCAATTTAATTTAGTTAACATATAGTGTATTACTAGTTTCATGGGTAGAATTTAGTGATTCATCAGTTGCATATAACACCCAGTGCTCGTTACATCCAGTGCCCTCCTTAATGTCCATCACTCAGTTACCCCACCCCCCCATCCCCTCCCCTCCAGCAACCCTCAGTTTGTTCCCTATAGTTGAGAGTCTCTTCTGGCTTGCCTCCCTCTGGTTTTATCTTATTTCATTTTTCCTTCCCTTGCCCTATGTTCACCCGTTTTGTTTCTTAAATTCCACATGTGAGTGAAGTCATGTGGTATTTGCCATTCTCTGACTAATTTCACTTAGCATAATTCCCTCTAGTTCCATCCATGTTTTTGCAAATGGCAAGATTTCATTCTTTTTGATAGCTGAGTAATATTCTGTCGTATACATATACCACATCTTCTTTATCCCATTCGTCTGTCGATGGACATCTGGGCTCTTTCCATAGTTTGGCTATTGTGGACATTGCTGCTATAAACATTGGGGTGCAGTTGCCCCTTTTCGTCACTATGTTTGTATCCTTTGGATAAATCCTTAGTAGTGCAATTGCTGGGTTGTAGCGTAGTTCTATTTTTAACTTTTTGAGGAACCGCCATACTGTTTTCCAGAGTGGCTGCACCAGTTTGCATTCTTACACTGCTGCACCAGCAAAGATGGTTCCCCTTTCTCCACATCCTCACCCACATCTGTTGTTTCCAAAGTTGTTCATTTTAGCCCTTCGGACCGGTGTGAGGTGGTGTGTCACTGTGGTGTGGATTTGTATTTCCCTGATGCTGAGTGATGCTGAGCATTGTTTCATGTGTCTGCTAGACATTTATACATTATTTGGTTCTAAGTATGTACGTAGGCTCTGCTAATTTTCACTCTGTGAACTTGGACAAGTTTTCAATTTCTCCTAGCCTGTTTTTTTTTTTTTCAACTTTCTGATTAGGTATAATAATAAATATTCACGAATTTTGCAGCTACTTATAAGGAGATAATGAAGGATGGTTGTGCTACACTTGTCACTTTATTGTTGTTTTTGTCCCAACAGTTCATAAATGATTACGTTAAGTTGCCTTACTTGATTTCAGCTTCAGATGCATTTTGATCTCAAGCATCCTTTACCTTTGTGTGAAGCACCAGTGGTAGAAAGGAGTGTGCCCTGGGAACTTACTCTATCTGCCTGTGACCCTTTAGTCTGGAGGCTGGCCCGTTTCTGGCCAGTGTCAAGGAGTTGTAGGATAGAGCAGCATGGGTGTGGTTGCCTGGCTCTAGCCCATCCTGAGAACCCCATGAATCTGGGTTTCCTTTCCAGGAGTCTGGGGACAGAAGATTAATCAGAAGTAGAATTCCCATGCCCATCCTAAAAACACAGTAACTCATCTTTACACAGAACTTTATCAGGTAAGGACATGTCCCCTTGCAGCAGGGAGATTGGTTATCTTTACTACACAGATGACAAAACTTGAGTTTTGTAGAGGCTGAGCTAGCCAGAGGTCATGAAACAACTAAAGGGCAGAGCTGGGGATTGGATCCAGGTGTCCTCATTCCCAGTTCCTTTTTCATTAGGTGTGTCTTGATCTTCTGGCAGACCAAAGTGGGAACTACAACCCAGGCAAGGTCTTACCAGCCTTAGGGGACACCTGAAGGCCTGTCAGGAGACCACACTCTAGGACTGGCAGGGCAAGGAAAGCTTGACCTAGAAATGTACTCTTCACTATGAATTTATTTCACTGTGTGTATCACAGGGTACCTTCTGAATACTTTCCTGTTGGTTTTTTACATGTTTCATCCTGGTCTTTCGCTCAATATCAAGTGTTATGATCTTTGTAGAAATAAGCCCTGGTTAGAGTGAGATTTCTGACATCTCCCATCTCAGTACTCTGCTTTACCTTATACATCCAATGTTAGAGCCAAAATCCAGGACCGGCTGAATGTTTGTAAAGAAAACCTCCTATAGAGCGTGTTATCTGAATCATTAATGGCTGTAATTGTGACACAGCAGGAAAATATGAGATCTTGGCCAAAGCAATGCTTAATGTTAAGAAATTTCAAGCTCTAGATCTGCTTCTGATCTTCTTTGTGGAGTTTCCTTGGACCAATTACATAATTTTCTCCATACGATATTTAAAAAAAATTAAATATTAAAAAAAATGATTCCTGATATAGTTGTATATTTTTCCAAATTTCAAGTATGTTTTCATCTATTTTTCTTAAATGTTTTTTTTTCCCCCTTTGAAGACAACCATGCACAGCATGTAGTTATTTCATTGGCTCAACAGTGACGTCATACTCAAAGTACACAGCCTTGTTGCCAAGTTTCCCGGTGAAGTAATTGTCAGTTGGTATTTAAGAACCCACATCAATTGGAACTATTTCTCATGATGTCACCCTGCATCGGGGCAGAGGTCCAGAAGATAGGATTCCCTTTGACCTTCAGGGCCCAGAAATGTGCAATTAGCTACCTTTTGGCAAAATGCCCTTGAGATAAGTACATGAGATTAAGAGGTCTGTTTGAACAATTCCATGCACGTACTTTTTAATTTTTTATTTATGATGATTTTTTCCAATTCTATCCAGCTCCCTTTCTGAGGCTGAAGTGTCTTTCCCCTTTCTATTCTGAAAATGTTCAAACATACAGAAGTCAAACATATGAGAGAGTACTATGAAAATGCAAATAGTTCTGCATTGATTCTGCAAACAATATTTTGCTGTGTTTGCTGTGTCACATTGATCTATCCCTTTACATGGATGGAGTTTTTTTTTTTTTTTGCTTTTGTTTGTTTGTTTTTTAAGATTTTATTGATTTACTTGAGAGAGAGAAAGAGAGCATATAAGCAGTGGAGAGAGAGAAGGAGTCTACCCATCGAGCAGGAAGCCTGATGGGGGGCTCAATCCCAGGACCCTGAGATCATGACCTGAGCCAAAGGCAGATGCTTAACTGACTGAGCCACCCGGGCGCCCCTACATGGATAGAGTTTTTAAAGCATCAGTAGTTACAAAAGAAGGCTAACTGTAGATTATAGACATTTGGACATTGTAGGGGAAAACTAGAGCATGGCTGTGAGTCCTTCAAGAAGATAGTTTATTACAGAAAGAATGACTTAAAGGTAATTCTTTTTCAAGTAATGTGGCAATGGTTTTGTTGACATCAATGAACTCTGCTGCCTCTATGTTGTTGACTACAAAGAGATAGACATTCAACTCAGGAAGGGAAGTTCTAGTAGCTTCCTGCTTTTTAATGTGTCACTTCATTATGTAACATCAAGTAGTCCAGGTTGAAGGACACTAAAACTTATCCCTCTGGCCTAACAGAAGTCTTTGTTAGAAGATCCCTTCAATTTTATTGTTGAAAGATTCCCAGGAATAACAGAATTCTATACCCTGTCTCCTCATTTTCCCGCTTAAGAGCCAAATTAAAAAAAAAATCCTCAATGGTAGCCTGAATAGTCATGCTGGCTCCCACTTCTCAATTCCCCTTAGTGACATTTAGCTGTGCCTTTGACATCAAATAGGTTTAAGTCGCACAAAGTATTATTTTTTAGTTTAGTTAAACATACAGCATAAAAATTAGTCAAACTTTTACAAAGCATGAAAAAAAATTGAAAAGTGAGAAAAGCATGTCCCCTCAACCACCCTGGTCTTTGAGAATTGATTAAAAAGTTTACAAGGTTGATTATTAGTGACACATTATGCATGGAAAAATAGCTCTTTAGTAAAAATACTTTGTTGGTCTCTTGATGTAACGCTATAATATGCTCTGGGTGGCTTTAGTTGAAAATGGCTGCTGTCTTGTTTAGAAAATGTCATCACTGTGGGGCACCTCGTGGGTCAGACTCTTGATTTCAGCTCAGGCTGAGTGATCTCAGGGTTGTGGGGTGGAGCCCCATGTCTGGCTCTGTGCTCCCCCTGGGAGTCTGTTTGGGATTCTCTCTTTCCCTCCCCCTCTGCCCCTTCCCCTGCTCGCACAGGCAAGCTCGCTCTTTCTCTCTCTCAAAAATGAATAAAATCTTAAAAAAAAAAAAAAAAGGAAAATGTCATCACTGTTTTCCTCCCTTAGATTTTTTGCCTTTAAAACTATTTCCTGGAACCATCCATTCTTCAAACTCTGAAAAGAGTATCCCAATTGTATGATTCCATTTATATAACATTCTTGATAAGATCATGGAGATGGAGAATGGATAAATGCTTTCAAAACGCTAGGAAGAGGGAAAGAGGCAGGAGGCAGGTATGGTTATAAAAAGGGTAACACAAGCGATCCCGTATGGCGATGAAACTCTTCTGTGTCTTGACTGGAGTGGTAGATACATGAACATACACACAGGACAAAATTGCACAGAAGTAAACATATCCATACACACAAGTAAGTGTAGGTACACCTGTGGAGATCTGAATAAAATAGGTGGATTGTATCAATATTAATATCCTGATTATGACATGGTACTATTGTTACATCGATATGTTCCCATTCAGATAAACTGAGTGAAGGGTATATGGGATATCTGTATTATTTCATACAACTGCATGTGAATCTATAATGATCTAAAAATAAGTTTAAGAAATTTTATTCAATGACTTTTTTTTGGGAGAAATAATTCTGTTTAAAAACAGAATTCACACATTCATTTCATCTGGCTTTTTTTCCCCTCTAGCATTTTTACAATTGCAATGACATATATCAGACAACTTGGAAATGAACTGAAGTCACAATAATGTAAAACTTAATTTTTAAAAATCTCGTGGTAATTTTTTTTTATGTCCATTTTCTGATGGGTATTTCAGTAGTACAGTCTTAGTGTCTTCCTTATGAACATTTCACAGAAGAAAATAATTTTATACCAGAATAGAAGTGAACAATTTATTAGAAGAAATATGATACAATTGAAGTCTAGCATATTTTGTACTTTGTATCTCTAGAGAACATACTTATGTTAAAGAGCAATGAATTATTATAGACCATAAAGGCATGCATATTGATTTCTCATTGATTAAATGCTGAGTATTTGATATTGTGGAATAAAAAAATATTCCATCAATGTTAATTACTAACTGATGTGCTGGATGTAGACTGATTTTTTTTAATTAAAACAATCACACCACTTATTATTTATAATTTAATCATTGAAGACAAAGCAAACCAACTGAATCCTGGTAAAGATTGCTATGGTATCCTTAAAGAAAATTCCATTAAATATTATTAATTGGGGTATTCAGGGTTTTGACAATTTCTACAACTAAAAGGAAATTATTTTTAGAATGTCAATTCAGTGGGGCTTGAAAAATTGGTCCTGTAAGAGTTGGAGGCCCCAAGGGTATCCAAGTACCCATCCAAGTACATGTGGTTGACTGCTTCTCCAGGCTATGGGAATGCTAGATAGCTTTGGTCTGCTCAGAACTCTCAGATATCTCAGCCCTCCAGAGGAGCCAGTCCTACACCCCAGAAGTAAAGCCAGCAGCATTTTTTTTTCTCTTCTTCTTTTTTTTTTTTGCTTATGACTGCACATCTACTAGCCAGGGACTGCTGCCTGTCCAATCCTTGTGTCTTTTGTTCTTCTCCTGCCAAATTTTGAGCAAGTGAAAAGAAGCGAATTAATTTCCTATTACTGAGTATCAATTTAGTGGAACAAAAGCTGTTTGTTGCATTGTTGCAATTCTCGTTTAAAGTATACACATTTTAGGAATGCGGAGCCCATCAAGAGTTTGTAGGATAAATCCAGATAAAGATGGGCCCAGGAGACCTTCTGAATATATGAAATGAACACCTCAAAGCACAGTTTCTGCTTTAGGAAACAAATCTATAGGGAAGACAGAGAAGGAATGAATAATTATAATCATTGCCATATCGGAGTGCTCTGATGGAAGAGGTATTTTTGTTTACTGGTTTGCTAATTTTTTGTTTTAACATTTCACTATGAAATAAAACACAGATACAAAAAAAAGCATAGAAATAAAATATATAGCTTAATGAATTATCAGGTGAAAACCACCCAAGTCAAGAAATAGAACTGTGTTTCCATGTGCCACATTAGTCACAAACCTTTCCCTTTGGTAATAAATAACCATGATTCTGCCCTCTTATAGTAATTTTTTATTGCTTGAGTTTTACCACCAAAATGTGATTGTGCAAAATGTGCATCCATAGATAACATGGTTTAGTTTTGCCCTTTGTAAAATATGATACGCCTTTTCGTTTTCTTCTTTAATCTATAAATCCACCCATTCCCCACCCCAGCTCTTTCTTTTGCTTTCATTTTTCCATAGTAGGATGAGGGCTATTTGACTAGTGGAGTTATCTATGTCCAAGTGTTGTTGATTGCCCCCTCACAATACAGTTTAACATGGTCCTCTGTCCTTGGTATTTTTGCAAACTGTCCGTTAGACCCAGAGCCTGCGTTAAGACTCTGGTTCTATCTTTTTGGCAAGACTTTATCACTTGTAGCACACAATGTCTTCTTGTCTTTTTTGTGATTTTAGCAAATGTTGATACTTAATGCTTCTATCTCTTTATCCATTGAAGGTAGAAATGGTGTTGTTCTAATTCTAGCATTTCTTTTTCATTTATTAGTTGGATTACATTTTAAAGAGATATTTCCCTTTGTCCTATTTGATCATGTAGTGGTACAGTTTATGTAAGGAAAAAAATAAGTGCTTAGTGTTTCCTTTTATTTAGTAGCTACCAAGATAATGACTTACTTTTTGATCATCCTTTGAAAGTGACCACTATTTTAAAATACAAAAAAGAACTCATGGATTTAAAGGTAGGTGGGTTTCAGTCCATACAACTTTTTATTATTGAAATTAGAATGACTTAATTCCAATATTTCTCCAAAAGCCATGATTACTTTTTGTGAGAATGACATTTCAGAATGATAATATGGGCCCTAAAGGAAGCTTATGGCTATGAGGTTAATCATTGTCTTTAGAACTGTCAGTAGACATAAATAGGAAATCAACAAAAATATGTGTATGAATTCATTCCTAGAATTTCTGGGAATTTCTGGTATATTCCCCTTGATAGCTCTTGGTGTGTGTGTGTGTGTGTACACACCATATTCTTTCCAGATAACTTATACTCACCTGTATTTCTACTGCCACATTATTTATAATTTTATGGTTAACTAGTTTCACTCTTTCTGCCAGTCCGATTTGCCATGATTTGCTGCCCTGTGTTCTTAATTTAGATTCACCTCTAAGTTGCTTAGTATATTTGTAATTGTTTAAAGATGGGCAGTAATAGTAATCATAACAGTAAGAACTAACCTTCCTTGGTCATCTGTTGTGAATCAGGAACTCTGCATAGCACTTTACACTCAGTCCTCAGAGCAGCCCGACTAGGTAGGCACATACCGACTTTCTAAATAATGAAAATGAGATTTAGGGAGGTTAAGTACTTCCAATAAATCTATACTTGAACTCTTCCCTTTTTTTTCAATTTTTCATTTTTCGGTTTCTTATCATCATACTGTACTTGATTTAGTTTACCTTGTTTTTTTTTAAATTTCTACTTTTTTCTTTGAAGAGGTCTTTTTGTGTCCTATTAAGGATATCAGCTGTTTTTCTGAAATATTCTTTTGGTTCCTGTAATAAATAATTTTTAAATGTATACGCTTCTCTACATTTTCTGCAAATATTGTCTAACATTTCTTATTTTGCCCAAGGTTTTTTTTTTTCTTTTCTTTCCTATTTATTCACCCTTGGACAATAAAAAAATCTATCCAGACTTGGTATTTGCCAACAGACTGGGTGTGTAGCTTGCTCTTGGCCTTGCTCACTGACCGCTTGCGAACTGTCAGATCCCATCTTCTGTTACACAGCCGGAGGGCAAGCTGTCATGCACCGATCCTGCTGCACTGACTAATGTAGCTTCAGTTGTTTGAGGAGGAATCTTGTCTTACTTTCTTTCCATTTCACTGAAATTGAACTGATTAATTACATCCAAGACTACACATCTTAGTGTGTACTGGGTTCATCACATCTGTGTCCCGCACCATCTCATGGTACTGTACATCTTGATTCCACACCTCCCAGAACATGTGTGTTGCTGGTGGTTCCTTTCTCGTGTGTGTGTGTGTGTGTGTGTGTGTGTGTGTGTATGCATGTGCACGTGTGGTCTACGTATGTATTTTCTTCCTGAGTATTGCAGGTTCTATATACAGGTTGGAAGAGAAGAACTGAGAGGATGGTATGAGACCAGCATGCTGGACATTACAGATTGCTTATTCATGCCATAGAGAGGTATGGCTGCCCAACCCTCTGGTTAGCTCAAATGCTAGGTCTCCCACCAAAGGCTAAGAAAAAGCAGGAAGGATGGAACTAAATCCCTATATCCCTTCAGATAGGTGAGTGTGTTTTGTTTCAGCTGGTAAAGCAGGCATTGGCTACTGAAACTTGATTCTTGGTTTACCTCCATTGATAATGTGGTTCATGGGGGTTTTTTCCCCCTATTCTTGCAATGTGTTATTCTCATTTACTGGCACTGGTTTGACTTCATCTGTGTCTGGATCTTCATATAGATTTTAGTGTAGCATTAAGAAAGGCTGTGTTATATGTTAGCACCGTGCCATTTTCAAACTAGCATCTGTAAATGAATTTTGATTGGTGGTTATTTTTGGAAGACTTGTAACATGTTGACAGTCCTTCATTGAGGTTTCAAACATAGTTTCTTTAAATGCAGAATGATGTATAACTGACTCAGTGATATTTTATACAGGATTTTTTCCTACTCTACGTACTCTTAGTACTGGCTTTTAATTGCACTGACCCTTAAGATATTTTTGATGTAATTCACCAGTTGTTTCTTTTGAAGCCTCTTTCTGAATTTTGCTTGAGGAATTCTGTATGATAAAAGTCTGTTCCTCCTCCCGTACCTTCATGATTAAATTATACTACTTACTGCCTAGAATTTTTTTCTTTCTGTGTCTATAGTGGGTCTAATTTTGATAATTTGCATAGATATCAACTCTGCGTAAACATCAAAGAAGAGCTAGAACAGAAATTGAGTGTTTAATTACACTTCCAGGTAAAATCAAATTTCTCCTTTATACTGGGAAAAGTAAGTTTTATAGGAAATAGGAAGGACATGTAATATTAGAGAATGATATTTTGGGGAAAATTTTTATCTTTCCTCAGCAAGGAAGAAACTGTTTTCTGGACTAGTAAATGAGAATGAGTTATGAGCAAGGAAGATCTGAGATAGAGGAGGCCAACTTTGCCTTCATGAGGTATCTGGTTTCAGACACATCGTTCAGCCATATTCTAATAAACAACAAGGAATCATTGTCAGTAAATCAACACCCTTTGGAAGGATTTAAGGTCTTATGCAGTAATAATCTTTCCTTTCCACATCTTATCTTTTTATCCAGAGCTAAGGAAATATACATGAAATTCTGTCTCATTAAATGCTGTTTATTGTCTAAAAAGGAGATCACAAGAAATATTTGAGGTAGAAAAGAGATAGAAAACCTAGTTGTAGATTAAAAACATATGTCTTATCTACACATGAAGTTATTCATAGAGTTTTTAATAAACTGGTTGTAGATAATTTTTGAAGTCTAATATTTGTAACTTAACAGTAGTGAAGTAGAAAATTATTTTCTAAAGGAAGACGTTATTTTAGCCATATGCAAACTTTTGTTGATGTTAAGAGTCTTTATTACTTGTTATATTAAAAAGTCTGTAATACAGTTCTCGGTAAAAGTAAAATCATGAAAATAATTCATACAGCACAACACTAGCATGAAAAGATATGCTGTGTATCAATATATAAAATAATGCATGCGCTTCGCCTCCTGGACAATTTACGTAATGTCAGAATTCAGTCAGGACCCCAGTTTTGTTTTTTGAAATAAGGCACAATCACATAAACTTCTGTGTGTGCTCTTTTGAAAAGATAAAATGATAGAATAGTATCATATTATGCTGTGTTACACTATTATAAAGTTCTTGGAATAGACATACATTTACTTAAGATAGAAAATTGTTGGTTTTCTATTTCCACAGATGTCCTCTTTAATGCCCTCTGTTTAGAAATGTTATCTAAATTCAAGGACTTACTTAGAGTGTCCACAGAATGAGTATACATAATAAAAACACTTAGTTCCCTTGCTTGTATAATGAAATGAAGGCTTAGGGGAACATGTGAAAACAAAGGACACATAACAAGGATTTTCATGTAGACTGTATGTAAGAGTGTGTGTGTATATGTAACTTCACATAAACAAATTGAGTGACTTGGCATTATCCTATGTGACATTGTACTAATACAATAAATGTTAAGTCCTCTTGAAAATTTATTTTCTTGGCTACAAGAAGGGCAATGTTAAAGAAGACGTTTTTGCCACATTTCTCTCGTATGTTCTGGAAGTGGTTTACATGTAGGGTCAATGACGTAGCAATATATTTCTCACAATCAATCAGACCAGACTGTGTTTTAGTTGCTGATTTATTTACATCAAGAGGTTTTAAGGCCCACTAAGGTTTAACCTGGTTTCAGTATCAAATGTACCTCTGTCTGGTACTCGTGCCTCCTTCTTTTAAAGTATAAATTTAAGTCCTTCCCACCGAAATTTAAGTCCTTCCTTTTACCGACCTACCTACCTACCTAGTGAAAAAATTGGGATGGTCATAGGTCAGCAGAGTAGCCTAACCCTGCACTTCTGGGCTGACCTCTTTCCTCAGCCTTCATTTCTTGGCTAATCTTTAAGTAAGGAGTGTATTCTGTTGCCTGCTGGACATTTCCACTTGGGTTTCAGGACTGATTTTTCGTATTTAATGTCATCTCATCATCGTTGACCAGCTCCCATTTTAGACCATCAGTATTTCCTACTCCAGTTTGCATTCTACCATCTATCCAGTTACCTCAGCAAACATCGTGGGAGCCATCTTAGACTCTTACTATGCGGACCCATCATATCTTACCAACGGGACCTCAAAACCTTCTGCTTCTCTCTACCCTGACTGCCTTGTTAGCTGTTTCTGGACAGGAGGATATCCTCCTCACCTGGCCAAATTATCCATACCTATGCCATTTTCCTGTTTATAACTCTTTAGTGACTGACCACTGTCCTCAAGGTAGCCGTGGAGCACAGACCTTGTGGTGACCTTTCTCAAGCTTCCAGACACCTTTTCCTTTTCCCTCGTGCTTTAACGTTATGCTTTGGTGATTCTGAGCCATGTGGATATTGAAACTGCCGTACTGACCTCCCTTCCGTGCCAATGCTGTTTCCAAGGATCAAAATGACAATCCCCTTCTCTATCCGACACGCTCCTTCTGACACTTTTCAAGTCTCAGCTCCTGTGTCCTCTTCTATAGGATGTTGCCTCTGGTTCTACTCCCTTCTACCACTTAGATTGGATTGGGTGTTTTTGTACTCCACTGTCACCATGTGCCTACTCCTGTCTTTGCAATCACCTGGGTGTATCTCTGGCATTGCATGTATCAAAAATTATCTGCTCATGTGTCTTCCCCATGAAACTCCATGCTTTTCAAGGGTTGAAATCAGTTTAATGTGTTTTGCACAGTTCCTGGAGCACAGAAAAAGATGAGTTGAATTATATATACAATTATAAGTATGCCATGCTTTGATTAATAGATGTTTCCTTAAACATTTATATATATTTGCTGTTTATTTATTTTAATTTTTTATTACCTTTTTTTTTTGAGAGAGAGAGAGCGAGCTAGTGCTTAATCTCACAACCCTGAGATCACAACCTGAGCCAAAATCAAGAGTTGGAGGCTTAACCAGGGGAGTCACCCAGGTGCCCCTAATTGCTGTGTAGTAAGTTTGGTTATTGGTACGTGTATATCTTTTTGCACAAATGCACATATACATATAAATAACTAATTCTGTTTGTATAGCAAGACTTTGATTTTTGAAATATGGCCTTAATGCTGTTTGTTTTATGAAGGGCAATCAGGTATAAGAAAATGAAATGTACCATCAGAACACTATTTTCTTCAATTGAGTTTTTGGGGGTTGGGATAAAGATACAAAAAATTTAGTCAAGCTAACTGCCAAGTATCATTTGAACATTAAAACAGTCTTCTTTTCTGGAGCCAGCTTGTGGCTTTGAAGAATAATTCCTTGTCTTCTCATCTGACAAGAGCAAATTCCTTAGGATCTCCAAACTGGTGAATAGTTATGTGCCTTAAATTTGTTTTGGCTTGCTAACCCCCAAATGCCCGATGACTATCAATGCTTATTTAACTCTGATTTTAAATGGGCTTGTAAATCTAAGATACACATGGTCCTAGCTAATTAGAGGTCTTAGGAGTCTTAGAATTGGTCTATCATTAAATTAACCAATGAGTATGAAATTAAAAAAGAAAAAATCCTTAATCCATAAAATAGCTATGCTGTAAGTGGAAAGGTAAACATGTTCAGTATATGACTTTATTTATTAGAGTAAATTTTTCCATGTCAACAGCTGTTTTTAAAGTGTGGCCAAATTTAAGTAGCTCTACAAATTTCAATGGGGGCTTTTATTCAATTTTGTTTTCTAAAATTTACTTATGTTTTGGTGATTTTTCGGCCTGCACACTTGAATATGCCTGTCCAAATGATAATTTTAACTGCTTAAATGTGACCATCGATCAGGAGAAAGTCATCCTTTTTGTTGCTTACTTTATGGGGAAAGAAAACTAATGGAAAGCACACTATAGGTGCATTTTCCTTCTGGGATTTTAATCAGAATTAGGTTAGACCTTTTCCCTAAACCCTCAGTATCTCTATTCTATATTTTCCATCTTGCCATTTCTCTCTGCCACGTTCTGGAGAGTATTTTTTTTCCTTTTTTATCTTCCAATATACTAATTCTTCTGTTGCCAAACGTGATCACTGGATTTTAATTTTGATTGTTAAATCTTTCATTTCTACTACTTCTACTTTCTTTTTTTCCTTCTTCTTCTTCAAATCATTGATGTCACTTTTTATGCTTCCCTGCTCCGGGGAGATACTTTCAAGCTTGTCATTTACTTCATTAAACATGGCACTCGCAGTTACTTTGGTAATTTTAATATCTAAAGTCTCTACAGGGCTCCTTCTGTTTGTTGTTTGTGCTCGTTCTTGCTCGCGTTGCCGTGTTTCCTGTGCTCCTTGTTAATTTTCACTGCTTGCTTGCCATCAGCCCTGGAAATTGTGCGAGCCAGCTTTCTGGTCTAGGGATGAATGCGCCCTTCTTCAGAGGTGCTTTGCATTTTCTTCTGCAGCCACCTGAGGGCGCTATCTTGACAAAGCACCTGTATATTTACGGTTGCGTTTTCTGATCCACTTAGGCGGCTAGCCCTCCAGGTGCAGATCTACTCGAGGTCCGGTCTGTGACCACACATGCCTAGATACAGGCTCTTTTTTGTCCTTTTTCTTCTCCTGTCCTCCTTTGCACCGGGGCATCTCTGTCTTCAGTCCCAGAGGATGTAGCCCCTGGCGCACGCACTTAGTGTATAAGACTTCCACAACAGGTGGTTCTATAGGTCAAGAAACAAAGGCTGAAGGGTGAAGTGTTAGTGTACTCCCTGGGGACAGAAGTGGCCAGATGCCCCTAAGAAAGAGAAAAGGCACACTACTTGCTTATGTATTTCCTATACTTATAATCCTACACTTTCAATACTAGTCAGCTCTTGGCAAATACATATCCACTGTTGATTACATATCCACTGTTGACATGGCATGACCTGACATTAGTGTTGTCATAAAGCCACGAAAATCATAAAACAGTCAAATTATTTATTTATTTATTTATTTTTAATTTTTAAAAAAGATTTTATTTTTATTTATTTGGCAGAGAGAGAGCCAGCCAGCGAAAGAGGGAACACAAGCAGGGGGAGTGGGAGAGGAAGAAACAGGGTCCCAGTGGAGGAACCCCATGCGGGGCTCAATCCTAGGACCCTGAGCCAAAGGCAGATGCTTAATGACTGAGCCACCCAGGCTCCCCAATAATTTAAATATCTAATAAGAGTTGTGGCCCTAGCAGACATGAAGACTAGGAACAGAAGTAAGAATAGAATCAGGCCGTGTATAGAATTGCAGACTCAGTTCAAATGGCAGAATCAGTTAACGTGTAGCCTACCGATCAAACCATTCCATTTGTAGGGAATGAAATATTTACAGGGACTCATCTGTGTAAATTTCAGGGGCATTCAACCTCATGGTCAGTCCCTAAAACTCCATCAGAATAAGCAGTGGCAGGGGATTGCCATTTGCCATTGAGATGGTAAAGCCAGTTCTAGCTTGGTCTAATTATTTCCTTAGAACAGAGGTTCTCAAAGCTGGCTGCATATTTCCATCACCTGAACAATTTTGGGGAAAACAAACAAACAAACAAAAAAGCTCATCCCTGGAGATTCTAAGTGGGTTAGATTGAAGCTAGGCTTTTGTCATTTTATTTTTTCCTTTAAAGAATCCTTGGTGATTTCAATGCATAGCCAAGATTGAGAACCTCTTCCTTCGTGAATATGCATGTCCTTTAACCCTTAAAAGTTTAGTATTGAATATAAAGATAAAAAATACATTGTATTAAAATTTGGCATTGCATTTGACAATAAACTCTGTATGCGGTTAGTATTTAAGGTTTTTGTTAATGTTCAAGAGCATTTGTTATTTAATTGACAAGCTTTGTGATTCCATTCTAAAATGTGTAATTAGTTTTAGGATTTGGGATCTTGAAATGTTGTAAGGCAATTTGGCTAAAATTATAGACATAATTGGACTATTAAAAGAGCTTGAGAGAGACCATATTTATGTCTAACTGACTAGATTTATTAGGATTAATAACCAAGGAACGTTTTGTTTGTTATTCAGACTTTTGAAGCTTTTTAAAAAGAAAATCCCACATATTAAATTTTAAAATGCAGTTTGAAACGTTTATGGGGCTTAGTAATCTAATTTCATAAATGAGACCAAATATTAATCAAATTTTCTCTTGAAGGTGATTTTAAATACGTTGTTTGGTTTACAAGTAATGAAATTTGTAAGTTCAATTTAATTGCTTGGGGAATACTAGAATTTTTAATTTATAATTTTGTTGATTGAATATTTTCATAGTAGTCACAGTGGTCTTTTTTTTCCCCTCACATTCAAGAACAATTTTCAAGAATACCAAAAACTTACTTTGACAATTATGATTTTTCTTTTTCCTTCCCAAAATAAAAAATGGATTTTTTCTTCCTGTTTATAAAGGTGACGCACAATTCAGAGTGCAGTAGGGGCAAGGAATGAAGGGAAACCCATTCGTAGCACCTGACTGCGGTTAGCAGGTTGCGATATCCTTTCTAACGAACTGGCTGGCTGATTGATGGGTTTAACTGATCTATGTATCTTTATCTTTCTGTCATCTAACTTAATATTTGACTAAATGGGGTGATATTACATGTGCTCCTTTATAACCTTTTTACTTTGATAGTCTCTTTTGACCATTTGTCCTTGTAACTTTTAACTGTAAGGATTGCATTGTATTCATTAAGGGATTTACCATTGTTTATATGAGCAGTGTATAAATTAACAAGCCATTTTCCAACTTTTCCGTTATAAGCATTACTGTGAGGAACATACCTGAGCTTTTACTTTTAGGCAATTGTGTGACTGTTTCCGGAGGCATTATTTCTAGAAGTGCAAATTGCTCTGAGTTGTGAATTTTGGGAAGTGTTACCAAATTGCCCCCCAGAAGATTCCTAGGTCTGCAAGACTCAGAGAAATAACCTAGTTCTTCTGAGGGAGGTTGGGCATTTTCAGATAATGTGAGGCTTTTCATTCTTTTGTAACGGAGTTAGTGGCTGTACTCTAGCTCTGATTTAGGTTGATCTTAGTGGGAAGAGTGGATGGCTGGATCAAAATCCTACCCTTAACTCACCCCATCTACCTTTGGTATTTTTTTTTTAAAGATTTTATTTATTTATGTGACAGAGAGACAGCCAGAGAGAGAGGAAACACAGCAGGGGAGAGGGAGAGGAAGAAGCAGGCTCCCAGCGGAGGATCCCGATGTGGGACTCGATCCTGGAACGCCGGGATCACGTCCTGAGCCGAAAGCAAACGCTTAACGACTGCGCTACCCAGGCGCCCCTACCTTTGGTTTTTTGTCACTTAAATTTTCAATTTTCTCATTTCATAAATGAAGGTAATATTTACCTTAAAGCAATTCCAAGAGAGGATAATTGTGTGAAAGTAGTAGATTGGAGCCAGGAACTGCTCCACAGGAACAGCTCAGTGTGTATGTATTTTCTCTCTACCTGGATAGAAAAAATTGGAATTCAGTTGGTCCCTCCTAGGACTGTGACTCTTTGAATTGCATAAGAGATGGGGCACGATTTAATTTTTCAGCTCTTGCTTGAGACTTTACTCTGACATCTCTTTCCGAGTGGCTGATATTTACTAAACTTTTCAGTAGAATGACGTAATCATCCTGTTTAGTACAGAAGCTTCTTATGTGTTTTTCATGACTGAAATATATTTTCACAACATTAAAACTTCCTTTGAAGAGATAACTAGCAAGGCCATTTAAAATAGCTACAACAGCGTCTCTTTTCCCACCCATATCATAAAATTTAAGTGGACGGATTTAACACAGGGAAAATAAAGTCTTGATAAACACTATATAGTTCTGAATATTATACAGAGGTATTTGGGCTAAGACACAAAGGCAAGAATTGGCTTTCGGTATATAAAACAAGGAGAAAATGAATGCAAAACATTTGCCTTATTGCGTTTGAGTAGATGTAACTTAGTGAAAATAATTTTTCCTCTGAATGAGTAACATTGCATAAATTGCATAATTGTACATGGGACCCTTCACTCCCTAAGTATCACTTAGGAAACAAACTTGGAGAGCTCATTTTACAAATGTACAAAATGAGATTCAGGAAGGCTCTAATGTATATTTGATTTCTTTAAAAAGAAACTCCTGGAGGTTTTGTTTGTATGAATTGCAGACACGTGTTCATTTTCTGCAAGAGACAACTGATAGCCAGAGAATCTGAAATGAACTGACAGTGATAAACCAAGATCCAGGCTGGGGGCTCGGACTCCAGTGTTCCCACAACACCGGTCAACTCATATGCTGAAGAGGCAGGAATAATAAATGGTTTTATTTATCAGCCTGAAACTTTTCAGTATGTGAAGGACAATTCAAAATCAATTAAAGTGAGAAAGCACTTGGCCAACAAATAATACTCCGTTGTTTGCAGATAGTTTTGTTGATCCTTGGATATTTCCCGGAGGCTCTGAGTTCATGAGTGCAGAAAGGTTTTCAGGGATGTAGTTTAAGAATATTAGAATGCCAGTCCCATATTCCCAAGTATTTCTACCCAAGATAAATTGGCCATTAGAAGACACACATTGTTTTCACTGCCCAGCCACAGTGACCACTATCCCTAGGGACTCAGTTCTCTAGTTGTCTGTGTAAAGGCAAACCCATTCATGCACCTGTCCGCATAGCGCAAGTCCAGTTACTTTAGCAGTAATAACCAAAAGAAATAGTTCTGAGTATATACGTGAGTAAAAAGCAGTGGACAGAAGCGGAAATCTCGATATGAGTAATGGTCAGAAAGCCTATCCTTGCGTCAATCTGTGTGTTTAGGTCTCCTCCCTTCTCCGTCCCCTGCCCTTGTCAGACATATGATGCACGCCCACCTGGAGACTATTGAATTGAAAGAAACTAGCTCAGGGGATCCCTTTAACTCGCTGTCTTTAAGGAAGGTGTGAGGTGTCAGGTGAGCCCTCCCCCTGGCCCATGCTGCAAACCCAAACTGAGAGTCCAGCTCGCAGCACAATAACTTACTTCAAACTCCAGGTGTGTATGCAGGACTGGTATTTGGCCTTAAAGAAATTTATTACAGATGTCTGGAATTGAAGACTGTTGACTAGGTGCAAACATTACCTCATACTCCATTTGCCATTAGCACAGTTGGGGGGGAGATTATAAAGGTAAATAAAAATGTGCTAAAATGTAAACGTGCGCTATTTCTTCAGCAAATTGGGTTTTCTTGTTGTAACCATTTCAGGGTTTTATGAGTCAGATAATAGAAATCCTGAAATTAGGTACAGATTTACAGCTTGTTAGGGGAACAGTTCTCACTAGTCCCTCGAATATTTGATCCTCACTGTCTCTTTCATGGACCTTGGGAGAATAGCTTCTTTAATGTCATGTCTCTTTTAGAGCTCTCAGGGTCTCTGTAAATTTTAATGATGGACAGAGGTTGACTGTCTTTTTGCATGGAAAAATCTATAGCATTGGTGGTAGTGAGGGCATCGGGGCAGGTGACAGAGACTGGGGTATTTGCCACTGGGTTCGTGTCGTGTTTTCCCATCCTGGTGGTAGGTTCCTGGATGGGAAGCGCCATATTGTACTTGCTTTGGAGGACCAAGGTGGCGGAGCGCAGAGAACAGTTGGTACTATGGGATGGTTCTCACCAGGAGGCAGAACACAGAGAACAATAGATGGCATTAGATGACTGTCAGCAACAGAATGTGGCTAAGGGGAATGAAATGCCCTAGCAATCTGACCTCCATGTCATATGACGTTGGTTGAAAATGACATGCAGATCTGATCTGTACCATTAAAGCAAAGAAGATTTAAAAGAAGTATTTATGAATGAGGGACTATTTGGATCCTTTTGGACTTATAGAATTAGCATGATTGTAACAGGTTACTAAGCAGCTGCTTTTTTGTTTTTTTTAAAGATTTTATTTATTTATTTATTTTGACAGAGAGAGACAGCCAGTGAGAGAGGGAACAGAAGCACGGGGAGTGGGAGAGGAAGGAGCAGGCTCCCAGCGGAGAAGCCTGATGTGGGGCTGGATCCCAGAACACTGGGATCACGCCCTGAGCCGAAGGCAGACGCTTAAGGACTGCGCCACCCAGGCACCCCGAAGCAGCTGTTTTTTAAAGCCCTGGGAAGGCGGAGCCTATCTTGGCCAATGAAATGACCTGAAGTGTGCGTCTAGAAGCATCTAGTAATGAAAGAATTGATTAACCCTGAAATCCTTGTGGAAGTCTGCCAGCAACAGGTTGTGATGGTCCCAAATGTCCTTCCCTTGCTTTGGAGCTGTTGAAAACTTTACTGTCTCCCTTTCAAAGGTCAGTAGAATCAGGTTCCATAAATGTGTTGCTTGACAGGTTGGAGTCAGATGTGGGATCAGTCATCAGGAGTTGGAGGCAGTGGCTCTTGAAAGAGCTCTTGTATTCTTGTTAATCTTTCTGTGACAACCCACGATATGCATGCTTGTCTTTGCTGAGACCCCATTCCCAGGATCCCAGCCTATTTCTACCTCTTTCTTTCAATTACGTGGCTTAGGACAAATATGTTTTGGTCTACTAAAATAGTAATTGCAAAAATCACTCTTTTTTCAACGTGTGGTTTTTCATTTTGTGTTGCCTGCCATTGATGGCTGCTATCGCTATTCTGACGAATATGGGTGTTTCATCTTGGAAACCAGGTGTGGTTGTAACCAGCAGTTGGCAGCTACAAGAAGACAGTAAAGTGAAGTTTGATTGGCATTGTTTTATTCTTCGAGATTCCTTTCAGAAGGTGAAATAAGATATACTAGATTGGGAGGCCTGACACGTTCAAGCCTGTTAATGGTGTGCCCTGATTCTGAGTTTGTATGCTGTACTCTGCTGACATCGTTGCTGTAGTCACAAATTTAACATGGGGTTTCAAATACTAACCTTCATAATTATTCTTTCCCACAATGAACAGGAACCGGTTAATGCAGAATTAGAGATCAGACGGTTCCGAAGTGAATAGATTGTACGTGTCCCTAGGGATTATTACGCTGATGTGAAAAATCACACGTGTTCACACCATTCCATGTGTTATTAGTTACATAATTCTTTTATAAAATCCCTTATCGGTCTTTTAAAAAATCAATTTATTGGAGGTGGTGGCCAAGAGTACCATTGTCTTCAAGGAAAATATCTGACTTCACCTGCCAAGAGTAGCGAGTTTGACATTAGGTCTGTTCATGATTTAACTTTCTCCTGCTGAGGTCAGCATGAGTGTGTTACTGCTTTCAGTTATCAGTGAGAGCTCTGCCTCTTGACAGAGGAAGAGAATATACATAGATAATATATGTTAGAAAAATGATTATGACTTTATTCCTTCTGTGAATCACGGTAAAAGTTTTATTTTGGTCTACTTCATTGTTTCTTAATTTTTTCCCTATTGCCCTATAAGGAGCTTATTTTTAGACATTATTTTCTCTAATTGCTCTCCTTTACCCCACCTGAAATTAAATACTAAGAGTAAGAAGGTTTTGTTGGGTAGGGTTTTTTTACACAGTCCGAAGAGTGAATTTTCACCCTCTTGGGAGTGAGGCCCTCATTGAAAATGCATGGTTTATTTGAAATGAACTTAGGTATAATAAAGTAATTTTTCAAATTTTCTTATTCATTATAAAACAATTCCTGTCAGAATGCAAGGCAAAAAGAACATGAAACCATCCAACCAGATTGTCACTGATAACTTTGATGTACATACTTTCAAATCCTTATCTTGACATGTTGTGTGTTTAGTATCTTAGACAAACAGAAAATTTGTACTGTACATAATGTTTTGTAATTTGCTTTATTTAATAATCTGTAAATATCTTTTTTAGACCAAAAATAGACTAATACAATATCATTTTTACTGACTTCCTGTTGCATCAGTTTGTCATACTTTATTTAACCAACACACTATTATTTGACATTTTGGTTGTTTTAAAAATCATTGCATGATTGAAAATCATTTAAAAAGTCACTGCACTTTTCTTGTAACTAAAACTTTTTGCACATTAATTGCTTAACATTTTTCAGAAGAAGAATTAAATGCTATGTACACAACGAAGCCTTTTTGCAAGAATCTTATACCAGTTTCCATTCCTACCAGCAGTAATTGAGATTGCCTACTTTCCTACAACTTAAACAATAAAAAGTATTTTCATTTTTTAAAGTATTTCCCATTTTGATTGGCACAACCACTGTTTTAGTAGTTTTCCTTTATTTCTAGAAAGGGTGGTATGTGTTTTCATATATTTACTGTCTATTTGTATTTTGTTAACTTAAAAAATTAGCATCTGATTTTTTTCTTCAACTTTGTACAAGGCCGATGTAAAAAGAAAAGCAGTTCCTGAATATAAGTTTACATTAGGGCAAAACAAATATTTGTATTTAAGACATAGACTTGTTAAATGAAAAGTAGTAGTATTTAAACAGGGCCTTTTTTGGGGACAGGAGAGGATTAGGGGGATCAAGCAGGAATAACCTACAGATTTAGGGTTTAGTAAATGAGGTAATCTTTCTCAAAGGAGAAGACATCTTGTAAGTTGTTAACACGGTACAGAGAGTCGTGTATCTGTAAGCCTACTTCTTTGTGACAGGCTTGACCTTTTGAAGGATTAGAGAAATAGTTCTGTTCTGGTGCTTTTGTAGATGACCGTTTATGAAATTTAATCCGCGTCATTGATTCTTCCAAGTTCACATGCTGCATCATTGGGATGCTTGGATTTCTTTCATTTTGTTTTTGTTCTCATCATTGAGTCAATGAATTAGATCAACTCATTGCCACAAATAGTAACTAATTTATGCTAAGACTCTCAGTGGCCGTCAACTATTACTTCACAAGAGGAACTTCAAGATCGAGGATTCTTTTTCACGTTTCTGACAGTAGATTTTTATATCAAAATATGTTTTGCATGTACTTTATTGACCTCACCTGAGCTGAGGTCATTATACTTAACTTCCTGTTCACATTTAATTATTAAGCCCTGTTTTCAACAACAGAAAGAACCCAGAAAGCCAGATGATTTTTTTTTCATCTCCATGACTTATTTATTATAACTGGAAATTTGTACCTCTTAATCCCCAGTTCACCCATCCCCCTGCCCTTTGGCAACCACCA